>NC_056665.1:19616277-19917214 GCF_018350195.1 Panthera tigris
AAGGAGAGACCTCTGCTCTGGCTGCATCATCATCAGCCAGCGCCCTGTCTCAGGCCTTGCAGGCTCTGGATTGTAACTGGGGTGGCCTGCGTAGTGCTCGGCTTGCACGCCCACCCCGGATGCCTCAGGGAGCCTAGTCTCCCACACCTGGGCCCACACCTGCTTCCCCAGTGAGGGTGCTGAGGTCCTAGCGAGTCCAGATCCGGCACTCAGTAAAGTTCAGTAAAGGTGTGCTCAACACAGGAATGAATGAAAAGCCACTTTTGTAAACACAACACAGCTGTGAATCAGGATGTGCTCTCAATTCCCTTCCTCCCTTGTCTCCCAGAGGAGACTGATCTTGGGAGAAGACACACCCTTCCCCTGGCCCAGGAACTGAAGAGGACAATGAATGAACTCATCAGCTACTCAGTTTCTAAGAAATAGTTTTAAAACGAATGACACAAACCAGGTTCAATCTGACAGGGGTGAGTATTCTTTGAGCTAGCATATTCAGAAGACTCAGTTATTTAATAAGCTGTGGTCTTAGCTGAGATTTCATAGTACTATCACATAGCACACCATTGAAATGGAGTTGTTTTCTTTTTTCTTTTTTTTTTTTAAGCAATTATGTAAGTTGCAGAGATTTGAGGGGTATTGAAGTGAACGATACAGAACCCAGCACCTTGCTCCCGAAATAGGGTCTCAGGAGCACTGTAGAGAAATGAGAACAGTGCTGCTCCTTCTGGCCAGCCAGTCTTTGTGTTTGCTGCATTAATCTTGGCACTGAGGCTGGCGGTGACTGGAAAACCAGGGAGGGAAAGACATGTGCTTTGGGATCAATCACACCCTGGGCACCAACGGACAACACCCATAGGCAGCTCCCAGGTCTGCATTTCTCTTGGGCCCCAGAATGCTGCAGTCAGTAGGAAACTTTCGTTAACTGGTGTCACCTTCTATGGCTGAGGTCCCCGACAGACACTGCCAGACCGACCTAAACTTGTAAGTGTTGGGGACAGCCCTGCTTTGTTAATAATGCGCTTTTTAAATTTTTTATTTTATTTTTGAGAGAGAGACAGACACAGCGTGAGAGTGGGAGGGACAGAGGGAGAGAGAGAGGGAGACACAGAATCTGAAGCAGTATCCAGGCTCCGAGCTGTCAGAGCAGGGCTCAAACCCACAAACTGAGATCATGACCCGAGCCGAAGTTGGACGCTTAACTGACTGAGCCACCCAGGCACCCCCGAGGATAGCCCTGCTTTGAAAGCCAGACTGGTTGAAAGACCCTTCTCATTCTTTTTTCTCTTCTTCCCTGTACTCTGGAGAGATGCTGTTGGAACCAAGACTAAGTCCACCTGTGCACAGGGAGGAGGCGCTAATGCCTGGATGTGCTGAGCGTGCACAGCCCGGAGAGAGGAACCCATCCTCCTCACACACAGAAAGAGGGGAGGGCAGTAAGGCACCAGCAGCAGGCCACTTGCCTGCTGCTTGTTTCTGCAAAGGCCATCTCAGGAGTGGCACCTCCCTGCAGGGCAAAGCTTGTGCAAATGAACCGCCACGGGAACTGCTCAGGAACGCACAGGCACTTAGTGTGCCCCGGTCCCCCAAATTCCAATAAGCCACAGAAGGTCAGAGCTAAGAGAGCTTATTCTGTTCCTGTCTCAACCAGCCAAAGATGCAGGTTCTAACCATGCCCAAGGAAGGGCATTGGCCTGTTTCAGGACTTACTGTGGGGCCGTCCTCGGGAGGTATCCCCTGCATCTCTAAGCCTGTGTCCACTGTAGTATGTAAAGCAGCTGGTCATGTGGTGATCACAAAAGATTCCAACTGTACTCACTCATTCATCAAACAACCACTGCGCACCTATGATGATCCGCACAGCAGGAGGCATTGGGAACACGGGGAAGCCAGCAGACAAGGTTCCAGAGATCAGGGTGAAAGATGAGGGCAGGGCTGGAGAGTGCTGTGCAGGCAGGAGACAGGGAGCAGAGGTGGTGGGAAGGGACGTAGGGGGTGCGTGGTGCATAGTTCTGTGCTGGGCACTGAAGCAACCCCACAGCTCAGTACTTGCACTTGCGAGAATCATCATTACGTAGGTAGATTTCCCTCCAGTGCCCACCCCTGCAGGGCAGCAGGGTATCCCCACTCACCCCCTGGGAGAGTGCGGGCACACTTGTGGCTTTCACTACCAGCTACTTGCCAAATGTGTACTTCCAGCCCAGACCTCCATCCAGGTACACATCTCTATCTGGATTTGTCATAGGAATCTTCCATGGAACCCCCTGCCCTAAACTAAGCTCCCGATCTTCTCTTCAGCACCCCCTCCCCTTCAGCGTTCCAGATCCAGGAAACTGCGGGTCCGTTCTTGCCCAGAACCAAACCAAACTTCTGGAGTCGTCCATGTCCCCTCTCTGCCCTCACAGCCCGTATCTTACCTGTCAGCAGGCCCTCTCAACACGGCTTCGGGAATCTGACCACTCCACTGCCACCACCCTGGTCTGAGTCACCTTCCTCTCCCATCGTGATGACCCCTTAACTGTGCCTCTCCTCTACTCCAACCACAGTTCAGAGTAGTCCGACCAAACTGGCAGGGGTGAACCTAGTAACAGAGAAGTTCACACCGTCTCTCTCCTCTGCCTAAAAGCCCCCAGTGGCTTCCCACCAATCCTTGCAGTGGCCTACAGCGCCGGGTGCAATGTGGTCTTGCAGGATCTCGGGCACCACTGGACACACCACATTAGCACCTGCATGCTGATAAAGTCGCCCGCAGGCAGTGCCGGTCCAGGGGGTGTGGGGATCTCGTAGGTGCCTGCCCATCTTGCCGCCCACCCACCCCTGCAGGAAGAGGATGTCTCCAGCTGGTCCTAAAGAGGACTGGGATGTGGGCAGGCTGGAGAGAGGGGAGGGGTAACCTCAGGCCAGCAGAGCCCCCTCCAGGATGTGGACGTGCCACACGAGCCACTGCTTCAGAGACAGGCAGGTCCTCTATGAGGGTTCAGAGAACATCTAGCTCAGCTCTGTTTCACAGCCCAGGACACTGAGGTCCTGACAGGGACCCTGACTTGCAAAGTTCACTGAGGTCCTGACAGGGACCCTGACTTGCAAAGTTCTTAGAAGTGTAAATAAACATCTACCAGAATCACAACGGTGTGCACGCTCTTCCCCGCGATAGACATGGGCCTCAGCTTCCGACAGACAAGCTGTGCTGTGTGAACACACAGCTCCACAGACGCATCCATCCGGGTGCAAGTGGCAGTGCTGATGGCACAGGAACAACACCTTGTACCCGAGGAGCACGCGATGCTTGTGGCTGCAGCTGGCATGAGACGCTGATCCTCGACTTTCAATGGTAGGTCAGTGCACTTAAGGGTTTGTTTTTTTTTTTTAATTTTTTTTTCAACGTTTTTTATTTATTTTTGGGACAGAGAGAGACAGAGCGTGAACGGGGGAGGGGCAGAGAAAGAGGGAGACACAGAATCGGAAACAGGCTCCAGGCTCCGAGCCATCAGCCCAGAGCCGGACGCGGGGCTCGAACTCACGGACCGCGAGATCGTGACCTGGCTGAAGTCGGACGCCTAACCGACTGCGCCACCCAGGCGCCCCAGTGCACTTAAGGGTTTTAAAAGAGTTCAGGAACTTCTACTTTAAAAATATGTGAATTTCGGGTGCCTGGGTGGTTCAGTGGGTTGAGCATCCGACTCTTGGTTTCGGCTCAGGTCATGTTCTCATGGTTCATGGGTTCGAGCCCCCAATCGGGCTCTGTGCTGGCAGCGCAAAGTCTGCTTGGGATTCTCTCTCTCCCTCTCTATGTCCCTCCCCTCCTTTCTCTCCCTCTCTCTCTCTCTCTCTCTCTCTCTCTCTCTCTCTCTAAAAATAAATAAACTTTCAATTTCAAGTGGTTTAATTTGAATTTCAAGTGATGTAAAATTTTGCATCTTTGTATTTTTAGACTGTTATAGTAACTTTTTTTCAAAATAGTTATTATCCTAAAGGCAGAAAGAAAGTGACTGGGGGCAGGCAGGGTCTTATAGATGATTTGATCATTTAAAGTCAATTTTCAGGGTGCCTGGGTGGCTCAGTCAGTTGGGTGTCCGACTTCGGTTCAGGTCATGATCTCATGATTCGTGAGTTTGAGCCCCACATCAGGCTCTGTGCTGACAGCTCAGGGCCTGGAGCCTGCTTCAGATTCTGTGTCTCCCTCTCTCTCTGCTCCTCCCCTGCTCACATTCTGTCTCTCTCTCAAAAATAAATAAAGATTAAAAAAAAATTTAAGTCAATTTTCTGGGGGCATCTGGGTGGCTCAGTCAGTTAAGCATTTGACTTCATCTCAGGTCATGATCTTGTGACTCGTGAGTTTGAGCCCCGCATCGGGCTCTGTGCTGACAGCTCAGAGCCTGGAGCCTGCTTCAGATTCTGTCTCCCTCTCTGTCTGCCCCTCCCCCTCTTGTTCTCTCTCGATCGTTCTTTCTCTCTCTCACAAAAAAAAAAAATAATAAAATCAATTTTCTGCATGAGGCAAGTCAATGCTCTTCTGTTCTTCCTGGTTAGAAAAAAATTCTCTGAAATTGTGCTTCATGAAAACTCAGAAAAGGACCAGGGCAGGGGAAGGTTCTAGGGTGATCAAGAAGCAGGCCCCTAGGGACAACAGAACGGTGAAAGCAAACTTCAGGGAACTGTCTCCACAGACAGCATAGTCCCTGTCCCTTTACTACAAATCCCAATCCAACAGAGAGATATGTGAAGACATCAGAGACTGTGGTTGGTGACTATGGCAGAAGATGCAATGATTATTCTCATTTTCTCTCCTGGTGTAGCCTCATCACCTCCATCAGTGCCTGGCCCAAAGTAGGAATTCAATACAGATCAGTTCAAGAAATGATTATGACCCAAAAGGAGAGTTAGGAAAGGCTACCATCCTAGAGGAAAAAAAACAATCTGAAAGCAAAAGTAAGAAAACCATTCCATTTACAATAGCATCAAAAAGAACAAAATACTTAGGAATAAATGTCACCAAGGATGTACAAGGCATGTGGACTGACAGCCACAAAACAATGCTGATAGAAATGAAAGAAGATCGAGATAAGTCAAAATAAATAAGTAAATTGTGTTCACGGATGGGAGAACTCAATTTTGTAAAGATGGCAATTCTCCCCAAACTGAACTAGATTCAGTGAAATCTCTATCAAAATTCCAACCACTGGGGCGCCTGGGTGGCTCAGTCGGTTAAGTGTCTGACTTCTGCTCAGGTCATGATCTCGTTGTTCGCGAGTTCGAGCCCTGTGTCAGGCTCTGTGCCAACAGCTCAGAGCCTGGAGCCTGCTTTGGATTCTGGGTCTCCTTCTCTCTCTGCCCCTCCCCCGCTTGTGCTCTGTCTCTCTCTCAAAAATAAATAAAAACATTAAAAAAAAAAAACCTCTTACAACTCCATAATAAAAGACAAACAACCCAGTTTTAAAATAAGCAAAAGATATGAATACACATTTCTCCAAAGAAGATAAAAGTGGGCAATAAGCCTACGAAAAGATGGTCAGCATTATTAGTCATTAGGGGAATTAGTGCAAATCAAAACCGTAATGAGACATACTTCACACCCACTAGGATGTCTATAATAAGAAAATGGATATGATAAAACAAGAGCTGATGATGACAGAGAGAAACTAAAATCCTCATATAGTGCTGATAGGAATATAAAATGGTACAGCACTGCAGAGAACAGTTTGATGGTTCTCCAAAAAGTCAAACATAGAATTACTATATAACCCAGCAATTCCATTCTTACGTATACAACCAAGAGAACTGAAAATGTATGCCCACATAAAGACTTACATGTGGATGTTCAAAGCAGCATTATTCCTAACAGTCATTAAGTAGAAAGAACCCAGCTGTCCATCAACTCTTGAAAGGATAAACAAAATGTTATAGATGCAATTATTTACACACAATTAAATTGTATTTAGTCATGAAAGGGCATGAAGTATGATACATACTATAAACATTATGCTAACTGGACACGAAAGGTGACATATTGTGTGATTCCATTTACATGAAACATCCAGAAGAGGCAAATCCATGGATACAGCAAGTAGATTAGGGGTTGCTGGGGGCTGGGAGAATGGGGAGTGTCTGCTTAGTGGGTATGGGGTATCCCTTTGGGGTGATGACAAAGTTCTGGATTTAGTTAAGTGGTAAGTTGTAAAACACTGTGAATGTACTGAAGGCCATTTAGTTACACACTTTATTTATTTATTTTTTAATGTGTATTTATTTTTGAGAGAGAGGGAGAGACAGAGCATGAGCAGGGGAGGGGCAGAGAGAGGGAGACACAGATCCCAAGCAGGCTCCAGGCTCTGAGCTGTCAGCACAGAGCCTGACGTGGAGCTCGAACTCACGAACCGTGAGATCATCACCTGAGCCCAAGTCAGACGCTTAACTGACTGAGCCACCCAGGCGCCCCTAGTTACACACTTTAAAAGGATTTAAATGGTGAATTTTACCTCCATAAAAAAAAAAGAAGAAGAAAAAGAAAAGAAAGAATTATGAGAGACACAAGTTAAATAAAAGTCTGAGTTAACAAAAAGGTAGAAATAATAAAAGTGGTCTGGAAATTCCTGAGAACAACTGACCTTGCTTCTCGGGGTTGCGGACCTGGGACGGCATGTCTTGGATTTCCAAGGTCCATTCCCCCTCGGCCTTTTCTCCCCAGCAGTGCACGGTCATGAATTCCCAGTTTGTAAACCCTTCATTGGAATGATCCAGCAATCTGCAATTGGAGACTCGGGGTGAGAACACAAGGATCTGGAAAGGAGGGGGTGGGGCAGGCCGAGGAGGGCTCTCTCCCAGCTCATAATTACTTAGGTGACAGTACTATTCAGCTGAGTGGCACCTCCAGGGCAGCAGGTCTGAGAACGGAAGGAAAAAGAGCCTGGCCCTCAGCACAGGCACAGGTGCAGGTACAATGGTGACCGCTTTCAAACCCTCGTATTACGACACAGCCCTGGACAGCAGCTTCACCTCCATTATCCCATTGGGTCCCCTGAACATTCTGGGAGGTAGGCAGGCTGGCAGGACTTACAGATGCCCAACATGAGACGGACTCAGCCAGCAATGGGCTCTTCCTGCCATCCTAGTTTACTGATGGAGAGATCCCAAGGGTAGTGATTCATGGCAGGTCCAACAGCCAGGAACCAGCTGAGCTGGGACTCACCCAACGGCATTCGGACTCCTGTCTTTGTTCTTTCCAGCACAGGGAGGTGTGTAAGAGATTACCAAAGAAGGTCCTCAAACCCCCCACCCCCCCACCCCATGTTCCTTCAGGTGTTTGGTTCCTTCCTACCCCTTCCCTCCTACAGAGGATCTGGACCAATGCCTGGGTGCACAAAGGCAGAAAGAGGCTAGGCCACATGATTCTTTGACTTAAACACCTAGGGCATCACAGAGGAAACCTTTCTAAAATGCTGGCTTATGGAACGAATGAAACCTTCACATCTCTCATGGACCCAGCTCTTACGTGCTATTCTCCAGGAGATACAAAGAAGGAGAAACGTGCAACTCTCCAGGTCTTAACAGGCTTCAACAGGTGCATTTGGAAGAGATGACATAAGAGGCCTGGTTGTTCTCCAGTGTGGGTGGGAGGCACCCCTGGGTGCAGCACGGGGAGGCACAGGAGCTCCCGCCCCTCAGCAAGCCTCCCCTTGTAGGTTCTGATGAGCCTCCCTTGGTCCTTTGCTACCCCAAGGTCCTTCTGGACTTCAACCCAGATCCATTTCCTCTTCTTTGACTTGAGCAGGAAACAGGAAGCAAGTTATGGGCACTCTCTTTCTTCCCACACCCTGTGCCCTGCTTAGTCTCCTCTCCTTGGAAGAAACAATCTCAGGTTCTTCTCTCTTACTCTTCCTTCCCAGTCTAATTTTCTAGCTCTATTGTGGAACACTGTCTTTACCCAAGAGCTCTTTATTTGTCATCAGAAGTTCAGATACATATTTGGTGTGATGTAAGACTGGATGCCTGATTTGGGTGTCCTCCGAACATCCAACGAATGTATAAAAACCTTTATCGGAAGAATGTTCTTCGCTTGGCGAATAGTGAGGGGGAGGGCCACACCCTGTACGTTCTTCTAAGAAACTGCAAAGGTCAAGGCTGATTTTCACACACGATGCCAAACTGAACCTGACCCGCCTGGACAGAACAAAGACAAATTGTCTTCTAAGGGCTGAAGTACTTAACGAAATGTCAACTTAACTCTTGGTGAAAAAAAATCTGGCAACCTGAAAAAGCTGCCGTATTGAGCAAGATGCGAAATAAAGTAGAAGTAATACATCGCCCAAATACAAACTCTTGATATAATCACAAACTCCGTGCCTTGGAAAAAAACAAATTCCCAAGACTCAGATGACTGCCAAATGGCCTCAAGGCAGGTTTCAAGTGCTTGATGGCACAGGTACAGCACCTCCTAGCTAACGGGTAGTCTTGAAGCGAATGAACTTGGCAGGCCCCGCTTGTTCCCATCTAAGGGGCACACACTGGGCTTGAACAGGACGGAGGTTAGAAGGGGAGGAGAGCAGAGTGCACAGGGGCCAGGCGGGGGGGATGCTGGGGTGCTGGAAGGTTCTTCCAGGTCAGGTGGATGTAAGCAGGACAGGGAGGGAGGGCAGCTGCATGTGCCGGGCATTTTCATCTACATCATCAGCATCCAGTGCTTGTAGCATTCTGGACTGTGATGGGAGTGAAATGACATTTCCAGAGGTGAGGGATAAAGGGAGGAGAAATGGGTGACTCCTGGGTGCCCAGCCAGGAGGTGAAGGAGCAGGGTATAATCTCACCTCTCTGGGCCCACAGCCCATCTCGGCGTGGGTCCTCGCAGGTCACTGCTGCCCTGCTGGCCTCTGACCTGCCGCCCCAACCCCTAAGCCTCACTGTGGCTCTTGGTCAACCCAGGTCACCATTTGGTGCCTGGATCCAGCTCCTGCCTCGAAGTCAGGCCTCACCACCTTAGATGCCTCCTGGTGTGCAGCATAGAACAAAGGGGGCTCTAGGAAGGTGACTTCATGAGAGCCCAGAGAAGTGGAGCCTGTGCCTGGCCTCCGTGCTACTGTAAGGACGGGGACCTAAGGTGCCTTGAAGTGGCCCCGCCCATCCGCCCAGCTCCAGTCTGGTGTTTGAACAGGGAATGAGGGCCCTTATCAGAGAACTTCAATGTTTCAAGGAATGCTAGAAATTTGGACTTTTAGATGAAATCTCTAAAAGTTCCAGTAATAATAATAGCAACTCTGGTTGCAAAATAGCATAAATAAAGCATTGGCTTGCCAGCTGGCACTCTCAAACTGCTCACAGCCTTGCTGGTCTCCCAAGGGCAGAGGCAGAGTGTGGCCCAGGCCTACCTTCAGGAGGGAGAGATGCCCCCTGTCGCTCTCATTCTACGAGGGTGGAACCTAACCTGGTGGGGACTGAGCCTGATGGCCAAGCCCTTGGAACCCATGAAGCCAGGATCTGGTCTCAGGGCTGGTTCCAGAGGACAAACTCCCCACTCCTTCAGACAACTGGCTGGCAAGAGCATTCAGTCTTTCATCTCTGCAGGCAATCTCTCTGTCTTACGCAAAGTAGGGGTGGGGTGGAAGGGGGCTAAGAGAAATGGCAACTCCTACCTGGTCCTGAATGGAGGCCTTCACTCAACCCCCATTTTCTGAATCCTACAGCCCAAATATGGCTGCAGCCCCAGGCAGGGAACCCAAATGGGTCATGTGGGCCCAGTGTGGGCAAGCAGGCAGTGGGGCCACGGCCCAGAGGACAGGTAGTGGCAGGGTGCTTCCTGAGGCGGCGGGGGACACAGTTGCCAGCTGTTTTTCAAGAGAAGCTGGAAGTGCTGGTTTGTCCTGAAACCTTTCTTTTTCCCTCTGCCTCTTAGCTAGAAGGGGCTGGAAGGAAGCCCCAGTCCCCCTTGCCCCCTCCCCCAACCTCCCATTAATCCCCTCACTGCAGTTACCTGCAAGCAACACAAATGCATCAAAGTACTTCTTTCTTGTTTCTGACTTTGTGGAAGAAATGGCTCCATGGCTCTCCACAAAGCCTATGTGAGACCCCAGAGTTCAGAGGCTGTTTATTGGTCCTGAGTGGGACCCTCTCAGGCACATGGGTGAGAAGGCTGTAGAGAGCAGCCACCGAGCGCCCCAAGCGAGCCAGTCTCCCATGGAGCAGAGCCTCCTGCCCACACAAGTTCAAGAGCACACCCCACAACTGGAGAACCGTGCAGAAGCTTCAGCGGGCAAAGCAGTCCTTCCCTAATACAAGCTTTTACTCCAGATGCCGAGTGAATGTGAGAAAAATGATCTCTGGTGCACTTTGAAGAGCAATTAAGTCATAGCCAGAATTCCATAAATCTCTCCAAACCCTTATCTCTCCTGCCTGGAAACAAAAGTTTTCCAGGAAGGACGGTTTTGAAGGCCAGGTTTCAGGTTGGTGGGGTATACATCTGAGTATCTCCAAGAGGAAGCTGCTGAAGAACCAACCTGCCCTGGGGAGGAGGGCCCTGCAGGGACACTGTGACCTGGGGCTGAATAGGCCCTCCTGACAACCCCCAGCCTTTGCCCCACTAGGCCAGCCTGGCCTTACCTCTTTGCCAAGAGTTGAGACTTGGTTCCCGAGGGAGAAATGAGGTGGATCTGGAGGTCTCCCCTGCGTGGGTGGGAAATAGAGATGCGAGCCACCACATGCTCCAGGTAACCCACACGCTGGTCTGAGTGGTCCGCACAGGCAGTGGTCAGGGCGGTGGTCCGAAGCGTCTGCACCACAGGGATGCTCCTGGGAGAGGAGGGAGGGACTCAGGACGTGACACCAGAAGCTCCAAGTCTCGAGTGAGGGCCATGGACTCAGGTCTTCCCAGGAACTCCCAGGGAGGAGAGCTCTAGCCCCTCTTGGATGTCCCACTCTTGGGTGCTCCCAGTGGAGCTATCTTGCTGGCCCAGAAGATGTTTGGTGTCCTGGAATTTGCTTAGAGACACAAAGAATGGCTTCTCATACAGACTCTGCTAACATACCCAGTGATCGGCCCCCTCAGTGCCCACAAGCTGGCTTCTCTCTAAGTAGCCTTTGGCCACCTCATTTCCTCAACTGCTGGGGTGAGCCAGGCTTTAGAACCCCACTACTTTGTTTCAAAGACCAGCCTTGATAATATAAGTCACCAAGCTGACTAATAACAGCAAACATTTCCGGAACTGACTGCATGCCAGAAGCTAGACATGGCACTGAGAATTTACCAGGATTAATCTATTAAATCCAGAAAGAGGTCAAGGATCATGCCGAAGGTCACACAGCTACTGAGGAGCAGAGCTGGGAGGTGAGGCTGGAGTTCACTGCTCCCACCTCTGTTCCACACTGTTCCACAAGGATGCTGTGTGGACCCACACTTGTGTTTAAGACACTGGGGATGAGGAGATATGGTCAAGGGCTGGAATTGTGCTCTTGTGCTAACTGCACTGGTCAAGGCTGTAGTGACTGGACCAGAGTCATGGAAGATGGACAGGAACTGGTCCAGTCCCTACTGCTGTGCATGGAGACTGGGGGCCCCTCCCTCCCCTGTCCTCTGATAGGAATGGATGACAGTTCTCTTTATGAAGTCAGGGAAGTTTTGCCATATGGGATGGGATCTGAGGACAAGCATCAAACCCCAATCATTCATGGCTTATTTCCACCAGAATCTTCTAAGACTCCCCAGAGGAGGCAGACACAAAGCTCACACCTGCACGTGCCCTGCCACATCCAGGCCAGGCGCTCCCGCCCATTCTGGGCTACCACGGTTGCCCCCACCGCCCCCACCACTTGTAAACTGAGGAAAGATCTCCTGCCACCCAGCAGCACATTAATAATCCCCCATTGCTCAGCCAAGCTCCGTCTATTAAGGGGAGCGCTTTTCTCATTACACCCCGACTTTCCGCTCGGGAGGGGAGGCTTGCAGCGTAGTCTCAGCATCTCTCAGGAATTACATCGCTTGGCTCTACAGGGCCTGAGTCATAAAAAACAATCAAAACAGTTATAAACAGTGATGTAATTCCCTCAGAGACTCTGTAAATATTTGAAAACATGATTTGCATGCATCATAAATTGATTTAGAGATGCTGACTTCTTTCACTGCCTTCTCCCAAATTTTCCTGTCTGTGTTTACAGGTCAGCAGGCCCCCCGCTGTGCCAGATGCAGAGCCTTTCCTGGGACCAAGAGGAAGGTCAAGCTAAAGCAGAAACAAAAGCCATAAGAAAGTTTAAAAACCTGCACTATCCCTCCAACCTTTGGCCATTCGGGAGATAGAAATAGACCTAGAAATAGACCTGAAATCCCACCAGGGAATTCCTTTTTTTTTTTTTTTTTTTTAACGTTTTATTTATTTTTGAAAGAGAGAGCACAAATGGGGGAGGGGCAGAGAGAGCCGGGGACAGAGGATCCGAAGCAGGCTCCATGCTGACAGCAGAGAGCCTGAAGCCAGGCTCAAACTCATGAGATCATGAGTGAGATCATGACCTGAGCCGAATGAAGTCTGATGCTCAACGAGCCACCCAGGCACCTGCCCACTGAGGCATTCTTAATCCTAAAGATAAGGCATAGGATTTCAGAGAACAGGAAGGGGTATAAGATATGGCAAACAGACCCCACTCTCACCTGCCCACTTCCCCTGTGCCCCAGCCACAGTGTTGACATCTAGAGAAAAACAACAACAAAACAACAACAACAACAACAAAAACCATCTCAAGTAGTGTTAAATAGTGAGATTATGAAAGCTTCTTGCATTTGACACTTTTATTCTTGCCACTGGACTCTAGCTGCTAGGCCACCCCAGAGGTCAGAAAGCTTGGTTGCTCTAATGCCCGGAGGCCACCTTGCCCCTGCCTGCAGGGTGGCTGGCTGGGGGTGGGCAGCCCACAACTCCTTCCTTTGGAAATTAAAGCCCAGCCTGATTAGATTTTCAAACTTAAGACATTACCCCTGCCTGGGGGGGCAAGGAGTCCCTTTCTCTGGGGAACAAGGCTAATTATAACAGTTTGTATGAACCCACACTGTCACAGGCCACCAGACCTCCTCATTTCTGCAAGTTCTAGGAAAGGGTGGGGAGCCCAGGACATCCACTCAAGGACAACGAGGCATTACCCTCCTTACTTGAAGTTAACCTTCCCCACCTTTTATTGTTCTTGTTGGAACAAATAACCTAATATTCCAAATCAGGGGCTTTTACATTTCCTATAAAGAGAAGGGAGGTGAGGGGGAGGCTTTAAAATGTTTCAGGATAGTCAAGTTGAAGTTTTTCTGTATTTCAGATAGAAACTCCAAGTAGAAATGGGGAAGCTGAAAATCAAAAGCCATCACTCTGTAAGGATTAACTCCTATGCAGAAGGCGAAATCACTGATGGGTAGAAAAAAGGAAGTTATTCCCCATCGTACAGTTATTTCAAAGATAACACAGAAAATGCAAGTGGACTGCAAAGCTGTGTATTTTTTAGTTTAAACGGTGCGGGGGCGTTATCTTTGTCACACGAACACAGCTAAATTGTATTTTAACCATGAAAACTGATTTAGAAAGGCCTTAAAGTTCCCAAGATAACTAAAAACGTCCCACTGTGATTAAATTCTGTAATTGTTGTCTGTGTATGCAAGGCCATCCCCCAAGGGCCCTAAAAGAACCCAAGGAGTTAAAAAATCCCAAGAGACCTATCTCCAGACCCAGCGATAGATATTTAAACTATGGAGACTGTCCTACTTTGAAAAGATCTCTGAGGACAGACTTGTCACTTCCTGTTGAACCACATTTCAGACTTAATTACTGATACTCCAGATGTTCTCCTTTTATCCTCAAGTCTCGTGAACAGCTCCCTTCTCTTGAGGGTGGAGCAGTCTTGACAATAACTTCCTAGTGCCTCCTGACCTTTGACCTCTGAACTTTTCTCCAGTGTATAATAGCATCTAACATCTTGTAAATGTGTAGAAACAAAATCCGCTTTAATAAATTCAAGGCACTCACCAAATCACAATGCTTGGACTCCGATAGCATCACAGTAAAATTCAGAGCCAAAGATAAATATTTTCAAGTATGGGTTTTCCCTGCTGTCTGAAAGTAGAGTGTTCCTATGAAATCTTTTTCAAGCTGAGAGCAAAGGCATTAAGCAAAGAAGCAATTACCATTAATTTATATGGGAAAAACATGTGAGGACTCCCAGACGCCCAGCCCCATCCACCCCCAAATCACCTCTCTTAGGTTTTTCTGATACCTTAAGAAATGTCCTGCTAATGGATGCACAAAATAAATGGAGATAAAGCACAGATGCTCACAGATACAGTTCGAAGCTGTGACTGCTTGATGCTGAGATGCTGGGTGTAGTTCCCCGGGGAAGGAGTTTGGGGGCACCACTATTGCTGCTTAGGGTGTGCAATGACTTTATAGCAGCTCGCTGCAAAACCAATACTGAATGCTATTTTCGCTTTCTGCCCTTTCTTTGGGAAAAGCAGAAATCCTCTGCATATTTCTTCCAGGTCTAAGACTTTCATAAAAGCCAAGTGGTGTAAGGTGAACTTTTGAAAAGTGAGGGATACCTACACACCAAATGGCCAGGGAAAGCAAGGAGAGGGGGAGGTTGGTAGCTACCAGTGGAAACCCTGCATTGTTCTTCTTGTCTTTCTGCCCTGGCTGGGAACATACTACAAGCTAGTATGTCTTTCTTTTTTCTTTTCTTTTCTTTTTTCCTTTCTTTTCTTTTCTTTTCTTTCCTTTTCTTTTCCTCTCTTTTTTTTCTTCTTTCTTTTTTTTCCCTCTTCTTTTTCTTTCTTCCTTTTTTCTTTTTTAAATGTTGTTTTTTTAAGTTTATTTATTTATTTTTGAGAAAGAGAGAGAGAGAGAAAGAGAATGAGTGGGGGAGGGACAGAGAGAGGGAGAAAGAGAATTCCACTGTCAGCACAGAGCTGGACACCGGGCTCGATCTCATGGACAGTAAGATCATGGCCCGAGCTGAAACTAAGAGTAGGATGCTTAATCGACTGAGCCACCCAGGTGTCCCCAAGCCAATATTTCTAACTCCCACCTTGAAGACCTCTCTCCAGCTCAGCTACAAGGGCAGATCTGTGCTCTGGTGCAGAGCATTTCCAGAGCAATGCTGCCTTACCAAGCTGCAGGGCTGGAGGCGGGGTGGGCAAAGCGAGCTGGGCTCAGCTCCTCACTAGACAATTCTGAGATCATGCTGAGTGGGAGACCTACCAGAATCGGAAGGCAGACTGGTCCTTCCCCATGTTGTATTTGGAATCTGTCTTGGGCTGACGACCATTACAATGGAAGGTCAACCAGGGGCACCTGGATGGCTCAGTCAGTTGAGTGTCTGACTTTGGCTCAGGTCCTGGTCTCAGGGTTCATGAGTTTGAGCCCCTCATCAGGCTGGCTGCTGTCAGCGTGAAACCTGCTTGAGATTCTCTGTGCCTCCCACCCCCCCTACCCCTCCCCTGCTTTGACTTTCGCACACACTCTTTTTCTCTCTCTCTCTCTCAAAAAAAAGGAAGGTCAACCAGTAACCCTTTCACAGACCTTCTAAAGGGTAATAGTGGAGTAGAGGGGGGTTAATTGGGACATTCCTGTTAGACTAAACTGTGGGAAAGCAACTTGGTCTGTTGGAGGGCACAGAGGGATCTGAATGTAGACAGTAAAAAGCTTCTGGGTCACTTTTTAGATCTATGATATGTTCTAGGATGAACGTTCTTGGCAGGATGGTCACAGAATCCCAAATAGATAGATTCTTTCATATTAGCTTACATTTCAGGTCTTCCTTAGATGAAATTGCTTTTGATTATGAAACCACAGCACATCACTTAGGCTGGAAATACAATTTGAAAAGAAAAAGAGACTAATCCAGTACATTAATCTAGACATGCTGTTCATGATTAAGTTGTAAGGTGCTTTAATACACAGTGTTTAAATTTATATTTATTTTTCTCCCCCCCTGTATGAAACAAGGGGCTAAATTAGCTGGCCTTAAACATTCCTTCCAGCTCTAAGATTCAGTCTGATGGGGAGTGAAAAAGACAATAAGATATACAGTCACTTCCCATTATTCACGATTCCGTGAAATTTGCCTAAATCAATACTTGTGCTTTTGTGATCATTTGTGGATATAGGCAGAACAGCAAAATGTTTGAGCTGCCCAGATACACACGTTCCCAGTTGAGGCCAAACAAAGGCGACACTCTGTCTTTTGTTTTCAGTTCTCATACTGTGAACAAATGTCCTTCTTGTGATCTATTTTTAGTGCCATGTTTTTCATATTTTTGTGCCTTTGGTTGGTGGCTTCATGGCTTAAAATGGCCCCCAAGCAGAATGCTGAGGTGCTGTCTGGTTCCTAAGCATTGGACAGCTGTGATGTGCCTTGCAGAGAAAATACGTGTGCTGGGTGAGCTTCATTGAGGAAGGAGTTACAGTGCTGTTGGCCTTGAGTCCAGTGTTAATGAATCAGTAATACATAGTAAATAAAATGTTTTTAAACAGAAACACACATAAAACAAGGTGATGTATGGATCAGTTGACAAAAATGCTGTGGCCAGAGGCTTGCACAAACCTAACCCTGTATTTCTCTTAGAAGCGATGGTTCTATATTTGCAAAGTCAGTGTTTGTGGTGACTTCATAGAACATTAACTGAGAACTGGCTGTATTATTTGAATTCAAATACTAATTTTTTAAAAAACTATTCATTATTTTATTTTAGAAAGAGAGAGGGAGAGACAGAGTGTGAGTGGAGGAGGGGCAGAGGGGGTGAGAGAGACAGAATCTAAAGCAGTCTCCACTCTCAGTGCAGAGCCTAACGTGGGGCTTGATTCCACGACCCTGGGATCATGACCTGAGCCGACATCAAGAGTCAGCTGCTCACCTGGCTGAGCCACCCAGGTGCCCTCAAATACGAATTTTTGAAGTAAGTTGCATTTATAATTTGGGGGGAACAGGTTTGTGGCAAAAAATAAGCTTGGAATGTCAAGGGCTGTAGGATAATAGGCAGCTTACAAATATTCACCAGTGTCTCAAGGGGTGTCAGGAACCAGGACAAATATGAGGACCCAGGTATGGTCACCCACCAGGGCAGGACAGCAGAGCACGAGTTTTCCTAGGATACCAGCCATGCCCTGATGGAAGAAGCCAGAAGCAGGGTCCTCATATAGCATCTAGGAGTGCACACAATTAGATGCCCTGGAGAGAAGTGCCACGCGGGGCGTGTGGGCAATCTGCACAGTATAGACAGGGCAGACCAAAGGTCAGAGTAAGAGGGGCTTTTAGCTTTTAAAAAAGATGCCAAACCAGGCTGTGCGCCACAGCACAGAAGGGTCCTGAAGTTGGGCCGATGTGGGTCATGGCCACACGGGTACTTCATCAGGACATAGTGGCTGTGTGGCCTTGCCTGCTCGCCTAGCTAAGCTGCTGCCGAGAAGACAACTGGGCCTGGCCTCTGGGGTGCTGGCAACTGCTCAGGGCTGGAGGAACCTCCTACTGGCCAGGGCCAAGGTGCCTTCTGTCCTCAGGGCCAGTGTGCCCAGCCGGTTGGGGATGCGGAAGGAAGAGAAGCAAGCTCTCTCCTGGAGAACGTGCAGATCACTCCGCTTGCTTCGGTCCCGCCTGAGTCCCTGTGATGTGCCCCTTCCCAGGGGGACAAGGTGGACTCTGGGGACGGGCAGCCTGGGGTGGCAACTCAGCCCCTCCACCTCTCAGCCCCAGGCTACTCCTCAACTCCTTAGGGCCTCAGTGCCTTCAATATATAAATGGGGATAAAAATAGTCCCCACACTTCACACCCTTGTTGGCTGTTTTGAATGTGTGAGCTCACACAGAGCACTTAGGCCAATGCCTGGCACACAGTAAGGTCCTGATCATTATCCATTATGCTTATCTATGTATTTATAGGTAGAGTTGTGATAAAGTAACCAACCCGTGTGGTCTAGTTTCATGAAATACGAGAAGGAGAAATAGTATGTGGTTAATCCATAGTTAATTGTTTTTAACGTAAGGTTTTTTTGTTTTTGTTTTAATTTTTTTAACATTTATTTATTATTGAGAGACAGAGCTTGAGCATGGGGGGGGGGGGGTAGAGAGAGAGGGAGACACAGAATCGAAAGCAGGCTCCAGGCTCTGAGCTGTCAGCACAGAGCCCTATGTGGGGCTCGAACTCACAAACCGCCAGATCATGACCTGATCTGAAGTCGGACGCCTTACCAACTGAGCCACCCAGGCGTCCCAGGGTTTTGTTTTTTTTTTAATGTTTATTTATTTTGAAAGAGAGAGAAAGAGCATGAGCAGGGGGGAGGGGCAGAGAGAGAGAGAGAGAGAGAGAGAGAGAGAGAATCCTAAGCAGACTGTGCCATTAGCACACAGCCTGATGCGGGGCTCACACTCACAAACTGTGAGATCATGACCTGAGCCGAAATTGAGAGTCAGACGCTCAACTAACTGAGCCACCCAGGCGCCCCCATCCATAGTTAATTCTCAAACATCTACAAATATATGGTCTGGTCTATAGATAATCTTTAATATGCAAAGCCTTTGGGACTGAAATATATTTTTGGGTGTGTGAGTTCTTTCGATAAAAGACAAGCCACACTACACTGTAAACTCTAGATGGTAACCTTCCAAACCTATTAAAACAAAAGATGAGTAGATAATGTCTTAATCCTTTAAGAGATTCTGCTATTGTTGCTGTCTTTCCAGAAGGAGTAGAGAGTCAGGGATGACATAAAATGTTTCATAGCAGCCCTGAGTTTTAAAGACACAAAGAAGTGCTGGCTTAGAAACATCCTAAGGGTCAAATAAGATATTTACTAGCTGGGCCTTTTATTTTTTTGTTTGATTCACAGGAATTATACTGAACTTGATTTTCTTTTTTGCTTTTAGAAAGGTTATAAAAATATCAATTTTGTCCTACTCTGACACACAGATTTTTAAAAATGTTTTTATTTACTTATTGAGAGAGAGAGGGGGAAAGAGCACAAGCAGGGAAGGGGCAGAGAAAGAGAGAGGCAGAGAGAGAGACGGAGATAGAGAATCCCAAGCAGGCTTAGCACTGTCAGTGCAGAACTTGATTTGGGGCTAGATCCCACGAACTGTGAGATCATGACCTGAGCCTAAATCAAGAGTCAGACACTTAACTGACTGTGCTGTGCAGGTGCCCCAGACACAAAGACTGTTAAATAATTTTGCATGGGCAATGTCACAGGTCATGGTCCTCTGTACCTTCCTTTAACGGAAGAAAAGTCCTAACCATTTGTGCCCAAGACTAAGCAAGGATCTCTCCTGAATGTGTTTGAATGTCAAAAGTCATTCTCTTTTGCAAAAGTAGCTGTCAAGTTCAAGTGATTTTCCCCTTGTCCTTGCATTTAGATTTAGCATTCATCGACAGCTTTTATGATGCTCTGTGGGTGCTGGAGAGCTAAGTCAGACACCATAGTGTCTGTTTCGGGGGGGCTCAGTCTGTTTTGGGATGGGGGGGTGACAGGCTGTAAAGAGATGGCTCAGTGAGATCTGGCTGTGCCTTGGAGCAGGAGGCCTGGCCCCTCTCGTTTCTTACCACCCCCACCCCTGTGGTCCCCTCTCTCCTGGCATCTCCAGGCAGGCTCCCTGACCTTCTCCATGCTCCTGGGGACTTCTTATTCTCTCTCAGGAGGGGGATATAGACAGAGACAGGCTAAATTCCCAACCCCACAGTCCCTAGATGCACTTCATTCCTGCCCCAGTATGTGACCATCTACACCCAGGCCCTCTGACTCAGCAACCCATACGACAGTACTGTAGAATGGCAGATGTGGCCACAGCCCCCACTGGGACGTCCATATTTGCTCCTAATGAATACAGTTCTCTGAATTTCATCACACTAGGGCAGCCTTTCCCTTCTACCCGAGAGGAAAGAGGTAAATGTATCACTTACGTTGCACCCAGGTATGCATGGGATGGCCAGATAAAGAGGCTCTCTCTCTTTCTCTCTCTCTCTCTCTCTCTCTCTCTCTCTCTCTTTCACTTTCTGCTTTTCTCCACGGGAAGCAGCTAAAGCCAACTCTGGGACATTCAGAGAGTCCTGGATTCCACCACGAGAAGGAGAAACCAGAATGAGGCCACAAGAGTGGACGGCTCTCTTGGTGGAGAGCCAGACCATGGAGAAGGGGGACTGACAGGGAGAGGGAAACATAGGTATGTGGGAACATTTCCCTTTAATTTGTAAGCCAAGTGATTCCAGAAGCTTGGGCAAAGCTAGACAAGAACCCTCATGAGAGAAATTGGCCATAACCTTCAGGGGTGCTTAGTGGCCCTGATTCAAGAGACCCTGACAGGTAAGCTGGAGCTCTCTGCCAGGAGACAAAGCCCAAAGGTCCCTTCCACATA
This sequence comes from Panthera tigris, assembly GCF_018350195.1. NCBI lineage: Eukaryota > Metazoa > Chordata > Mammalia > Carnivora > Felidae > Panthera > Panthera tigris. The sequence goes on from NC_056665.1 coordinate 19,636,623, forward strand.
GTAATATTTTTCTCTCTCTCTCCTTCTCTCTAAATCTCCCCCTCTCCCTCTCTCTTCTCTCTTTCTCTATCTGGAGGCCCTTATCTCCTTGGGAACAGTTGAGAGTGCAGTTAAGCAAGTGCTTTGGGATCGCCGGTTGGCTGAAAAGTCTAGAAAGAGCCTGAAACCGCTACACGTAAAGATGACCTTTCTTCAGAAACAGAAGTCTGATTCTTCCTCTCTGTTGGAATTCGCAGAGTCCTTTCTTCCCTCAAAGGACAGGAACAATGTCACACTGTATGTTTTGGCTGTTTCCCTCAACCTATGCTGTCTAGACTCTGTGTGCTTTCATTTAAAAAACAAAATAAAATAAAAATAAAAACAACCCTTCGCCACCTAGGCACCACTCTACCATCTTAAAACTATTTCTGGCAGGAGAAGAATGCTTCATTCAGGAGCCGCCCTGATGGGGAGACCCGTGGGAGAGAAGTAAGCCTGGACGCAGTGGCCTCGCGGAGCAGGACCCAGCTCCCAGGTGCCCAGCATCACCTGACCTGGAGTCTGATTCCCCACGTGCCGGGCATTTTCCAACAGGCAAAACAAAAGAAAGCAAAAGGCCTTCTTTATCTCAGAGAACCTCTCGCTTTCTTCTGAATTGACAGGCTAAGGCTGCCCAGATCTGGAAAATTATGCTTTAAGATGTCAAGATTGAGAACTGCCGCTGGCCGCCTTGCCTATCAGGCCTGGGAGGGGTCACCCAAGCTGTCAGTGTCCACAGTTAGCAGCAGGACGCAGATGTAATTTCTCAAAAGAGCTTTCCATGGCTATTCATCCAACAAATACTTTCTGAATTCCTCCCGTATGCCAGGCAGCAGCGAGAAGTGTTTTCCCCAACATTTTCTAGCAGAGGAACACATTATGAGAGGTAGATGCATTCTTTTTTTTTTCTTTTTTGAGAGGTAGGTGCATTCATTTTTTTTTTTTTTTTGAGAGGTAGGTGCATTCAAAGAAGAGGCAGTATCGAAGGGAGTGATCTGTATTTGTTGATAAAGGAAGGGTCACTTCTGATCACTCCAACATGTCTTTTTCCAAACACGCATTTTCCCAAAGGTAATAAAATATTTACAGCTAAGAACAACAAAAAAAAGCATTCCATTCTTTATCAGATACTGAGGCCTAGAGAAACACCATTTTCCTCCTTAAAAAGTAGAGTGGCTATGGCAGAATTCAGAAGAATCATCTGATTTATTCTCCTGATGGAGTAGGGTTCTTGCTATCTGATTTACTCTGTGGCTGTTTTTTGTTTTGTTTTTTTTTTTAACAAAAATTCCAATGAATGAATGCATCTGATTTAGAGCAAGTCACTACAAAGGGCGACACCGGGAGTGTCCTAACCGTGCAAGAGAGACAAAGCCAGGGTCCTACAGCTCAAGGCTTGTTAAAAAATCCTGGTGCTTTGGGGCACCTGGGTGGCTCAGTTGGTTTGAGAGTCCAACTTTGGCTCAGGTCATGATCTCGTGGTCAGTGGGTTCAAGCCCAGAGTCAGGCTTTGTGCTGACAGATAGGAGCCTGGAGCCTGCTTTGGATTCTGTGTCTCCCTCTCTCTCTGCCCCTCCCCCACTTGGGCTCTGTCTTACTCTGTCTCTCAAAAATAAATATGTGTTAAAAAAATTAAAAAAAAAATCCTGGTGCTTAAACCTTAGGAATGTTAGTTATCAAGTCCAGATAAAAGTGAAGCAGAGGAAAAGCGCTCTGCGCTTTGGATAATAAGTCCCCTTCTGCAACAGAGAAGCGGGAGATACGGCCACTCCTGCTCTGGGCTGAGGAAGTCGCACTGTGGGCTGGGCTGCAGCTAGGGCTCCCAGGTGACAGAGACGACCCCCATCACAGCTGCTCCAGTGGGCAGGGCTGATTGCTGGGCCGGTCAGCTCTGCTAAGTATCCTGGGTAAGAATTTCCCACACGAGGGGCCATGGGTCTGACTCCCCACCATGGGGCAATCTGCAGCAAGAGGAGAAACCATAACTGACAGCAAAATACCTCCAAACGGTCATGAGTTAAGTGACTCCTTTCCAGCTCAACAATCCGTATGAGAAAACGCAGACACGTCTATGCACGGTCTATGCCCACCGACGTGCACGGGACTGCGTGTGTGAACACCTCCCCCTGCAGAACCTGGCAGCAGAGTCAGGTCAGCACCGACGTTCCTGAAAAGCCACGCGGTGCCTGCACTGAGCCTCACCTGGGCCTCTTGTCTGTGGTGGCGACACACATGTGCTGGGAGGGCACCGCTGTCCACTTCTTCGCCTCCGTGACGAGGGCTTCCGCGTCCACCAGGCCAAATCCATAGAGATGACTAACTGGAAAGACAGAGCCTTCAGACCCCGCCTCATCCTGCCCCCCAGGAATGGAGCGAGGCTCTGCGTTCACACTCCACTTGGCTCCCACGCAGGGCACCTGATCCAAAACTGCCACGGGACAGACCACTTGTGTCACTCCGTGGCTGCAAGGGTGCGGGCCATCACCTGGAAGTCCTGGGCCGCAGGACCAGCCCTTCTGAGGACCGCTCCAAGATCCCAGCCACTTTACCCTCTCCCTGGTCTGTACTCCTTCAGGTCAGGGGTGCGGGCCAGCCAATGTGGCCCACTCCGGTGCTGAGTAGGAAAAGAAGTGTTTCCTACTCGGACCTATTACTTTCTTTCTGGGAGACAAGTTTGGGTTTCTGTATAGTGAAGGGACTCATCGGCATCTGGGCTCCCCTGAATCATGAACCAGACAAGAGAAACAAAGCCTTAAACCCGTTGGTTCACGCGACCATGATGTGCAATAAACAAGAAAGCAGGGCCATCTTTTTTGCCATCTTCTTGGCCTGCTAACCTCCCACGGCATTTGGGGAGAGGGGCACGGTGTGCGCACTTGTGAGCTGGCCTGAGCCAGTGTTTAATTTGGCCGTGGCAGGAGAGTTTCAAAGTTTAATTTAAGAGGCAAGGTCAAGAACTAGATACAATCTATTTTCCTATTTAATTAGGCCAACATTGAAATGTAGGTCAGCTCTTGTTACAGCACACGACTACCACCAGCATTCCTGCAAAACAAAGATGCATTAGGCCTGCCTGATCAATGGCTTTCTTATTAAAAGGAATGTCCCTTGGAACTCACAATAACACCACTTGCCCTATATTTTACACATACTAGTAGTATCAGGCTTGGTGTCGAAATAGTTGGGCCTCAGCTTCAGGAAAGGAGAAAAAGTCCTCCCTAACATACCATGGCTGAATGGAAATCTTTTTCAAGCATCTCTGTTAAGAAGCCATACAAACAAAGCCAATGGCACAGTCCTATAATTATCTGCTTAAGAGGCTCCATGTATCTGGGTTACAAGCCCTGACTGCAGGTTGATTTCATGGAACCTATGTCTGTCCCAGGCTGGATCGGGGGAAGAAGCCTTGCTGTTCTAGGAGTTACTTTTATAACACAGACAGAAGTTTTATAGTTAGAAAGTAACTTACATAGCTATCTCAGGGTCCTCATTGTACACATAAGGAAACTGAGGGCCAGTTTCAAAATCGTATTGCTACTCAGGACTAAGAATGCAAGCTGCCCTTAGGTGGCACACAAATAAATATTATTTATTTATCTTAATAGTCATGGATTTGCTTGGATGTGCATTAGGAAAAAATAAAAGTACACACCAAACCCGTGTTTAACTAGATGTAATAAAGTTTCCTTTTAAAAAATATATTTTTTTGAAAGAGAGAGCGAGAGAGAAAGAGCACAAGCAGGGGAGGGGCAGAAGGAGAGAAAGAATCTTAGTGGGCTCTATATCCAGCTTGGAGCTTGACCAGGGCTCGAGCTCACATGAGATCATGACCTGAGTCAAAAGCAAGAGTCCGAGGCTTAACTGACTGAACCACCCAGGTGCCCCTAAAATATATTTCTTTATGTAAAAAAAAAAATGCAAGTCAATTTAAAGAGAACTATTATACCAATACTGGTACAGGTGGTCCCTGGATGTGGGAAAAGTCATGATGTTTAGGGAACCCTGAATTCTACCGATCTTGGGTTTTTTTCCTTAATGTCAGTGTGAGGTCCCAGAACACCATCCTTAAATCTCTAGCTACATACATCTCACTCTTGTGACACACAATCAAGGTCATTTGGGGATTCTTTTTGAGAAGCTCCTGTCAACCCTTTAATAGAGATTCCAGCAGGTGACCCAGTGGGCCCCCCAGGACCGGCTGACTGGTCCCCGCCCAGCCCAACAGGAGCCACCACCGCACCTTTATGACCAGCACCGTTGACTTTCCAATCATTTGCTTTCAGGTGCGCCGGCCTGGATGTCTTCACCAGCAGGTGCTGGACGTCCCTCCAGGTTAACTGGCTGCTGCAATGACACAATGACAGACCGCTGAAGTCCACACAGGTCAAAACAATGGCTGCACAGGACCATCCACTGTGGCACGACGGGAGCCAGCCCCGAGTGGGGACTTAAGGAATTCCCGAAGACTCCATTCCTCAGCAAGGGCTTATTTTATAACCTCTTTGTGAAGAATGGTTTCCAGGGATTAAATCCTAAGATAAAATAGTGCAACGGGTGACCTAAAATCCCTAGCGTTAAAAACCCAGCCCTGCTACCAAGGTGTGCCTGAGTGCTCAAGGCCTAGAGAGGAAATTGTGGCAGCGGAGAGAGGGACCTCCTTATTTTACAAGTACGAGGGGGCCTATTTTTCATCATAAGTAAATGGCTGTGGTGCATGACAGCATGCTTAAGCCATCATCTTCCCAGACCCTGTCGTTGTTTAGATCCACCTGCTACCAATTATAATTTGAGAGTTTAGTAATTCCCAATTTATAATATATTTGTTTTGGTGCAAAGTGGAAACATCTCATTGAAAGAACACATGCCCACTAATAAAAATGCACAGATCAGAATTTTTTGAGTCTAAGATACATGGTCCCACCTTTTTAACGCCTCTGTAACCAGGATCCATCTTACGATGATAGATGATACTCTCTCATAACCCCCTCTGTCCACAGCATTAAGACCAGGTCGCAGACAGATGCTGTCTTAAATACAGTCTGCACCCCCTCCTCTTGACCAGTGCCTGCCCTAGCCCACAGTGGTTACAATGGTCTTCCTGATCACCCACTCTTTGTGCGTGCTTAAAAATATACATAACATAAAATTTACCTCTTAACCATTTTTCTCTGTACAGTGCATGTCCTTGGTACTTTCCCATTGCTGTACATACATCACAAACCATCCATCTCCAGAGCTTTTTCATCTTCCCCAATTGGAATTCTGTCCCCATGAGACACTAACTCCCCGTTTCCTCTTCCTCCCCAGTCCTCTGGCAACCACCATTCTACTTTCTGTCTCTATGTACGTGACGACTCTGGGAACCTTATATAAATGGGATCCTACAGTACTTGTCGTTTTGTGACTGGCTGATTTCACTCAGAATAATGTCCTCCAGGCTCATCCATGTTGTGGCAGGTGTCAGAATTTCCTTCCTTCTTAAGGATGAATAATACTCCATTGTTTGCATAGACCACATTTTGTTTATCCATACATCTATTGAGTAGGCACTTGACTTGCTTCCTCCTTTTGGCTATTGTGAGTCACACTGCTATGAACATGGGTGTACAAAGAGCTCTTCAAGTCTCTGCTTTCGGTTTTTTGGGTAGATACCCACCCGCAGAATTATAGGATCACATGGTAAATCTTTAAGTTTTTGAGGAACCACCACACTGGTTTCTACAGTGGCTGAACCATTCTATTTTTCCACCTCTTTGTCTGTTGTCCACTGGGACCTCACTGTGGTTTGAGTCTTGGGGCACAAGTAGATTCCTCCCTTGGGGCTCACTCTCCAGGCACTAGCCCCAGGCTTCTGGGATTTCTCCAGCATGTTCTTGCCACTGTGCCAATGACCTCACCGGCCTCCTGGCCATGTTCCCCCAGCCATGTCCATTAGTCCAGTTTCTAGGTCTTTGCTCGGCTCTCTGCCCCATATCCTCTCCCCCTCCTGAGGCCCCGTGGCCAACCTCATAGTTCAAGGGGGTTTCTGAGGCTCCATGTGGCCCAAGGCTTCATACAGGCACAGGCTTTAGAGTTCAGCCAGGGGTGGGGCCACAGCCTTTGTTACCTGTGTGACCTGACATGTTACTACTCATGTCGGCATCCTATCAAGGATGGCTAAAGCCAGTCCACCCAGGAGTTCAGCATAGCCAGGAAGCATGAACTTCAGAGTTCAGGGCAGCACAGAATGGGTGCAGAAAGGGACATTATTGGAAACGATCATGGGGTGCCTTGGTGGCTCAATCGGTTAAGCTTCTGACTCTTGATTTTGGCTCAGGTCATGATCTCATGGTTTGAGAGTTCAAGCCCCAAATCAGTCTCTGCACTGCCTGTGTGGAGTCTGGCTGGGATTCTCTCTCTCTCTCTCTCTCTCTCTCTCTCTCTCTCTCTCTCTCTCTCTCTCTCTCTCTCTTTCTTCCCCTCTGTTGCTCTCATGCTGTCTCTCTCAAAATAAATAAATAAACTTTAAAAAAAAAAAAAAGGAAACCATCTCATTATAAGGACTTCCATTTTATTTCGGACTCTGGTACCAAAATCACAAATATAGTCATCTGAAAAATACAGCTAAGAAATGGCATTGAAAATGTTTTTCAACAAAGAAGGGATTGATGGAAAGTCCCAAGACTGCCACAAACCAGGATGACCTATGCACAATTCTTACATGTGCGGGTCTTTCTTCATTTTTGTTACATGCTGTCCACAGGCCCTCCCTGACCCCCTGAGGCCTTTTCCACCTGGGACGATCTGGCTTTGCCCTGACGCCTTCTACCTACAAGTGAACAGTGTTTGAAGGCAATGCCAGGCAGGTGAGCAGCAGGCCTGCTCCCTGGACACGTGAGCTGGCCTCGTCTCCAATCTCCTCACCTCAGGCTTGCAGGGTCCCTTGTTACAACCCGTCCCTGCCTTGACCGGTCCTGCAGGCTTAAATGCTCAAAGCTGACACTGTTTTCTTTTCAGTTCAATAAAATTCTTTCTTAAAAATTTTTAAAAATATTTATTTATTTTTGAGAGACAGATGGAGTGTGAGCGGGGGAGGGACAGAGAGAGAGGGAGACACAGAATCTGAACCAGGCTCCAGGCTCTGAGCTGTCAGCAGAGCCCGATGTGGGGCTCGAACTCACAAAATGAGATCATGACCCAAACTGAAGTCAGACACTTAACTCACTGAGCCACCCAGGTACCCTTAAGCTGATGCTGTTTTCAAGTTTGCCTGACTCGCCACCTGTACTCTTCTGAGGAGCATCTAAAATACTGAGGAAGATGAGAGTTTTCATGTGTCCACAGGCCAAGTTTAATGAGACAAGCTGGCATGAAATGAAGCTTGCTTTCTATTTAGTTTTGACTAACAAAATTCCTTGCATGTTTCCAATAAAGAATGGAAGGAAATATAGAACAATGAATTGCTAAGTATGTGAATGCCACTTTCCACACAAGTAAGTAATTATTTAGAGTTGTTTGCTTTTTTTTTTTTTTAAAGAGCCTCAGGACATAGAAGCCAGTGCTTTGGCCTGTAAATCGAAAATATTTAGTTATTCCTCTGTTAAACTGGTAGCATTTGAGTTGTATGCCATTTTGCCTCGTAGGAATCAACATGCAAACATACACAATTGTGAGGATTGAAGCAACCCAAATGTGATTTTTTTGAATAATTTAAAATCTCATCTACAACTGGCAATTTCAAATGGCTGGCATGTTCCGAGCCAGTTTTGATGCCTTAACTGAATCTGTTTTTGACACCATAATTGCATGTTCTTTCTGACCCATCCAGACACTAACAACCTAGAGTTTTATTTGGCTTATGACAGATGAAATGTCACCATTGCATTATCAATTTATCAACTAAAGTTTATAAAGATCAGCCTGTGGCCGCCTGAAGGGGGATTCTGGTATGTGACGCAGCATGGGAGGTAGACTTGGGGTTCTGGCCCACCCAGCTCTCTGTGGCCCTACAAAGGGCAGGAGGCGGTGAGCTTTAACAAGGAAATGAAGGAGGGGCACCTGGGTGGCTCAGTCCATTAAGCATCTGACTCTTGATTTCAGCTCAGGTCACGATCTCAAGTTTCATGAGACCGAGTTCTGCATCAGGCTCTGTGCTGATAGCATGGAGCCTGCTTGGGATTCTCTCTCTCCTGCTCTCTCTGTACCCCCCTCAAAAAAAAAAAAAAATAAAAAAACTTAAAAATATATACTAAAAAATGTTTAAAAAGGAAAGAAGGGAAGGGATCTCTTCACGTCCCTTAAGGATGGCCTTGAAATGGAAGGAAATCCTGACCCATGCTACAACATGGATACACTCTGAGGACATTGTGCCATGTGTGCCAGTCACAAAAAGTCAAATCCTGTATGATTCCACTTATGTGAGCTGCTTAGCAGTCAAACTCATAGAGAGGAAAAGTAGAATGTCATTGCCAGAGCTTGGGGGAGGGGTTATAGGCAGTACTACGGGCTGAATCGTGTCCTCCCAAACTCATAGATTGAAGCCCTCCCTCCAATACTCAGAATGTGACTGTATTTGGAGACACAGGGTCTTTAAAGAGGTAATTAAGGTAAAACGGGATCATTAGGGTGGGCCCTAATCCAATACGACTGGGGTCCTTATACGATTGGGGTCCCTAATCCAGTACGACTGGGACCTAGATACACACATAGATGGAGGGAAGACCGCCTGAGGACACGGGGGAGAAGGCGAAGTCTCCCACTTTCTCTGCCCCTCCCCCACTTGCAACGTTTCTGACTCTCTCAAAATAAACTTAAAAAAATGGTTAAAATGGTAAATTTTATGAGTGTTTTACTGTGTTAAAAATTTACAGAAAACAAAGGAAAAGAGGAGAAGACAAGTGGGAACTTACTTTGCTTCTAAAGCCAAGGCGATGATGCCCGCCACCATGGGGGCTGAAACCGAGGTCCCAGTGTGGCCGTCGGTACAGCGCTGGCGCAGATCCGTGGTGACCTGGGTGACAAGAGGCTAAGTCAGCTCCCAGATGTCGGAAGCTACTCAAGAGGCACTATGCATTCATATCTCTGCAGCCAAGCTTTTTTTTTTTTTTTAATGTTTATTTATTTTGAGAGAGGCAGGAGGGGCAGAGAGAGAGAGGGAGAGAGAGAATCCCAAGCAGGCTCCGTGCTACCAGCACAGAGCTCGACATGGGGCTCAAACCCGGAACCGTGAGATGGTGACCTGAGCCGAAACCAAGAGTCAGATGCTTAACTGACTGAGCCACCCAGGCGCCCCTCTGCAGTCAAGCTTTGTGTCAGATACTCCCTGCTAATCTGCTTTGCTCGCATATGTAAAACACCGACCCACTGCAGGGATGAGCTAATCACAGCCTGAGAACCAGGAGACAAGGGAGATGGAATACAAACAGCTGGAAGCAAGACAAACAGCTGGAAGCCGCATAACCTCCTTGTTGCAGGTGTGCGTGCTGAGACACAAAGGTAAGACAAAATGAAACAAAGAGGGCCTTCCATGGCAGAGTCCCCATGGTGAGACCACCTGCGCTAGCCCACAGGAATGACCCCCAAGTCACCCCTGACCTCAGAGCAGCTGGAAACATGCGGGGGGGGGGGGGGTGCCCAGGTGGCCCAGACAGCATCTCTGCCTTTAGTCAGAAGATCAGAGGTCAGTCATAGAAGGTCACAGATCACTCTCCACCAAGACATCCTCCTTAGATCATTGACTGTGTCCCAAAGAACCCAGTTCTATCTGTAGGAGCGGACGAACCCGGCGAGTTCTCCACCTTCACAGCGCCTGCTGTACGGGACCACGAAGCTGGCCCTTCTCCTTGGGGAGGCAAAGCTGACTCAGCAAACTGCGGGGGCCCCGCATGCCTTCCTCTAAGGCACTGACTCCCAGCTGGGTGGGGAGATTGATTCTGGGCCCCACTAGCACACAGCCTGATTTGCCCCTTGCCTTTGAGCTGAAATGAGGAAGCAGCACCAGGGAATCACCCGATTTGGGTTGGGCTGTGCCACACCTGCTGTGCTAGATGGGATTCTGGCCCTCAAGCTACTCCCCATGGGCTCTGCAGATGGGACTAAGGTTGCTGATCAGCAGACCTTAAATCAGTGAGAATATCCTGGATTAGCCAGTGGGCCCAGTGTAATCACAAGGGCCCCCAGAAGTGGAAGGAGGCAGAAAAATGTGTCAGAGAGATGAGGCAGAAGAGAGGCCCAAGCCATCATTGCTGGCTTTGAACACAGAGATGGAGAAACATAAGCCAAGGAATGTGGGCGGCCAGGAGATGCTGAGAACAGCCCTTAGCAGACAGCCCACCAGGAAACAGGAGCTCAGTCCTATAACCACAAGAAAGTAAATGCTGCCAACAACCTGAACGAGCACAGAATGGACTCCCCACTAGAGCCTCGGGAAGGGAACACGGCCCGGCAGGCACGTGGATTTCAGCCTCAGGGGACTCAGAACAGAGACTCCGTGGAGGCTGCTGCACTTCTGACCTCCCGAACTATGAGATAATAAATCTGTGCTGTTTAAGCTAAGTTTGGGATAGTTGGTTACGACAGCAATAGGAAACTGATAGCCTCACCAACTGCAAGCCTCTAGTAGCCGATCTGCATAGCCCTGAAGCATGAATTGCCCTAGTGCTAACAATCCAGATCCTCTCCCAGAGTATCTTCCTTCTTCACGTTCCGGCTGGGCTGCAATCACCCAGACAGGATCTAGCCTGTCTCTCTCTCACACACAGGAAGGATTGGACAGGAACACTGGCAGAGACCAGCCTGCTCCTCCCTCCCTGTTCAGCAGGACTGAGGCAACCTAACGTTAGGAAGGGCAGCTGAGGGTAGGGAAGTAGGGACAAGGATGCAACCTCCCTGACCCCAGGATCTTCATCTGCAAATGGGCACAATGCCACATCCTTTATAAGGTTTCTGGTGAAAGTCACAGCTGGCACCTGAAACATACTTACAATGGTGGCCCGTGAGGGAAACTGAGGGCATCTGGGCAGGAGGCCAAGCTCCCAAGAGCAGGTGAGGCCCATGAGAAAGGGCTACTGGGGAGTGAGCAGTGGGTCCTCCGTACAGGGAGGAGATGGCTCAACCAAGTCAGGCAGGTCCCCCTTCCTGAGACCAAATGTCGTGCATGGTACTCTGCTCATGTTCATCGAATGAAAGAGCCAAGGAATAATTGAGTAAGAGATGCTCACGTTATGTGTCACTCCATGTATAAAGAGTCACGTGTCAGCACCAGGCAATCCCACCCTCCAGGCAAATGCTGCCTGGCATTCACTAGAGGGCACGGATGGGACAGAGCCTTGATTTCCAGCTGACAGCAAGCTGCCAAAAGTCCAGAGCTTGGAGGTTCTCTAAGGGGACTCAGAGCAAACACTTGGCTCTAGTTGAGCTGAAAACAATAATAACAACAATCAAAAAATGCCGTCCATACTCTCAGAGAAGAATTCCAGTCCAGAGCAAGAACTGACTCACTCTCTCTTTTACCATCCTCTTAACTACACCCTTCTGACCCATGTTATGGCTCAGAGAAGGGACTTAAGAAAAAAGAATCAAGGCTTTTGTAGCTAAGGTGTGTGCACACGCAGTATGATTAATTAAGCAAATAAAGCTGCAAGCCCTGCTCCCAGGGTTGAGAGACAGGGTCGTCCGGCAGGAAGCCTCTGGTACAAAGCGTTCAATGACCCAGTCTCCACCCCACACGCCTCCAGTCAGCAGGCCTGTTTAACAAGACCCCGGCAAGTCCGTGTTCAAATGAAGCTGGATTCCTAAACGAACAGGACACCGTGCAGAATCTCGGCCGCCTGTCCCAGGGGCACGTGCTCCAGTAGAAAAGGAAAATAAATTAATACCTTCGTTAACTAGCCCGGGCCGCTGCCAGGCTGGTGGCGGAACAGCCGTGGCTGACCTTTCAACTGGTACAGAGCAAAGTGGGGAACAGGGAGCCTGTGTGCTCCCGCAGAAAAACCTAAAAATAAATTTGCAAATAATTTCTCGAGATGCGATGAAGCAGCAGGAGAAATAAAAAAGATGCTAGTGAGCTTGTTTTCAAATTAAACCGTGTCTGGCCAGCTCCACGGTCTCATTTTTTAAACGTCTAAAAAGCAACTTAATGACTGTGCATTTGAATTCTGCATTAATTTCAGTTCAAAATCCTCCCCCTCTTTACTTTTCTTAAAGCAGGAAAGCCTGTAGGGAAAAAAGAAACACAGATTCCACCCATATGCTAAACGGAAACACTTTTTAAAAGAGAAATCACACTGATGTCCATTGAAGTGAAAGTAACAGACAGAAAAACCAGTGCTCAATTTGAAGGGTCTGGGGCAAGTCCTTTTGTTAGGGAGAGGATGGCCTGGAAGAACACTTAGATCTCTAAAATGTTTCAGTATAAAACCAAGACTTTCCCTTCCTCTCTTTGGCACGTTGAAACTGAACCGGTCAGCTGGATCCCAAGCGATGTGACCACAGAAATTTAGAGAGCTAAAAGGAGGCACAGTGCTGAGAATGCACCCCATTCTTAAATGCTATTTTTAGATCTCTGAAGCCAGAGAGGGTTTTAATCGGTATTTTGTGCAAAAATTAGAAAGGCAGGGCCTGGGGAAGGTTGCCAAGGGACTGGGGTTTCCCTCGAGGTACAACCAGTTCGCTGATGGGGGAGGTTGGTACCCTGGGAGCCAGCACAAACTGGCCTCAGGGGAAAAGAAACTTGTCCCCAAAGGGCTGGAGGAGCAGATCCTAAGCTGTCCACCTGGCCAAGAGGACTCACAATTTTCCGCTCGTAGAACGCCCCGCTGCTGTAGGTGGTGGCCAGGGTGGACGCACACTCTTCCAGGTACCACGGCTTGTAGCCGTTCTCGGTGGTGCTGCTCACGGAGATGGTGTAGATGCTGTTGGTGTAGCCATCACAGGAACAGTGGTCCCCCTCTCTCCCGCCATTCCCAGATGCCCAGACGAAAATGGAGCCCAGGCCCTGCCGACCCTAGACAGGAAGGATAACAAGGTGTCAGTCAGCCCCGGCAGCTACAACTTTGAAGAGTGGGTCTCACACCAGCCCGGAGTCCTTCCCTTGGAATGTCCCTTCCAAGGGTCTAAGAAGGATGCATTCAGGGGTGCCTGAGTGGCTCAGTTGGTTGAGCATCCAACTTCGGCTCAGGTCATGATCTCACGGTTCACGAGTTTGAGCCCCACGTCGGGCTCTGTGCTGACAGCTCAGAACCTGGAGCCTGCTTCAGATTCTCTGTCTCCTTCTTCTGTCTCTGCCCCTCCCCCACTCGTGCTCTGTCTCTCTCTTTCTCTCTTAACAGTAAATAAACATTAAAAAAAAAGGATGCATTCAGATTGTATGACGCTACCAAGGACATGGTTCTGTGGGCCCCTGTTTTATTTTAAAGGATTCTTTTATTTTTTTAATGTTTATTTATTTTTGAGAGAGAGAGAGCATGAGTAGAGGAGGAGCAGAGAGAGAGAGGGAGACACAGAATCTGAAGCAGGCTCCGGTCTCTGAGCCATTCAGCGCAGAGCCCGATGTGGGCTTGAACCCACAAAGCTTGAGATCATGACCTGAGCCAAAATAGGATGCTAAACTGACTGAGCCACCCAGGCATCCCTCCTGTTTTATTTTAATAGAGCACTTCTGCCTGTGGTGACAGGCTTAATGCTGCAGAATCACAGATTGCACTGAGGAGATGGCCCAGAAAGACCTCTCTGTTCTTCATGGGAAAATCAAGGGCCTTCAAACAAGCTGTTCTATTCCAGAGCCATGCCTGTAATTTCCATCGTAATGTCCGATCATCACAAAGAGCAATATTACTGAGATGAAAAATTGATGGCTGAATTTATAACATTGATTTTTCTGGACCGAAAGAGCTGGTCCTATAAGGCAGAGGGCGAATTTTCTTAAAAACCCAGTGGAAAAGGCACATGTCTTGGAGAGCAAGCTCATTTTTAAAAATTGTTTAATGTTTATTTATTTTTGAGAGACAGAGCATGAGTAGGGGAGAGGCAGAGAAAGGAGGAGACACAGAATCCAAAGCAGGCTCCAGGCTCTGAGCTGTCAGCACAGAGCCTGATGTGGGGCTCGAACCCATGAACCATGAGATCATGACCTGTGCTGAAGTTAGATGCTTCATGGTGCTCCAGAGCAAGCTAATTTTTGAAAAGAGGGGGTGGGACTGTGAATTCTGGGTGAGGACTGAATAGGTAAAAAGGGTCATGGTCCAGAATGCCCTGGCTGCTCATGGCCATCTTATGAGGGCTTCCCAGGGTCCCCGCCATGGGTCCACATTAAAGCAGTCAGATGGTCAATGCCAGACAAGGCCAGCACTTCACCTGTACCTAGGTTTTTATTTTTAGGAACGCATACACGAGAGCAAGTGTTTGAGAGGCAGTGGTGGTCAGGGTAGCTTCCTGCAGCTCTGTTCCATCCCACATCCACAGAAGCAATGATTTCTGATCCAACCAAGTCACAAACACCAGCTAAAGATGAATTAATCCAAGACAGAGCTCACCATTCTGCCCAAGTGGCTGGACCCATTGGTGGTGCACAGCCAGCCCCAGAGAGCAGTGCCAACACCCATGTGGGTGAAACTGGACCCACAGGGCTGGTAACTTTGGTGTCCTTGCCGAGGACCCTTCTTTCCAAATAAGTGGGAGGAAATTGATACTTATGCCCAACAACTGGCCAATTCAAAGAAAACTTGCAACAGAATTCTGTGATCCCCATAGAGTCCAACTGAAGCCTTGCTGCTGACTCAGGGGGTGTTATGCTCACTCTGAGTTCAAGTCCATCCCAGGCTGAGTAGATCCAACTACTCTAAAAGCCCCATGACGTTCCACTTTGTAGACCAAGTGGACTATAGTTCTTTGCCCTTTTGTGCCTATTTGTCATGACTCTGACATTTCCTCCAGTTTCCAACCTGAGGCTCTCAACACAGTCCACAGAAGGTCCCTCACACTACGCAATCCCGCTGCTCAAAGCTGCCTCACTCACTCCACTTTCCACGTGTCCCAGGGGGGCCTGTCCACATGGCCATGAGCTCCACAGAAAGGTTACTCACATTTAGCCAAAAGGTCAACCTTCTGGAAGAAAGGCGCAAAGTACCTTAGAAATGGGTGTGTCTGTATGTAATTCTCTTTGAAACTAGTTCAAAGAAACGGAAATCCAAATAAAAAGGTATTTAATCCATCAGAGCCGATCTTTATTCCATGCGGATTATTTATTTATGAAACACTGTCATTTTGCTAAGTGGGGCCTATAATCTTATTGTTCCAGAAGCACAGACGATGCCTCCACACAGCATTCCTCGTACCGGAGCATGCACACAGGTCACTGGGGGCTTTGCTCCATGGCAGACTCAGACTTGGCAGGTCTAGGGGGAGCCCCGAGATTCTGTATTTCTTTAAAATAGTCTACTTTTTTTTATTGTTAAAAAATGCTTATTTATTTTGAGAAAGAGAGAGACAGACAGTGAGCAGGGGAGTGGCAGAGAGAGAGAGACAGAAAATTCCAAGCAGGCTCCACTCTGTTAGTACAGAGCCCGATGTGGGGCTTGAATTCACAAACCACGAGATCAGGACTGAGCCAAAATCATGAGTCAGGTGCTTAGCTGACTGAGCCACCCAGGCTCCCCAAGATTCTGTATTTCTAATGAGCTCCCAGGTGATGCCCGCGTGGTTGCTTCTGGACTCCACTTTGGGTAACAAGGGCCTAAAGTGCCAAAGGCATATATATTCCACCTAACACCACACAGTTACTCCTAGACCAATCCATTCTCTCAGGTGTCGAGGCATCAAAAACCTTTCTCCTTCCTGAAAAGTCTCCTAAAAAGAAAGTGAAAGTGAGGTGGAGAAAATACCCAGATCTGAGGTGTGGGAGATGTGTTCGCTGTCTCTTTCATGTTCATTTCCCAGGTCATGGAAGCTACAGGGCAGAAGTTATAGGAGATGACAGTTCAACCCCAGCCATGAACTTGCATTTCTGTTCAGGACAGTCACAACCTCAACTGGATCAAAACCTATTTCAGCGTCCTGCCTGGGAGGTGAAGGGTTCATCTGTGAACTCCGAAGCACCGTTCCTGAAGGCTAGCAAATGCCTGGCATCTGGGCAAGGCCAGCCTTTCCAGCCTCAGCCATGTTGCATCTCCCCTTTGGGATGACAAGCTACGTGAGGGGTAAAGCTTCCTAAGGACCGACATTAGGCACATCCCTATGCCAAATTATGGTCTCTGAAGTCTCCAAACCACATCGTCCACCAGAAATGAAGTCAGACTTGACAGGAAAAGACTGTAGGTGACAAATGGGGCACCGAGGAGGAAAAACAGATGGGGGAATGTGGTCTGGTTTGAGATCACCAAATTTCTAGGAGGATTTTCAGTGACAACTTTAGACGGCTACAATTTAAGGCTCCCTATATGATATATTTTACTTCAGAATGACTGAAAAAAAATGAAATGACCTCAGTATTTCAAGCAACTGTGACAAGAATGACAGGGAACCACATGGTCCCTTCTGCAGCTTCCTCACCCCCCCTTGACAGCCTGATAAAGCTGACGCTGCTCGGAATTCGGCATGCAAAGAGCCCCTCTCTGCAGCTCCAGGCTTTCCAAAGTCCTCCATGGGTTCGTCTACACAAACCCAAGTAAACTGAGATACCAAAAAATTGTTTGAAAACAATTTGGGGCACCTGGGTGGCTCAGTCAGTTAAGCGTTGGACTCTTGATTTCGGCTCAGGTCGTAACCTCATGGTTTGTGGGATTAAACCCCATGTCGGGCTCTGTGCTGACACCATAGAACCTGCTTGGGATTCTCTCTCTCTCTCTCTCTCTCTCTCTCTCTCTGTCTGCTCCTCCCCCACTCACACATACACACTGTTTCAAAAATAAATAAATTTAAAAAACTTAAAAAAAAAAAGAAAGAAAACAATCATTTATTTATCCAGGAAATGGGAGGCCCTGTCCTAAGACATCAGATCTTTAGAAATCATCTTCTAGAATAACACATGTTTAGGATTAACACCATTCAAAGCAGTGTCTTCCACACAGAAAATGTGATCACTAGTTTATAGCTTAAATTAAGCTTAACTTTTAGGATGTTCCACTTGTCACCAAGAGTGAGATCCATGTGATCTAGTGGGTGGTAGGAGCTGAGTACTGGGAAGATAAGATATTTTTACTGGGCAGCCCCTTGTAGGCAGCAGCTGACTTGGTCACAGAACCTTCCAGCACCTGGCACAGCTCAGGTGCTCAGCAACCTGACAGAAGCAGCTTTTGCATTTTCTTGGAGTTATGGGGGTGGGGGGTGGGGGCAGGCAAAGGAAGCTGTGTGGTGTCGCAGGCATGACCATAAGGTCAAATGCCAGGTTGGGAGCATTCTAACACATAAATGCTCAAACTCCACAAAAAAGTAATAGAAAATGGCCAAACTCAATACATCCAGAAAAGGGATCAAGTTATATTATTTAGAAGAAAGAAATAATGAACAGGGTTTAAAAAAGATGGCTCCTCTATGGGGCAGGGCCAGGGGTTGGGCAGAGGGTAGACAAAGAAAGGTTGCCTTTAACACAATCTTCTGATAATATTTGATTTATTCATTAACTATTTATTAATCACATTTTAATCATGGTGCATAGGTTACAATAAGTAAGGACTTTAAAAAAATGTTTTAAAGCATAAACAATAAGGGGCGCTGGGTGGCTCAGTCGGTTAAGCCTCTGACTCTTGATTTAGGCTCAGGTCATGATCTCGCGGTTTCGTGAGTTCAAGCCCCGCATCGGGCTCTGCGCTGATGGTGTGGAGCCTGCTTGGGATTCTCCCTCTTTCTCTGTCCCTCACCCACTTGCACTCTCTTTGTCTCTCTCAAAACAAATAAATAAACTTCAAAAAAAAATAAGATTTATAAAGCACAAATAATAAAATGGACTTGAACCACCCTCCTCCCCAGCCCTTCTCCCCCATCTCCAATAGAAGTCAGAAGTATGAATGCTGACCCAGGGATGCTTGGACTTCCTGCCCAAACCCCTGTCAGCATCGCCAGGCCATACCCTATACTCTGGGCTGGGCCTTGTTGGGCCACCCAAAGCCACCCGGACACTGACCACAACTCTGTCTGCCTGCTCCAAGAAGCTGTCCTCACCCAGAAATCTGCCGCACCACCTGGCTTACAAGAACTGGGTCATCTCCAGTCCCTCCTTCCCTTCCCCCTGCATTTTTGACTCCCAAGGACCCAGAACTAATGATCACAGAGTGACTGTGGGTGGGCCTCCTGGTGGGTGGAGGAGAAGAAGGCTGCCAGCTTCCTCTGCTTCCCCTCAGCTGGTCAGTGGAGAACCAGTGCTTGGATGTTTGCTCTGTTTAGTCCCTGGTGAGGCTCCACCCAAGAAATCCTAAACACATTAGGCTGTGTGCTGGCACTGAGGGCAAAAAGGCCAGGCCTTCCTGCTTTGGAGGCCCTAGATTAGCACACGCTCGTGACGGACGCAGGAAGCTCCACAGCTGGGTGTTTCCATGGGCAGGTGGTCCCAGGCTCAGGACACCCCTTCCACCTGCACATTCCAGGTTAACAGGCCAGGTAGTTGGACTAAGAGCCCGGCTGCCCACCTTGGCTGGGGGCTGTCAGGCTTCAAGGCACAGAGTCCTGGGCTTGGCGGGTGACCAGCTGGCACCTGCTGAAATAGCCATTCTATGACAAGGTGAAATTCTTCTGCTCTGGATGGTAGAGAGCCACCTCCCTGAGCCCCTAAATGACTTCTCCCTCACACTGGTCCTGGCACAGCAGGGCCATCCTGGTCCTCTTTTGGGGCTCTGGCTTGTGTCACTCTGTTTTTAATCGTTAAAAACTTTGTTTTACTCTTCCCCCCCGCCCCGCCCCTGAGAGATGCACTGAAGCCCTGAACAACTCACACCTTTTTAATGCCATACTCGAAGGCTTGTTTAGCCAGGCGGCCAGGCCCATCCACGGTCTTCCCGTCGTCGTCCGGCCCCCAGCTCGCGCTGTAAATGTCGATGTAGTTGGGTCTGATGCCCAGAGACTTGGCCTCAACCACATCCGTCACGTCGCCGTCCAGCATGCGGATGCCTGCAAGCACACAAGGGGGCTCCATGCACGCCTGCTCTGTACTTGGGAGGGCGGCAGAGACCGTGACCCCAGGGCACAGGGGTACGGCCAGGGAGCCCCACACAGTTCTGGAGCCTTCCATGCTCTGCACTTGGGAGGGCGGCAGAGACCGTGACCCCAGGGCACAGGGGTACGGCCAGGGAGCCCCACACAGTTCTGGAGCCTTCCAGTGTCATTCTGGAAAGCTTTCCCCCCATCCTGTGCTGGCCAAGGTGAAGGACTTCAAATACCATCTGGGGCCACGCTGTGGCGTCCCCGACACAGGACAGCAGCAAAGGAAACATAAGTGTTTGGAAAATATAGGATTTAAGCCATTTCCTCAGTAGCACGATATCATTCTGGTATTTAACAACAGAACATATTAGACGTATTATGATTATTAATTCTAGAACAGAACTCTGGGGCCATTTTCAACTTTCCCTGCTGTCAACAGTTTATTTCTGCTTTTTAAAAAACATGACTCCATCTCTGATTTGTAATTAGGAGTTTTTAACCTGAAAGACGGAAGGCCTCCCCCTAGCATATCAAGGCGGGGGGTGGGGGGCATCTTATCTCAGTGTGTATTCTGGTTCTGGGCTCCCCAGAGGGCTCTTTAGGTGCTGGGGAGTACAGATTCCTCAAGAGCACCTCAAAAGGAGAGGGGGTGAGCCAGGAACCTCTTCCGAAGCCTGCCTCCTCGGCCAGGGGTCCCCTGCCCGCCCTGGGCCCAGCATTTGCCTCCGTTAATGATTACACTCTGCACCCAGCAAGTGTGGTACCCTCGTGCCTCACCCAGAGAGGGGGTCTCAGCGATGCTGGGATGTGACTGGGAAGCAAGGGTAATGATGGCCACCAGCATGTCCTGCCTGGACGCAGAATGGGACCTCTCTGAGGCTCAGAAAACCTGTGCCCTCTCACCCCGGATCAGCGCTCTTAGGTGACTCCTTGGGGACCACAGCCACTCCTCTCAGAGGTCCCCAGAAACCCCTCCTCCACCAGGCCCAGCTCCATGTGTGTGGTGGCCATGCCAACGAATTTTAAATCTTGAGCTATTTAAGACATAACAGGAAAGAGGACTTTTTCTGATTATAAGCATCACATATGCTCTTTGCAGAAAGTTTGGAAAATAGAGAAATAACTAGTGATAATATTTTGGTTATTTTCTTCCAGTATTTTTCTTTGGCCACAGCATGCACTTTCTCTCCAAGTTCTTTTTTTACCACAGAACCTCATACAGAACATTTCCCTGTGCCATTAAAGACTCTTCTAAGACTTGATTGTTAATGGCCGCAGCTTACCCTCCCGTGCACCCCAGCCCAGGCGGCACTTTCCCCGAGGTTTGCCTCACTGAGCAGAGAGGCCCCCACCTCCCCCAGACTGGGCTGGATCTACTCATGCAATATCCCAGAATCTGCGTCGACAAGAGAGCACATATGCCAAAAATAGAAACGCGGAATACAAATGACTTTAAAAGACAGAACAGTGACTTTTCCCCAGGATGAAAAGAAATGGTACAGGGCTCAGGCAGGAAGAACCACAAGAAAGAGACTCTTTGAGGGGACACCCTCCCCAGGGGCTCAGGGACAGATGTGGGATGTGGATTAAACCTTCCTGTCCCACCCATTTTAACTGGAATTGTGGAGATGCCTTGCTGTCCCTTTTGATGGATAGTTGAGAGGCAGAGATCCCTAACACATAAATTTCGAATGATACCTAATCTCTCACCCAGTAACACAGGGATCGTAGACGAACAACTAACAGTACTTTATGATTTGTCAGGGTGAGAAACTTCCTACCTACAGAGAATGTGAAGATGATTTAAATGCAGCAAATTCTTCCACCCTATCAACTTGTCCTGCCTGGTTTTTGAAGGTTCAGGTTGCCCTGAAGTGTTCTCCTTCAGGCCTGTCCTAACAATTCTGGTTGTGAGTTGAGAGAGAAAAGGTAAGAGGCACCGTGCAGGGTCCCTGGGAAGCCGAGTAGGACAGTTGTGCTGATAGGAGGAGGGAGGGCCACCATAGCACACTATCTTGGCCCTGTGCTTACGTGGGACACAAAGCAAACTGGAACCGCTTACTCCAGAAGCCTGGAAATCGTACTCAAAATCAATGTCAGAGAAATTTATAGCAAAACAACAGTGAGACTGAGGTCTGGGAGACATCAGGAGTTCAGTGACAGGGCCAAGAGCCATTTGAGAGTGTTACGGCACAGGCAGTGACAGAGGGTGGTGCTGGCGTCATCAGAAGAACCATGTCTTTATGGTGGAAAGACCTTAAAAATGAGAAGCAGAAATAAATTCTAACTTCAACCCTGTCTGTTCTATCTTCTGGCTCGCTATCTATTTCCCTTCCTCTCTTTACTACCTGTTATGGACTGAATGTTTGTGTTCCCCCACATTCACACGCTGAAGCCCCACCCCACCCCGTGTGGTAAAGACAGGAGTTTTAGGAGGTAATTAGCTTTGGATGAGGTCATGAGGGTGGGGCCCCCAAGATGGGCTTAGTGCCCTTATAAAAAGAGTCAGCAGACAGCTTGCTTCTTCTGTCTCTCTCTACCGCATGAGGACACAGAGAAGTTAGCCATCTGTGAACCACCAAGTGGGCCCTCACAGGGGAGCAGAATGAACAAGCACCATGACCTTGGACTTCCAGCCTCCAGAACTGTGAGAAGTAATTGTCTGTTTTGTAAGCTCCCAGTCTGGAATTTTGTTATGGTGGCCCCAGCTGATGCAGACAGGACCTCAGCTGCCTGGCTTAGGATGGGCCAGGAAGCCACCACTGTTCACACACTAAGATGGCACCACATGGCCAGTAGATGTGGACTCCTGTCACCGCTCCCGAGGAGTGGCCCATGGAGCAGAGCTCTCTACGGACAGTGTGCCATGGGACGGGCAGGAGGGAGGTGGGGCATGCCATGGGTGACAGTCCTGCCGTGACCACCAACTAGTGACTCTGGGAATTACCCCATGTC
The DNA here is from genome assembly GCF_018350195.1 of Panthera tigris. Taxonomy (NCBI): domain Eukaryota; kingdom Metazoa; phylum Chordata; class Mammalia; order Carnivora; family Felidae; genus Panthera; species Panthera tigris. Next base: position 19,658,703 of record NC_056665.1, read on the forward strand.
ACTGAGCCTCCATTTCCTATAGGTTGCATTGATGAAAGTTATCATATCTACAAAGGTGCCATAAAAGCTAAAAAAGAGGGGTGCCTGGACAGAGACGCAGAGATCCAAAGAGACATAGATTCCGAAGCAGGCTCCAGGCGCTGAGCTGTCAGCGCAGAGCCCGACATAGGCTCACCAACTGTGAGATCATGACCTGAGATGAAGTCAGACGCTTAACCGACTGAGCCACCCAGGTGCCCCAGTTTTTTACCTTTGTTTTAAAAACATATGCTATTTGATAATGTATGAAGGATCATAAGTTACATACATGTTAGTGGTAAAGCCTAAGGAAACTGACATTCACAAGCCCTCCATCCATTCAATGTAAATATAAACATGACCCACTGGGGTCTCTACTTATGCCCTGCCCCTCACAGAGGAAATTACTCAGAATTTTGGACTGTCTTTTCATAACCTTTTTTTTTTTTTCAAATAAAGGGATGCTTATTATATGGTTTTAATGTTTATTTTTGGGAAAGAGAGAGAGACAGAGCATGAGCAGGGGAGAGGCAGAGAGAGAGGGAGAAAGAGAATCCAAAGTAGGCTCTAGGCTCTGAGCTCTCAGCACAGAGCCTGATACAGGGCTTGAACTCATGAACTGCCAGATCATGACCTGAGCTGAAGTCGGATGCTTAACGGACTGAGCCACCTAGGCGTCCTCATTGCCTTTTAAAAACTAGTGTTTTAACACAATTGTATGCATGCTTAAATAACATATTGCTTCCTTTTGCTTGTACTGGGAATTAATCCTTCATTGGTTAGACACATCACCACTATCTTCTTTCAGTTGAAGCCTTGTCTTCTCACTTTATTTATGGTATCTTTTGCTAGACAGAGATACTTAATTTCAAAGGAGTAAGAACGACTTCCCTTTGAGGATCAAGGGAGTTATAACGGAAGCCAAATTTATGTGAGTTCATTGGGATCTATTGCGGGGTTCCTTTCTCCCTTTTATGGGTGGGGCAGATCCACTTTTTACATCAGCTCAGTGTACTTTCTTTCTTTCTGATTTCTGGGTGGACACGATGAGTCAGGGTGATCTGAAAGGTTATCTTTCTTCAGTCACTGGTCTCTGTGCTCAGGATTTCCCTCTGTCAGAGACACTCGGCCCAGGTGCTTACTTAGCCATCAGCCCAAAGAGAGGGGCCATAACCAGTAGTACAGGATGTTGGCAGTGTGCTGTGGCAACGGTGTGGCCTCTGGCAAGATTAAAGAGCAGCTCACAGTGGGGGAAAGAGAACAGGGGTCAGAGAGTCCTGGGGTGGGATCCCAGCTCTGTCTAACCTCAGACCAGGATCTCAACCTCTCTGAGCCCTTGTCTTCCACAATATTTACCTGGCGGAATAGCTGAGAGAGTTAAATATGTGTTGAGGCCATAGTGCCTGGTGCTGTTCGAGAAATGGTAGCTTTTTCTTTATATCCTTATGTTCCACAACAGGCTTTCCAGGGCAGCAGAAGGCCCTGCCAGTCACACAGGCAGCCAAAATCAATTCTGATGTTCTAGTGCCGAAATGCAACCTGTTATTCTAGACTTCTCCATGCAAGTTAGAGGTGTTGGAATGCCTACCTTTAAACAAATATGTATTTATTTTGAGAGAGAGAGAGAGAAAGAGAGAGAGCACGGGGAGGGGCAGAGGGAGAATCCCAAGTGGGGCTCAATCCCACAAACCAGGAGATCATGACCTGAGCTGAAATCAAGAGTTGGGATGCTTAACCGAATGAGCCACCCAGAGGCCCCTGAATGCCTACTTTTTAAAAATTTCAGTATAATTAGCATACAGCATTATATTAATTTCAGTATACAATATGGTGATTCAACAATTCTATGCATTACTCAGTGCTCGGTGCCTCCTCTTGAACACGAAGAACGAGATGCCAGAAGACATCACAGATCTGTAAAAGCAGACAACCAGAATGATTTCTCAATACCTCTCCCGATGCTTTTCATCTCAGAAGAAGACTGACAGATGTGTGAGGAAGGAAGCATAATGTATTTAGATTTTAATGAAGCATCTATTTTCCCCCACGCTGACAAGTTGCCAACAAAGAAAAGGTAAATATTTTCAGAGCTCCAATATTAGCTTTAAATGTGAATGGTTCTCTGGAAATGCCAACAGGAAGAAAAACAGTAATTGTTTCTCTAATGGAAATGAAAGACCCATCCATTTACTGTACATTGTCCGGAACAACAACAAAATTTGGACCAATCATGTGGAAGGCCAGTGAGCGCCAGGCGGTGGGCGTGCTCACAGGTGCGGCAGCGCTGCAGGCTTCAGAGCTCACGGTGACAGGGCGAATGTGCTGACGGGTCCACCCCGAGGACCAGTCTGTGGGAGGATCACTGAAGAGAAGGAAGATGGTGCTTATGCGTTCTGGTGTGCACAGAAGCTGTGTCCAGGAGCGAATCACACAGGCTGGCCTCACTTTAAACAAGATGTGCTTTCCTATAAAACTGCCTGGACCCAATAATATTTTACATGCCCCGGAGAACCTGCTGAAATGAAGGACTGTACAAGTCTCTTGGTCAAGTGTAAATAACCAACAGCACTTTTTCCATAGTGACCTGTCCTTCCTCCCCTCTCCCTGCTACGAATTTATAGTGTGACTTTCCAAATTACTGGCCTAGCAACGTGCTGTTGACCCTGTGAAGTGGCATGAGACACAGCAGTTCCCCCGAATTTTCTGAAGAACCTCCATGTTAAAAGGCATGGCAAGGTCAGTGTGACCAGATTTGGAGACAGGGTATAAAGAGGTATGTAAGCTAAAATGAGGCCGGTCCTAATTCACTATGCCCGGTGCCCTTATAAGAAGAGGAAATTCAGGGGGCACCTGGGTGGCTCAGTCGGTTAAGCAACCAACTCTTGATTTTGGCTCACATCATGATCTCACGGTTTGTGAGTTCCAGCCCCGCATCAGGCTCTGCATTGACTGTGTGGATCCTGCTTGGAATTCTCTCTCTCCCTCTCTTCTCTGCCATGTGTATGCTCTCTCTCTCTCTGTCTCTCTCTCTCTCAAAAAATACACTTAAAAAAAAAAAAAAAGAAGAGGAAATCCAGATATGGGCAACGCACAGACCAAGTGGTGACCATAGGAGGACACAGTGAGAAGCAGCCATCTGCAAGCCAAGGAGAGAGGCCTCAGTAGAAACCAAACTTGCCAAAAGCTTGATCTTGGACTTCAAGCCTCCATAATTGACAGAAAATAAATTTCAGCTGGTGAGCAAGGAGGCACCAACTAAATGTATTTAGATTTTAAATCTTTTGGCTTCTGAAGGGGACAAGAAGATGGTAACAAAAAAAGGGGGCAAGGAGAAGAACACACACACACATACACGCACACACCCCAATGCAAGAAGTCAGTGATCAGCCCAGCTTGTTAATGTCTAGAGGAAGGCAGGGGAGCAGGATGAGCTGGGCCCACTTTTGTTTATTGAGAAGTAATATATTTTGCCTTCAGCAAGTGAATGGCAATGCAAGAGCAATGAACAGCAGCAAGTAAAATTAGATTGTAGCTTCCTAAGTGTGACAAATAGGTCTCCCCAACAAATTTTGTTCATTAATCCTGAGTTTATTTTAGTAAATCCACAGAAAATTGTTTTTTGGGGTCCTCCCCCCCAATAAACCCACAGTACATTCTGTTCTATGAGCAGACATTCTGGGCCAAGTGAGGTTTCAAAAGTTGTTTGGAATTGTTACAAACCGAAAAGGTTTCTGTCAACTCTCCTTATTGCCTAAGACAGTAACAGGGCTCTCAAATCTCTAAATATGGCCATACATGACAGCCTTGTTCAACAAACACCAGGGAGCTGTGGTCTGCTAAGTTGTCGGGACACATCTACATTCACCATTGTCACAGGAAATTCTTACAGACCAGTGGTTGACGCTCACGCCAAGTTTCTCTTGGTCTCCTACTCCGTTTTTGATCTCCTGATAGAGCCACGCCATTTCTTTCCAGAGTGGAAATGCAGCAGTAGCCACTGGTGTGCCAGGAAACTCATGGGCATGTCCTACCCTGGAGCCCGGGGTCAATGAGATGAGGCCCATGCTAGGTAGGGTCTTGCATTAACCATGCCTTTTATTTTCTGTTATTCTGATGCTTTGACGTCTTGGGGCCTTGTGGACCCTGAAGGGATCCACACCCCAGGGCTGGCCAATTCCTCAAAATAGTAAAGAACTCTTCCAGGAGGCATGTCTTCCATGTGCAAATTAATCAAATCCAGAGCCCACACTTTCAACAGCCTCTTGTGCTCTGGGCCCCCCTCCATTTGCCCTAATCCCCGCACGACCAAGTACCAGACCACTAAGGACAGCCCCTAAGCCCCAGAGCCCACCGAAATGATTCAAATGAGCCATCCTCACTCTGTTGACTCTGCCATGCCCACTTCTTCCTGCAGAAACCACTATAAGCCACTATTTCCCTGGCTCCCTCTGCCTCCAGACCAGCTTCTGAGGCTTCCCCTCCTGGCCTCCACCGTGTGGAGCACTCTCATCTTGGGAACTGTGAGTAACAAACTTTGTTCGATGCCATTGTCTCCTGATCTGTTGGCCTCGCCGTGCTTAAATAATAACAACTAGAGCTTAAAACAGGTCACTCGTTCATAATCAGGTTCTGCTGATTTTTCAAAGAATGGTAAAAACCAGAAGAGCCTCAGTCGCTACCTTGAGATTTGACATCTAGACTGGCTCTCATGGTCTCCCCACCAGAGATCAGGGGCCAGAGAGCAACAGTGGCTCACACAGGGGCCCGCAGAGAGTCAGGGGGGTCGGCGGCTGGGGACACTGGGCACAACAGCATGCTTCCAAGCCAGCTGGGGCACCCACATATCCACTCTGCGTGTGGCGACAGTGAGGGACCCTGACAGGATGTGCACCTGTGACAGCGAGCACAGGCCCTGAACTGGCTCCTGAAGGAGACCAGCACATGGCAACAACAAGACACTCACATGGCCTCGAACAAAGGCCATCTTAGGCTCAGCTTGTCACTTAGACTTGAATGTGCCCTCTCCCTGTCTATCTATCTGTCTCACATACACCCAGAAGCAGCTCATCCAGTGTTTGTGAGGGCAAGCTGGGAACTGGATTGTGCACCCCAGGGCATTCAAGAGCCAGTCTTATCTGTCTTCTGGGGGTGGCTGCAACAAGGTGGCTTGCAGAGGGCATGGCTGCCCAGGAGACACAGGGGTGAAGCAGCTATGGCCGGTTCTTGTCCATCTCCTCCTTCCCAGGGATCCTGCTTCACTTAGGGATATTCAGACCCAGCAGGCAGGGGCCTTTGATGAGAATGTGGGGTGAAGGTTAGGGAGGTGGGGAACCCCAGCTCCTTGAGAGCTCAGCTCTGAAGTAGGAGCTGCGCACATTCATGAAATCCCCCCCATAACTTCCAAAGCACGTTAAATCCTACTGCCGTTGAAAATATACTTGGAGCCTTTGAAGATTAATCTGTAGGTTCAACTGTCCTCTTAAAATGCTCACAAGCCTAAACTGTTTAATGGAAACGCTAATGAGACTTGAGAGTTCTGTGACTCTGAATTAACATAATTAACTAATTTATGAGTGTGGATTAATTTAGCTGTTATGTACTTAACATTTTCATGTGTATGAAAGGAAAAACATGATTCAGTCCCGAGCAAAATATGGAACAAAAACACCAACGGAAATTTGGCTGTTGGCTGTGTCACTTTTCCTTCCCAGAAACCGAGTAAACACAGGCTAAAAAGATGCTCGGACTTCTTGAGGCCTGAGCAGGGGAGATTTTCTGTTTCTAAGTGTCTGCCAGGTCCCCCGAGGTAGGGGGTGTCCTGGCAGCCTCCAGCTCCCTTGCTCCCTTGCTGCCCGCACCCCAGCAGCCTTGGGATCTGCTGGTCATGTTTCTACACATCCAGAACCAGGGCACGCTGGGGTCAAAAAATGCTGTGTCCCAGGCAACACTTGTCCTGCCTCAGGAAAATGTCTGAATCGCATTAAGCATCAGGACAGGTGAGAAGCTTACCAAAAGCTAGGCTCTTCCTAAAGTTCAAGGGCAAGGGCTTCACTCACCTGCCCCATGGGATGCTGGGAGCAGCGCTGAAGCCAAGAAGCCCTAATGCAGTGGCCAGGCTCAGATGCCTCCCAGGATGGTAGGGAAGGCTCTGTCCCAGGGAGCACACCTTGTAGGTGAGCCTCTGTGGCTGCTGAGCTGATGACTGGTGGACACGGCCAAGTCTGAGAGTTTGCCCACCACCAATGCCAACCTGAAGCAGAAGGGCCAGAGCATTATGGGGAGCAGAGCAACAAGAAGGGAAACTATCCATAGGGCTGAATTTTTTTTTTTTAAAGGTTAACTGAGTGAGAGTGAAGAAAGGTGTATTTTAAAGCCCTCAAAGGTTTTTGTTGTTGTCCTTCAATGCAAGTGCTTGACTTAAGCTTTAATTGCTTAAGGCATCCATTTCAAAGAGCCCTCGTCTTCAAAGACTATTTTTCCTGAGTAAACATTGCCAGCCACCTTAGATAAAGGGCCAGGCCACTTCCCTCCTCCACTGAGGTGCCTTTGTTTTAGAGATCTCAATTGATTTTGATAACTGACCATTTGGGCCACTTGTCTTTTCCTAGCACTTTGAATTCTCGCTCTCACATTTTATTAATTTATTTTGTTAAACATTTTATTTTTAAGTAATGTCTGCAGGCCACCTTGGGGCTCGAACTCACAACCCCAAGATCAAGAGTCGCATGTTCTACTGACTGAGCCAGCCAGGTGCCCTGCCCATATTTTAAATTGACCAATAGAGTGAGCCCATGAAGCCCTAGGTTCCTACCCTCAGCCCCAGTGAGAGCAGACGCCCCAATACATCCCACCTGTGCATGCACTCTTTCTCTCTCTCTCTCTCTCTCTCTCTCTCTCTCTCTCTCTCTCTCTCTCTCTCACTCTCTGTATCTCCAACCCTGCTATGTGGCCCCCAGGTGTGCTGTGTCAATTCCAAGTCATTGGTAATAAACTTCTATTTTTCTGTTTCCTGATGGTTTTGCTGAAGGGTATTTTGCAATCATAAGAACCACAAGGGGCCATCCAGTTGTAACACTGGTTTGGAAAGGGGAGATGTCTGCGTCAGGCTCACCTGGGGCTCCGGTGAGCGACACCCCCCCACCCCCGGCATTTCTAGCCAATAGCAAAGGATAGCATTACTATCAATAAGCTGAGATGGGCATAAAACAAAAGGTTAAGTGAGAAGAGAGGCCAAGAATGACCCATCTGTACCCTCCTATGTTATTCCCACCATGAGAGGAGGTTGAAAAATCTAGCTTATTCTATTTTAGGCTAGAATAAGGAAACAAGGTCGAAATTATGTTTGGAAGGAATATGAATTCAGTCAAGGACAAGAATACATATGCACACCACAGAACCTTCTTTTTTGCTTCTGTTCCTGCTCACAGGGCTTGGTGGCAGCTGTCTTCACCCCATCCCCGCTATGTCCCAGCATTAAAGAGATACCACCGCAAAGGGACAATCCAGGCTTCAAGTCAACGGGTCTGAGTTCACATCTTGGCTCTGCCTCCTAGTGGTTGTGTGAGCCTGGGCATGGTGGGTAACCTCTCTGATTATCGGTTTCCCCTGGTAGAAAATGGCTGTAGTAATTCCAACTCAGGATCGGTCTGAGGATGAGATGCCAACAGCAAGCGGAGAGAGCTGTTACTATCATCACAATAAAAACACTAAGGAGATTGGACCATGCAGGAAAACAGTGATCAGTCTACCTCTCCTTGGGGCCCAAATCCTCAGAGATAACATGAAAAAGAGAAGGAAAAAAAAATCAGTAAAAGCCTTGGAAAACAAGATCAGAAGATGAGACCTTTCAAGGAACTGTGGAAAGACAGCAAGCAGATGGGATTAACCAGCAGGAAGTTTCAGAAGGGTTTGAAATCCCGGGACCCAGAGGCCTGGTGTGCAAACACAGGAGGGGTCCCTGAGCAGGCATCAGTGTGGGGAGCTAAAGAAGCAGGTTAGCCTCCACCTCCTCCAGGCTGAGCAGTGAGCAGCAGCAGGCTTTATTCAGATGCCAACACTGAGGCCAGAGAAGGTGGGACAGGGAGGCCACCAACCACCCTGCCAGAAGTAATATGATCCAGCAGCAGGTCCCACCCCTGCTTACGTCATAGACAGACTGCTGCCATCAGGACTGACAAACACCACAAGCAGACAAGGATCTGTGAGCACAAACACAAGTGCACACAACCAATAATCAGCAATTAGGAGGAAAACCAACCTCAAGGAAGAGAACCCCCAAATGAAAAAGCTAAACAGAATGGTATCAATAAGAGGAAGCCAAGGAGATAATGGTTAATGCAGCAAATGGGAAAAAATTCCCGAAGTAAGTATTGTTAATATCTTTAAAATGATGCAATAAAGTAGTGCGTCTTTGAAAAAAATCAACTAGAAGACTTCTGCTTCCAGGAACATGGAGTAGAAGCACTTCTCCCCATTCTTCCTCCTAAGAAAAGCCAAAACTCTGGACACTGTGTAAGAATGAGACATAAGACTCTGAAAGGTAGAGAGAAGGCAGACTATCCAGAGATCTCAGGACCCAAGGAACAACATGGTGGTAAGTTCCCTGGGATTCTTTTTGTCTCACATATCTGGGGACTTGGAAATGGAGATGCTGGCAGCCTGGAAGTGTCAATGGGAACAGACCAAAAAAGAATCCCCCAAAGCCTATTCCCTCTAGCCAAAGCACCAAGGAAGGGCAACACAGCAAGAGAGAAACTTTTCACACAAGAACCACTCTACTCTAGCCAAAGGCCACAGACGACATTGTGGTACTACCTCTACCCACAGCAGCAGAGACCAAGTGAGGAGCCTAGACCTTTACCCCTGCAAGGCTGTAATGAGGAACCTCAACATCCCTCCTAGTTGATATCAGAAAAGGGCAATTAAGGAGCGGGTCTTTTCCCTTGCCAACCAAAAAAGGGGCTCATTCCCATAGTGTCAGTAAAGATCTTGTGGGGAAGCTTGGCCTTCCACCCTACCTGGCAGTGAGAAGATGTCTCTCCCTCCCCACTGGAGTCATATCAGGAGGTCTGGTGGTGAGTCAGAATTTTCATCATCAACCACAGTAACGAGGTGAACCCCTGCAGTGTCAATAGAGACCACATGGTAAGCTGGAACTCACACCCTGCTCAGCACTGAGGAGAAGCTCTCCCATTCTCAGATGCCAACAGTGGGTAAGTGAGTGGACCTGGATGTCTACCTACATCTGGCAATGATGAAGCAGTGGGGCCCCCTTCAGCAACCTTGTAGTGTCAGAGAAAGCCATCTAAAACAGAAGGTTTAAATAAGATCCAGAGAGTCGCCTGGATGGCTCAGTTGGTTAAGGGTCTGACTTCGGCTCAGGTTATGATCTTGCAGTCTGTGAGTTTGAGGCCCACGTCACACTCTCTGCTGACAGCTCAGAGCCTGAAGCCTGCTTCGGATTCTGTGTTTCCCTCTCTCTCTGCTCCTCCCCTGCTTGTACTCTGTCTCTCTCTCTCAAAATAATAAACATTAAACAAACAAACAAACAAATAAATAAGATCCAGAGCTTCATAACATAATACAAATATGTACAGGTTTCAACTGAAAATCTTACATCATACCAAGAACTAGCAACGCCTCAGACGGAATGATAAAAGACAATTAATAAATGCCAACACTGAGGTAACAGGGAATGTCAGAATAATATGATAAAGATTTTAAAGCAGCCATAATGAAAACATTTCTATGAGCAATTACAAATATGCTTGAAACAAATGAACAAATAGATAAAACCTCAATAAAGATATAGAAAGTCTCGGCAAAGAAATAGAAGACAGCAATATGAAATAATATGAAAGTTGAAATTTTAGAATTGAAAATATAATAAAGTAAAAAATGAAATGAATGAGTTTGACAACAGAATGCAGTGGACAGAAAGAAGAAAGACAGAGTGAATTGGAAGACAGAAAATAGAAATTGTCCAGTCTGACAACAAAGAGAAAACAGACTAAAAAATAAAACAAAATAACAACAACAAACTCAATAAAAGTAAACAGAGTCTGAGAGACTTCTGGAACTATAACAAAAGATCTAACATTCATGTCATTGGAGTCCCAGAAGGAGAGAAGTAGGGAAGGGCTGAAGAAGTACTAGAAGATATAATGACTAAACTCTATCCAAGTCTGGCAAGACACATAAACCTTCAGCTACAATAGGCTTTCCTTCTCTTGAGTTTTCTAAATTATGTTTGATGAATAAAACAAAAATTATAATACTGTCTGATGTGGTTCTAGATGTATATAGAGAAATATTTCAGACAATTACAAAGAGGAGAGGGTAATAGGATGTAAGAGAGGTAAGGTTTCCATACCTCACTCAAGCTGGTAAAATGATAACACTCAAAGACTGTGATATGTATATATAATGTAATACCACGAGCAATCACTAAGAAAGCTATACAAGAAGATAAACTTTAAAAGGCTAGAGATAAACAAAATGGATTCTAAAAAGCATTCAAGTTACCCATATGAAGGCAAGAAAACAAAAGAAACTAAAAACAGAAAGAACAAACAGAAAACAAAAGATAAAATAGCAGACTTAAGTCCTAACACACTAGTAATTACATTAAGTATAAATGGTCTAAATATGGCAATTAGAAGACAGAGATTGGCAGGATGGATTAAAAAACATGGCTCAAATATATGCTGTGTACAAGAAACTCACTTCAAATATAACAATACAGGGGCGCCTGGGTGGCTCAGTCAGCTAAGTGTCCGACTTCAGCTCAGGTCACGATCTCGCAGTTTGTGGGTTCGAGCCCCACGTCGGGCTCTGTGCTGACAGCTCAGAGCCTGGAGCCTGTTTCAGATTCTGTGCCTCCCTCTCTCTCTGACCCACCCCGTTCATGCTCTATCTCTCTCTCTCTCAAAAATAAATAAACGTTAAAAAAAACAAAAACAAATATAGCAATACTGGTAGGATGAAAGTAAAGGATAGAAAAAATATGTCATTATAGATCATTAATATCAAAACTTAAATCAAAACCAATCTAGCTATATTAATATGAGACAGACTATAGAGCAAAGGAATTTATTATAGACAGAAACAGACATTTTATAATGATAAAAGGACTAATTCACCAAAAGATGTAGTAATCAAAATGTATAAGCACCAAACAATAAGCTGCAAAATGTTTGAACAAAAACTGATAGAACCTAAAGGAGAAATATACAAATCCAGTTATAGTTGAAGACTTCAACACTCTTCTCACAACAATTAAGAGGACAACTAAACATATAATCAGTAAGGATATAGATGAATTCATCAACACCATCATCAAAAAGGTTCTCATCAATGTTTTTAAAACACTCCACTCAACAACAGGAGAATACACATTCTTTACAAGTGCCAACAAAACTTATACCAAAATCAATTAGATCCTGTGTCATAAAACAAATCTCATGAAATTCAAAAGAACGGAACTAACACAGAATGTGTTCTCCTACCACAGTGGAATCAAACTAGTAATCAGTAACAGAAAGATAACAAAAAAATCTCCAAACACTTGGAAACAAAATACTTCTAAATAATTGATGGGTGCAAGAAGTCTCAATGAAAAAAAAAACAAAAAACACTGAACTTAACAAAATTGAAAATACAATGTATCAACATATGGGAGGGGCACCTGAGTGGCTCCCTCCATTAAGCATCTGATTCTTGATTTTGGCTCAGGTCATGATGTCATGGTTTTGCGAGTTTGAGCCCCACTCGGGTTCTGCGCTGACAGTGCAGAGCCTGCTTGGGATTCTTTCTCTCTTTCTTTCTTTCTCTGCCCCTCCCCCACTCACACTGTCTCTGTCTCTCTCAAAATAAATGAATAAACTTAAGAACAAAAAGTTAAAAAATATGGGAGACACAGCTAAACTGCTGAGAGGGAAATTTATAGCATTATTGTTTATGTTAGAAAAGAGGAAAAGTCTTAAATCAATAACCTAAGCATTCACTTTAAGATCCTAGAAAAAGAAAAGCTAACTAAGCAAGCCCAAAGTAAGATGAAGGAAGGAAACAGTGTAGATAAGAGCACAAGACAATGACATTGAAAACAAAATCACTGGAATAAGTGTAACAAAGAGCTGGTTTTATGAAAAAATCTACAAAATTGATAAACTTCTAGCAAGAATGAGAATGACAAAGAAAAAAAAAAGACACAAATTAACAGTTTCAGGAATGAAAGAGGATATCACCACAGACTCTACAAACACCAAAAGTGTATATAAGGTAATACTACAAACAACTCTACACACATAAATTCGACAACTTAGACAAATGGACCACATCCTCAAAAAATACAAACTAGTACAACTCACTCAATATGAAATGGATAATTTGAATAGCCTTATAACTTTTCAAGAAATTGAATTTGTAATTAAAAAAAAATCTCCCCCAAAGATCTCTAGGTCTATATGGTTTCACTGGAAGATTCTACCAAAAGTTTAAAGAATTAATACCAATTCTACACAATCACTCTCAGAACATAAAAGATGAGGGAACATTTGCCAATTCTTTTACTGAAGCTAGCATCACCCTGATTAAAAAAAACAAAAACAAAAAGACTAGACAAAGGTGGTGAAAGAAAGAAAGAAAGAAAGAAAGAAAGAAAGAAAGAAAGAAAGAGAAAGGAAGGAGGAAAAAGAAAATAAGTGACCAAAACTCCTCATGAATATATACACAAATATCCTTAATAAAATAATGGTAAACAGATTTCAATAACATATGAAAAGAAAATACCATTACCAAATGGGATTTATTCCATAGATTCTATGCTAGATCAATATCCAAAAATGAACCAATATAACCTACCATATTAACAAGCTAAAGAAGAAAAATCACATAATCATATCACTCACTAAAGAAAAAGCAGTGACAAAATTCAACACTCATTCATTTTTAAAAAAATTGTCAAAAACTAGAAACGGAAGGAAACATTGTCAGCTTGCTAAAGGGCATCTACAAAACCTATAGGTAACATCATACATAACAGTGAAAGTCTTAATGCTTTCTTCCTAAAATCGGGAACAAGGTAAGGATGTTTACTCTAGGTTGGAAGTTCAAGGCAGGGCAATAAGTCAAGAAAAGATAAAAGGCGTGTAGATCAGAAAGAAGAAATAAAATTACCCCTATTTGCAGATGACATTATCAAGCATAACACCTCAAGGAATCTACTCTTAGAATAAGTTAGTGAGTTCAGAAAGATCGCAGGATACAAGATCAACATACCAAAAGCAATTACATTTTTATACATTAACAATGAACACATGGATATCAAAATTCAAAATGCAATGCTCTTTATCATTGCTAAAAATAAAATGCAACTTTTAGGTGTAAATATAAACAAAAAATGTATAGGACTTGTACACTGAAAGCCACACAGTACTGATAAAAGAAACTAAAGACCTAAACAAATGGAGAGACATAGTGGATGAGTTAAAAGACTCAGCTTAGTAAAGATGTCAATTATCCCAACTGATGTATAGGTTTAACACAATCCTTACCAAAAGCCTAGCAAGATTTTTCTGTAGATATTGAAAAGATAATGATAAAACCTGTATGGAAAGGCAAAAGAACTAGAACAACTAAAATAATTTGAAAAAGAAAGTGGGAGCAATCAGTTTACCGTGTTTCAAAACTTATATATTGCCACAGTAATCAAGACTGTGCTGCACTGGCAGAGGGACAGACACATAGATCAATGGACTGAACATAGAACCCAGAAAGACACACAAACATGCCCATCTGAATTTTGACAAAAGTGCAAAAGTAACTCAATGGAAAAAAGACAGGCATTGCAACAAAAGGTGCTGGAAAAATTGGACATCCATAGGCAAACAAAACAAGAAAGCATGACCTGTCTTACACCTTATACAAAATCAACTCACAGTGGATCTTCAAAGATGGAATTCAAATGTAAAACATAAAACCATAAAACTTTTATCAAAAAAAACATAGAATATCTTTGGAATCTAAGACAAGGCAAGGAGTTCTTTGATATCAAAGACCTCGATCTATAAAAGGAAAAATTGCTAAGTGGATTTCATCAAAATTAAAGCTTTTACTCTGCAAAAAACCCTGTTAAAGAGAATGAAGACACAAGCTACACAATGGGAGAAAATATTCACAAACAACATAATCATCAAAGGACTAGTAGGTAGGATATGTAAAAAACCATCAACACTAAACAGTTAAAAAAAATCAAACATTACAATTAGAAAATGAACAAAAGATATGAAGAGACATTTCATATATATATATATATATATATATATATATATATATATATATATGACAAACACATGAAAAGATTTCCAATATAACTAGCCTTGGGGAAATGAAAATTAATATCACTACATACTTATCAGAAGGGATATAATTAAAAAGTGATGCTACCAATTACTGGCAAGCATGCAAAGAAACTGTATCATTCATATATTGCTAGTGGAAATGTAAAATGCTACAGCTTCTCTGGAAAATAATTTGCCAGTTTCTTGAAAAAATAAACCTGTAACTTATACAACCCAGTAATTGCACTCCTGGGTATTTATCCCAAAGAAATGAAGACTAATTTCACATAACCTATACAAGAGTATTTCTAGATGCTTTATTTTAATAACCCAAACCTAGGAACAATCCAGATGTCCTTCAATGGGTGACTGCGGTACATCCATATCACAGAACACTACTTTTCAACAAAAAGGAACAAACGACTGATAAACACAGCAACCTAGATGAATCTCTAAAGAATCACAGTAAGGTGGAAACACCAATCCCAAAGGCTACATAGTATATAGTTTCATTTATATAATATTCTTGAAATGACAAAATTATAGAAATGGGAAACTGATTATTGGTTGTGAAAGCATTAAGGAATGGGGTTACAGCATGAGTAGGTGTGGCTATAAAAAGGACAACATGAAGGATCCTTTTGGTGGTGGAACTATTCTGTATCTTGACTGTATCTGTGTCAATATCCTGGTTGTAATATTGTACTGCTGTTTTGCAAGACATTGCCATTATGGACAACTGGGTAAAGGATACGTTGGATCTCTGTGTATTATTTCTTACAATTGCATGTGAATCTACCATTATTTCAAATAAAACTTTAATTTAAAATATCAACCAGAAGTTCTAGAAGGGAACCTATTTTCAACATTTACCAACTGAATAGATAGGGTATCAGAGAGCTGGAAGACTGAGTTTAGGGATTCTCCCAGCACCCAAGACAATGGTGACCAAAGAAGCTGGTCCACCTTTATGGTTAAGCTGACATAACTGTTGTTGCATAATGTAAACCTGTTAATAACAATAACGAGTGAAAATCCTGGATGTCCCCAATTTGGGGAGGTGATGAAGGAGAAGAGAAGATGGCAGAAGGAAGGAGAACTATGGTAAGGTTCTTGTTTTGCTCAGGAGAAGGGGGATAGGTACTGATTAATGCTAAACAGTGTAGGAGAATATAAATTCAAGTACGTGTGCTTCAGGTGATGAGAAAGACAGAAATTTCAAGCCATCAGGATGAAAGGGAACAAAGAAGAGAGAAAGAAACTTTATCTATCTGGCAAAGGGCAGGGAAGTAACGAAACAGAAAGAAAGAAAAAACAGAAAAAATAAAGAAACTAAGTAAGTTAATTAAGAGAAAGGAAAATATGGTAACAGATATAAACCTAAATACATCTGAAATCAGAACAGGTGTGAACATATCAAGTTCTCTCTTTGAAGCAATTCTTAGATTGCACACACACAAAAAATGTAAATAAAGCCAGATACATGCCGTTTACAGAACTAAGGTTAAAAATAAAAGAATGAAAAATATATGAGGAAAATTATCATAAAATAACTTAGCAGGTATGGCAGTATTATTACCAGCCAAAGAACAATTAAAGGCAAAAAGAGAATGAAACAGAGAGGATTTTTACAGTGATTAAAGAAAGATTCATCACACCAGCAAGAGATGATAACATTTGTGCGCCTTGTAACATAGCTATGAAATTTATACACCAAAGATTGAGAGAAACCAACAAATCCACAGTCACCATGGAGACAAACATCCCTTCTCGGAAACTGACCAGCCAGATGGAGTGCAAGACTCCCAAACCTTTGAATGAGTTTGATCAGGCACACAGGTGACAGAGATTCCTACAGGCACCAGGAAGGCAGGACAAATGGCTGAGGTAGACAGGTCTATCAAGCTAAGCAGTGAGGGAGATACATGAACAGCTCTTTGAAAGAACAGCCACTGTTCCAGCTAACTGTTGCCATGAAGTGATGAGGTCCAGCATGGCCAGAGCTTCTGATTTTTCAAGACAAACTCCAAATCTGTATTTTAATGTAAAATCCCTTGATTTGTAAATATTCGCTTACGTTAAAAAACAAAAACAAAAAAACATTTGTGTGGGTCACACAAAACACACATATAGGCCAAGGCAATCTGTGGGCCCCCAGTTGCAACCTCTGATCTAGTTTATATAGATTTTTGTACTCAATAAGCATAGAATAAAAACTCTTCAAAAACCCACTGGGATATTTACAAAAATTGAACATGCATTACACCACAAAGAAACACTCAACAAATTCCAAAAGGCAGAAATTATACAGAACACAGTCTCTGATCTCAATGCAATGAAGTTAGCATAGCATGTTGCAATGAAAATTAGCAACAAAAGGAGTGCCAAAAAAAAATCTATCCAGTTGGAAAAAAATTTAAATCCCTTATAAATAACTCTTGAGTTGAAAAGAAAAATCAAAGCTGAAAAAAATTATTCAGCAACAAATAACAATAAGAGCACTGTAAAATTAAAGCCAGAGATAGGTAATGAGAAGAAAATCTATAGAACACTTATTTACTTATTAGAGTACATCAAAGCCTGAAAATAAGAACTATGCATTCTTTTCATGGAGCTAGTAAAAGACACCAATAATAAAAATTAAAAAGCCAAAGGAATTATTAATAAGAAAAGAAAAGTAGAATTCATAGTTAGAAAACAAAAAACTCAAATAATAATAATAATAATAAGGATCAAAATCTTGCTCTTGGGAAAAAATCTATTTCATACAATAGCACATTTATCTAGTCTAATCAAGGAAAAAAAGGAAAGATGCCACAAATAAGATTAAGAACAATTACAAGTATGAATGTGGAGGATATGTCTTTTAAATTATAAGAATACAATATTAAATTTATAGGTCATAAATTTGAAAATCTGGAGAAATGAATAATTTTGTAGGAAAATTTAACTACCAAAATTTCCTCAGGGGAAATAGAAAACCTGAATAGACTTAGTCCTTTGAAGAGTCACCCTGTCTGGTCAGACTGATTTTTCAGCCCTGGCAACATTTAAGAAAGCAGGCAATGTCCACAGTATATGAACTGTTTCAGAGCACAGTAAAAGATAGAAAACTTCCTTACTCATTCTATAAAACCAGCATAATTCTGATACCCAAACTAGAGACAGACATCACAAAACACAGTAACTGTAGTTCAATCTATCTTACAAATAAAGATTAAAAAACCAGGTATAAAACATTAACAATTGAACATGGCAAGCAGTGTATTAAAAGAACAATACTCATAATCAGGTAGAACTTATTCTAAGAATGGAAGAATGAAATTTCCATTGTTAGGAAATCTATTACTATAATTTACTAAATTAAACAGATTAAATAGTAAACTTGAAAAGCAATATAATTACCTCAGTAGATGCTTTTTAAAAAGCATGTGATAAAAGTCAATAGATCCATTCCTGATCAAACCTCTTAGAAATTTAGGAATATAAAAATTTCCTTAATTTAATAAAAAATAATTACAGAAAACCTACAGAAGACATCTACAAATGGCACAATACTAGGAACATTCCTGTATAAGCAGGAAACAAAACAACAAAACCTATAAACCACCACTATTTAATATTCATCAGGAGTCCCTATACATTGAAATAAGACATGAAAAAGAAATGAGAGTTATTAAAGAGATAAAAACCACTATTACATTTATAGAGAACTTGTATTTCCATCTGTCTGGAAAAGCCAAGAAAACAAAAAATAATAGCACCAACAGAGTTCATTAAGGCGGCCAGATACAAATACCCAACACACACAAATCAGTCATTTTCCTATACTCATTTCAATAATAACCAATTGAAAACATAATTTAAAAAAATCAACCTGGATATAAACCTAACAAGAAATGCATCAGATTGATATGAAGACAGCGATAACACTTTTAAATGATGTCAAAGAAGACCTGAATAAATAAAAACATACCATGTTCCTGGGTGGGAAGACTCAATATTGTAAAGATGTCAATTCTCCCCCAATTAATCTATAATTTCCATGCAATCCCAATCAAAATCCCAACAGGATTTTTTATGGAACTTGACAAGCAGATTCTCAAGTTCATCTGAAAGAGAAAATGTGCAAGAATAGCCAAGAAATTTTTGAAAAAGAACCATAAGAAGAAATTTGTCCTATAAGTTATCAAAAAAAATCCTCTTAAACTATAATATACTTAAAAGTGAGGTATTGTTTAGGGATTAAGAACAAATAGGCTAATGAAACTAATGAGACAATGGAGGATCAAGGTGGCATGTGGAGATCAGTAAATATTAACTATGGAGAAAAATAAAGTTAGATCTCTCCTTCACACCATGCACAGAAATAAATTCCATATAAATTAAAAAGCTAAATGCAAAAGACAAAACCATAAAAGTTTTAAGATGAACTATTCTTCTAAAACTAAGTTTTAGAGGAAATACAGGACAATCAATCTATTATCTTGGGCTTTTCTAAGCAACAGCCCAAACCCAAGAGTCACAAAAATGATTAATCTAACAACATAAAAAATTTTAAACAGATTTTTATTGAAATATTACATATAGAAAAAAGGCACAAATCATCAATGTACAACTTAAAACTTAAAAAAGTGAAAATTTCTCTGAAATGAAAGGGACTTCCAACTAAATTTGGAGTACCCCCACTTTCCTCTCTGAAAACAATAAAGGTGACACATGCCTCTGTGATTCCCTAGGATTTATCATTTCTCCATAAAGTAGGTAATGCACCTGAGGGCCTTGTGGCTGGGACACGGGTGGCGGTGGGGGCAGGGTGAGGGAGGGTGGTTGGTGGAGGGGGGATGTTTCTTTGTCACACTGCATTGCTTTCACAGCAAAAATGAAAAGTCTATTATTTTAGAAACAGTCAGGTCTAACCAGGAACCACACAGACACACACAATCTTTCTAAGAACAGGCATTTTTTTTGTGACATGGTTTGTTGGAGGAGAAAAAGTTAAGTGACAGCCAACTCTACCCCATCCCCACTGTGGTGAGCATAATGTGAGTTAATGCTAATTCACTAGTGAGGGGAGGAGAGCTCTTCAGCTACTAGATTGGCAGAAGAGAAGGATCTGGGTCCACAAACACAAGTTCTCGATACCTGCAGCCTTGCTCTCTTCTCTGCTCCTCCCACCCCTCACCCCCCCATATTCTAGCATCTTACTGACCTAGAGAGAAAGCCTTCACCTACTCTCCAGCTAGTCATTATTAATAACCAGAAAGTGAGCAGCATAACATCTGTGCAATAATGCTGCAAGAAATAAGGAAAAAGGGGGCATAAGTGCAAGAAAATGATAAATATATAAACAAACATTTCTCCATAACTTAAGGAAAATGTAATTTCTCTCTGAAGCAAGAGATCAAGGATATATAAGGATTCGATTAAGACATGACAAGACAAAAGAAAGGGGTCCAAAATGTGTTCATCCTTAGGACAGAAATAGAAGGAAAATATTAAACAATGTTAGAAATGAAAGCCTTGGGTGCCTGGGTGGCTCAGTTGGTTAAGGGTCCAACTTTGGCTCAGGTCATGATCTCACAGTTCATGAGTTTGAGCCCCACATTGGGTTCTGCCCTGATAGTGTGGAGTCTTCTTGGGATTCTCTCTCTCCCTCTCTCTCTCCCTCTGTCCCGCTGTCTCCAAATAAATACATAAACTTAAAAAAAAAGAAGAAAAAGAAATGAAAGCCTTTATTGGAGTTTTCTCTAGGCAAAAAGACTTTGGCAAAATTCCCAAAGAACTGGAGGACAATCTTGAGAAAAACTGAAAAAATAAAAATTAAAAATAAATAAATAGGGATGTCTATGTGTCTCAGTCAGTTAAGCATCCAACTTCAGCTCAGGTTATGATCTCGTGCTTCACGAGTTTGAGTCCCACATTGGGCTCTGTGCTGACAGCTCAGAGTCTGGAGCCTGCTTCAGAATCTGTATCTCCCTCCCTCCCTCTCTTGCTCAAAAATAAATAAAACATTAAAAATAATTAACAATAAATAAATAAATAAATAAAATGGAAAGGAAACAAAAAGTTAAATATGATCAGAAAGAAATATAGAAGCCAAGAAATAGAAATCCAACATATGTATAAATGGTATGCATGAAGAGTAGAACTGCATATATAGAGCCCAAAATATTCAAAACCATAACAGAAGAAAATTTGCCTGAAATAAAAAAAAAATACCCAGATCTTTTCAATAATATTGATTCCCAAGAACAGCTGCTATAGAATAATCCTCATCCATAGGTGGTCCAGCAAAACTACTAGACTTCACGTTTAAAGGAGGAATTTTACACAAGACAAAAAGTCAAATCACCTACCGGGGGAAAAATCAGGCTGACCTCAAACTTGTCCAAACAACACTGAATCTAGCGGACAAACAGGGGGATGTTTGCTAAGTTCTATAAGGATATAATAGATAACACAGATATAATTCAAGTGTAAAGGCAACTTTTGGGCATTCTCAAAGATGAAAGAACTAGGGAGAGACAGCACCTGTTAGCCTTTCCTGAAAAACAGTGATGAAATCCAGTCAACTAAGAGATGAATCAAAAGAAATAATTCAGGAATGGAGGGGCGCCTGGGTGGCTCAGTTGGTTAAGCGTCTGACTCTTGATTTTGGCCCAGATCATGATCTCAGGGTTTGGGGGACCAAGCCCTGCATCGGGCTGACAAAACAGAGCCTAACTGGGATTCTCTCTCTCCCTCTCTCTCTGCCTCTCCCCTGTTTCATGCATTGGTGTGCTCTCTCTCTCTCAAAATAAATAAATAAATTTAAAAAAATAATTCGGGAATGGAGATGCCATGCTGAAAATGATGGTGGCAAGACTGAACAAGTGGGAGAATCACAGTGACAGATGATTACAATCAAACCCTGACAATGTAAGGACAATGACAAAAATCTGAATCAAGGTATGAGGGTGAGAATGTGAGAAGAAACTGAAGTACTAATTATCTGGGAATTACTAATTAATATGGGAAACAGGTAATTAAAAAAAAAGGAACCCTAGACTCTTAAAAGATTTTCATAATCTTGGTTTTCTTTAAAAAAAAAAAACTTAGAGGATTATTTGAGAAAATATTTCATCATAATGAAATATGTATGTAAAGTCCAGCAATTCCTTCATTTCAAGTTAAGTTTGTTTTTTTCTATTAAATTCACATAATGTCAAATTAGGCATTAGAAAAGTAACTTTGGCTTCTTAAAGATTTTCACAATCTTGGGTTTTGTTTTGTTTTTACTAACTGAAAAGGGCTATTTGGAAAATATTTCATTACAATGAAATGTTTATGTGAAGTTCAGCAATGTCTTCATTTCAAGTTAAGTTTCTTTTTCTTCTGTTACATCTACATCAATCAAATTAAGCATAAAATTAAACATTAAACAAATAAAATGTAAACATAAAATTAAATCTGGAGTCCAGCAATTATTCAGTTTGATTTAATTGTTGTGTTATGTTTGTGTAAGATTAAGCTATATTTATTTTAAGCTGTACATATTTTACTAAAAACAAGTAGAGAATGATCAAATGTCAATGAAATAATAGCCATCCATCTACTATCCATCCATCCATCTATCTGTGTATATGAGTGTTTTTTAAGTCTATTCATTTATTTATTTTGAGAGAGAGAGTGAGCATGAGCAGGGGAGGGGCAGAGATAACAAATGTTGTTCAAGCAGCTACATTTTGTAGTAACTGTCAAGCAGCAATAGATACCTAATACATCATCTATTTGGTAAAGAAATATAAATCACAAGTTTTAGTTCTAATAACTGCAGAGTAGATTCTATCACGCTAACTCCTCTAAAAAGAATAATTATAAATTCTCAACACAATAGTTATTAAATATAAATGCAACGTCTTAAGGTCATTGGAAAGCAACCAGAAGAAGACAGAGGCAGGCACGGGATTCAGTTCTTGAAAGACGGGAACCATATTAGGTATGATGCAAGTTTATGTAACTTTTCTTCTGGGGGAACTCCCCAATTCTCTTCATATGGAGAGGCTAGAACTCAAGCAGGAAAGTGCAATCTAGCTCTCCTGGGGAGTATGGGATAGAGTTTGGGACTGCTAGAGCAGCTGGAAATTGAGATAAATCTCAGAAAGATGAGAGCTACAGAAGAGGACATATAAACTCCTCTCAAACACTTAGCTGTCCCCTGAGCTAAACATGTTTGGGAAAGACTCTAAGAAGTTCAAGAGGAAAAGAACAGCTGGAAGCTGAATGAGCTGAGCAGATACTTCAGCTGCTGCCCATTACAGGGGAGTCAATTTGGCGTTTGAGTCTCGCCAAGTAAGAGGTTTTGGTAACCATTTCAGTCTTTCAACTGAAATGCCCAAAGGGTCACAATCTAAGAGTAAAGACCATGTGGTTGGGATAAAGAATTGTCCCTAAGGCTAAGAGAAAATCAGAAAGAGATCAACCATAAAAAAATTAATAATCAAACCATCACAAGTTCAAGTTGAGCTGACTGCTAGAACAAAACTCTACAGCATTCAAAGATCATAGAATGTAGTCTCTACAATGTAGCACAACAATGGCTAGCATACAGTAAAAATTTACCAGCCACGAGCAAAGAAACAGGAGCATATGACCCTATTCCTAACTCAACCATTAGAAATAACCACAAATAACCCAGATATTGGAATTAGTAGAACAAGTCTTTAAAGTAACTCTTCTAAATATGTTAAAGAATCTAAAACAAAAGATAGAAATAATGGGTGAAGTGAAGAAGAATCTCAGGAAAGATTTGGAAACAGTAAAAAGATGTCAAATGGACTTTGACAAAAGGAAGGCACAAGATCTGAAAGTTAAAAAAAAAAAATCACTGGATGGATTTAACAACAGACTAGACACAACAAAAGATAGTATTAATGGACCTGAAGATAGTGCAATAGAAATCATATAATTTGCAACACACAGAGAAAAAAAGGACTTAAAAAAATGAACACAGCCTCAATTACCTGTAAGGTATATCAAGCAATCTAACAACTATAATCCGTGCCCAAAGAGAGGAGAGAGAAAATAGGGTTGAAAAAAAATTAAACAATGGCAGAAATTTTTCCATGTTTGATTTAGACCAAAAAATAAGAACAAGCCACTAGGAAGCAAAGCAAACCCCAAGCTAGATAAACATGAAGAAAATTATACCAAAGGGCATTGTAGTCACAGGCAAAGCACAGATAGAAAGAAAAAAAAAAAGAAATCACATTATGTAAAGGGGGAACAACAACAGGGATTATAATGGACTCATCATCAGAAACAATGGATGCCAGAAGACAATGTAAGAACATTTTTAAAGTGTTGAAAGAAAAACCTGTCACATTAGAATCCTATGTGCAGAAAAATTTCTTTCAAAAATGAGAATGAAGCGTGCTTGGGTGGCTCAGTTGGTTATGCATCTGACTTTGGCTCTGGTCATGGTCTCATGGTTCACGGGTTTGAGCCCCATGTCAGGCTCTGTGCTGACAGAGCTGGCTTTGGATTCTGTGTCTCCCTCTCTCTCTGCCTGCTCCCCTGTCCCCCACTTGTGCTCTGTCTCTCTCTCTCTCTTTCAAAAATAAACATTAAAAAATAAATTAAAGGTGAGAATGAAATAGGGGGTGCCTGGGTGGCTCAGTTGGGTAAGTGTCCAATTCTGATTTCGGCTCAGGTCATTACCTCACAGTTTGTGAGATTAAGCCTTGAGTCAGGCTCTGTGTAACAGCACGGAGCCTGCTTGGGATTCTCTCTCTCCCTCTCTCTCTGCCCTTCCCCTGTTTGCCTGCGTGTGCTCTCTCTCTCTCTCTCTTTCTCAAAATAAATAAACTTTAAAAAATGAGAACAAAATAAAGACATTTTCAGATAAATGCAGAGTAAATTGTTACCAGTACACCTGCACCTCAAAAAACATGAAAAGAAATTCTCAGCCTAAAGAAAAATTGAAAGCAGATAGAAATCCAAAGCTAGAAAGTAAGGATGAGCACTGGGAATGGTAAATATGTAGGTAAATGTATTCCTTGCCATTAATATTTTCCAAGTCAACTGTTTAAAGCAGGAATAACAATGCATATGGGTTTATAACACATGAAGTAAAATATAAAAACAACAGCACAAAGGATGAGAGTGAGTGTGAATTCAAATAATCTGTTTTAGGCTCATACATGATACATGAAGTAGTATACTAGTAATTCCAGGTAGATTGGAATAAGTTAGGATATACACTTTAATTTCTCGAGCAACAGCTAACAACAACAACAAAAAGTTAAAGGGCCAAGCTCATGGTCAGTTCCATGGGCATCTCACAGAAATTCTGTGGTATGCAGACTCAGAGAGGGAGTCTGTTAGGGGTGCCTGAAGGTTGCCCTGTCCAGGGGTGGGCTTGGAGGAAGAAGGGGTGGCTGCCTGTGTACAAGCATCTTTCGGGACATAGGTGCCACAAGTTCCCCGGGTCAATGCCAGCTTGCCGCTCCATGGCCAGCCCCACTCCATGGCCCCTAACCCTCTGTGGCACGCTCCATGCTGCAGATCCTATTTTGTCATCTGCACTTCCTCCATTCCCAGTTCAATTCTACCGTGTTGAGCTTGTGCTGTGTCCTTGTGATTCTTCCCTCACTAGGTGCTTGCCCTGCCACGCTTGGGACCCCGTCTGCCTCTGTCATTTCAGTACTTGGTCCCATACTGTCTTTTGTGTTCATGTTGTTCATCCCAAAGACCCGTGGAGCTCCTGGGGATCCCGGGTTGTGTCAGTCTTATCCTTATTCTCCCCTTCAATGGCGAGCACGGTATCATATTGTACAGTTCATGCTCAAAGATATTAAATGCATTATTAAAATATATTCCTGTCCTCCAGCCCTGGTCATAGAAGTGATCTCTTCAGAATTTGGGCAACTTGGGTATACAATTTTGTAATGAGTATGGAGCAAATCTCTATGAGCAAGAACAAACCATATTCATGTGTACTTCTCTGGAGGTTCTTTATCTCCGTTAACTCTGCTGGCTGCTCATCGCAGTCCACAATATAGGTGTTACCTACCTGCCTGACTCCAGAACCCTCTACACCAGCACTTCTCAAACTGTCATTTTTGTCACACCCTCTAGGGATTTTATTAGAATGTAGATCCTGACTCAGTAGGTCTGGGATGGGGGTTAGGATTCTGCACTTCTAATAGCTCCCAGAGAATGTCAGTGGTACCAGTCCAGAGTCTTTGGGGGAGCAGGGCCCAGACAACCCCAAAGGTGGGGTTCATCTCTCACTCACAACAACGCAAATCACTTTTTTTCTGCCTCTGAGTTCCAGAAGGAGGAATGGAATTGTTTAGAGGCTCCCTGCAGACTTAGCCCTGAGCCAATGTTTTCATGCATGGCATCTCACTTCATCCTTGTAACAGACCCAGCAGGCCAGCTGACTCTGCCATTCTTCCCCCACAAGTGAAGGAACCGAGGCTCAGAGAGGTCCAAGGACACACAGCTAGTGGGTGGTAGGAGTGGGACTGGTTCCAGGGTCAGCCTGGTCCTACAGTTCATGGAGAGACTTCTTAGGAGTATTCATGCATTAGAACCTCCAGGGAGAACTTAAAACATCTCAACATCTGTCCACAAAGGAGCGTCCAGGTGACAGAGTGTCCAGATTTGGTCTGCCGGACATACCCTTAGTGGTTAATGCTATCATAAAATGATAAATCCGAGCCACTTCAAAGATTTCCAAGGGAAAGGGCAGGCAGGGCATAGTAGTTAAGTAAAAGCCGAGGACTCTCTTTTCAAAATTCAAGAAGTCCCCTAAGGACTGGGTGATCCAGAGAACCCGTGGCCCAACCTCTCCACCTATGTGGCTCATAGTAGACCTGAGGGGGTCAAAGGCAAAAGGCAAAGTCATCTGAGCAAAGGCAAAGCAGCAGGGAAGGCAGCATCCTCGCATGCCGTTGAATGAGCATGAGCACCTCCAAACTGAGAGTCCCATGTGAGGACAGCGGTGCCCCCAAACCATCTGGATGGTCAGGGACCATTCACGCTTGTGGCATGTACCTGCTCAGTTCCCAGTCATTTCATTACCTTGGAGTACTTGCTGACTGCCAGTCTGAATTGTCAAACTGCCAGGCTCAGGTGGGGAAGGCAGACTGTTCTCAAGCCTTCTCCTAGCAAGGGTGGCTTCACTCACAAATGGGGAAGCCCAAAAGTGGAAGCAGAAACACCTGGGGTTTTCATAACTGTCCAGAAGAGAGCTGGGCACATAGTGAGTATGAGGAATGCATTCAGTATTCTAAGGATCCTGAGTACCTCACAACGGTTAAGTCAACCATGTCGTAACTGTTTGACATTGCTCCTTACAGGGACCTGGAAGAACTGACCCCCATTGCCTGTAGTGAACAAGATGGCAGGACAGCTACATTCAGGGGACACTTCATGAAGCAGAGTTGCCATGGGCTGCCCATAAGTCATGAGTGGACTGAGCCAAAGGGAGAGGCGGGGAGAGTTCTTTGGGGTGATGGAAAGAATGTTCCAAGTCCAGGCGTAAATTGGGAAGAGCACGTGTGACTGGGGGACACTATGACAAATGTCCTTTGGCTAATGCTGAGGGGCAGGGGCAGGAGAAGTGGGCCACCAGGCTCGAACAGGAGTTGGGGCAATGAAAGGCCTTGGTCCCAGGTCACAGGGAGCCGCCATAGGGCTGTGAGCAGCAGGGAACCAACGTGGTCTGGTTGACCATGGTGAGTCAGACTAGCAGGATCGGAAAAGAGAGAGGGTGCCTTTCTGATGGCTTTTCAGCCAAAACAGTGAGCGATGCCTCTGCCTCCAGGTCCTGGGCACTGAGTGCTGGCTGCCTGGCCGCGGTACACGGGCACGAGGCTTCAGGCTGTGGCCAGGCCAAGGCCAGAGGCACAGCTGCTGAGCCCTGCAGGGAGGGACCCCCAGCGCCCCTGCAGCGGGCCCTGAAGCTCCCAGGCTGTGTGCTCCCGGACCTTACCTCCTATTTTCGCATTGTATGCTATGCCCACGATGCAGTACGAGTTGTTGGCTGAAGCAGCGACCTCTCCTGCGCACCGGGTGCCGTGTCTGAAGCAGAGCAGAAAACAGAGTCAGGCCTCAGCCCCCCGATTTGTAGCGGGTTCGGTGCAAGGCTCGGGTCTCCTACAAGGACAGTCAGTTATCCCTAAGTCCAGATGGGACACGAAAGCCCATGTCCTGCCTCCTTCTCTCCTCGCCACCACTTACTCTGCCCCCCATGGCTGGCTCCTCTGGGAGGGGGCACGAGGCCAGGGTTTGCATAGACCTGGGTGGTCCTGTCCCCGCCACACTGGCACGGACAGGCAGGCACACAGGACCTTTCCGCCACCCTGCAAACTGCGAGCACCTGCTCAGGGGTGGCTCTTCCCCATAACCCCCAGGCCGAAGTGAGGGGCTCCTGCTCCCAGCACCCAGGGTCCCCGGGCTCCCCCACCCCGAGCTATGCATTCACACGACTGACAACACACCGCTTTTGGCACACTGCAGGTGTGGTGTAAACATCTGCCCGGCTGACGGGACGGAAGAAAGAACAAATGTGTTCCCTGTGTACCTGCCACCCCCATGCTCACCTCCAGAGAGCCCCCCCTTCACCTCCATGGCCATTTAAGCCGGAGCTGAGGAAGAGTGCTCGAAATTGGACACTCAACAGTAGCGGAGGGACTATGAAGAAATTACCAGAAAAAACAAATTGCTTTCCTCGGTAATGACTCCATTTTCCAACGTGCTGCATCCAGGCAATTCCTCTAGCAGAGGCCAAAATACGGGCGAGTTTAAACAGCACATCTTTGAGGAGAGTCCACAGGGGATTAGAATCATTGATTCAAATTTAAAACCGTCTTTTAAAAGAGTCCTGGGTCTGCGTGCTACCCTCTGGTGGGGGGGGGGTCATTTGTCCTTCTGCGGACCTCGTGCGGCCCCACGGCCAGGGCTGTTCACAGTGTCACGGAGCTCCATATCTCGCCCAGATTCAATCCTATCCTTCATGGGTCACTGCATCGCATCTGGATCATTCCTCCCTGCCCCCTGGATGTGTGGTGAGGAAATGAGGCACCCTGCGCCCCAGGCGTGCTCGCTGCTGAGCAGGAAGGGGCACCTTGGGACGTGAGGCAGGAAAGCAGCCCTCAGGGCTGGGGCCTTGGCGGGCTCTGGGGAGCTCTGTGTCTGTTGTGTTGAACATATCAGCCTGGCCGAGCCTCCCTGCACAGCACAGAGAGGGCACCAGTATTTGAACCTCACCAGGGACTCTACAGAAAAGCAAAACACTATATGGAGGGAGAATGCACCTTGGCAAGCATCATGTTAGAGGAGGGAGGGAAGAAAAGGGCTTTTGTTCTTTTCCTCTAAATATTTTTGGAGGGATGGTAAGAGCTTGCATGGGGCACGCTAGCAGAGAGAAGACAAGCAGGACGCAGCAAAGTGAACTCCCAGGAGCAGGTTTGCGAAGCTGGACGCTACCCCCAGGACTGCCACTAACAGCACACAAGTCACCTAGCTCCCCAGATCCTGCCGCCTTCATTTGCAAAGTGATGAGAAAAACCATGGAGGCTGCACGCTCACAATATGCTTAGGCGGTCTTCGCCTGTCTGCTCGCCCCGCCTACAACCCTGGGAGGTAGGGAGCACTGTCTCCACTGCAAAGTCTCTAAGAGACTGAGAAGGAGCCACGCAGCCAGGAATGGTAGAGCTGGGGTTTGAACCCAGATTTATCCAACATCCCTCATGCATGCCCCACCTCTCTCATAAGGTCACAAGTGGCGACAAAAAAAGCTCAGCATGTGACCTCTGTGTTCCAATAGGCCCAACTGCTGTCTTAACACAATTGGCCATGGAGACCACTAGATTCAAGGGCTATTCCTTTCCAATATTCCGAAAAGGCTGGAAACAGGAACAATGTTGGCCAACATCCATTTCTAGCTGAACATCCATTTCTTGCTTCTTCCCTAAGACACAAAGTCCACAGAAGGTGTCTTGGGCCTGAAGGGCTGTGTGGGTCTGGCTTCTGGCTCCCGGGTTAGTCCCAGACACTGGCCAGGCTGCCCCATCACCCTTCTGGAATCCCTACTGGGGGCCAGTTCAATAGTGATTCTGCAGGGAGAGGGACAGACAAGTAAGGAAAGAGGAGACAAAGTGACATACTTATTTTCATTGCTGGCATCATATCGTGGGGATGGGTCATAATCATTTCCGTTGACATCATAGCTGGCGTAGGAATCCTAAGAGATGAAATCTTAATGACTGAGGGAAATTAAAGCATGCTTTAAATGTTTTTATGCAACTATTAGAAAGTTAGAGAAAAACACAAACTTGGTGCTCTCGTATGATAATTATCATCTTACATATATTCTTATTGTGGTAAAATGCACACAACAAAATGTACCACCCTAACCATTTGAAAGTATAAAGTTCAATAGTATCAGACTTCAATGGTTACTCAACATCACCACCACGCATCCCCGGACATCTTCATCTTACAAAACTGACACCCTGCACCCATCAGACACTAGCCTCCCCCTCCCCCAGCTCCTGGGAACCCCCACCCTACTTTCGGTCTCTATGAATTTGACTTCTCTAGGTGCCTCAGATAAGCAGAATCATACAGTATTTGGGGTTCTTGTGTGTGTGTGTGTGTGTGTGTGTGTGTGTGTGTGTGTGTGAGAGACTGGCTTCTTTCATTTTTTTTAAGTATGTATGTATGTATTTATTTATTTAGAACAAGCAGGGGAGGGGCAGAGAGACAGCGCGAGAGAGAATCCCAAGCAGGCTCTGCGCCTCAGGGCCACTTGGGGCTGAAACTCATGAACCGTGAGATCATGACCTGAGTTGAAATCAAGAGTCAAATGCTTAACTGACGGAGCCACCCACCCAGGCGCCCCTTATTTCACTGAATTCCTCAAGGTTAATCCATTTTGTGGTATGTATCAGAATTTCCTTCATCGTATACTTTTAATATGTATGTCTTTGTTTATATACCCATAATCATAGTATTCATATAATTTCATATCTTCCTTCTAAAACACATCATAAAAGTCCTCAGTTGTTGATTTCAAAACTGTCATTTTAAAAGGTTGCATGAGGTCTATGAAACAGATACGACATGGTTGACTTAACCATTGTTAGGTACTCAGGGTCCTTAGGATACTGAATGCATTTCTCATTCTCACTATGCGCCAGGCTGTCTTCTTGACATTTATGAAGACATTTAATCCTTACGATAACCTGATGAGATACCATTTTACAGACGATGACACTGAGGCACAGAGAAGTGAAGCAACCTGCCCAAGGTCTCAGAGCTAATCAGCTGCAGAGCCAGAATAGGAACTCAGGCAGTTGGGTCCAGAGCCCAGGCTTTAATCACGTCCTGTTCCTTGTTGCTCATGTTAGTATGATGATCATCCACACATGTGTTTCTGAATTCTTTAGGATCTATTCCCAGAAGTACATGTGACTCCTCAAACATCTAAAAAAAATTGTTCTGTGAAATCCTGGGCTCCAGGAGGCAGAGGGAAGTATGGTTTGTCAATCCTTCTCAACATGGTTTTCTGTATTATTTGTTTGTTTAGAGCATGAATGAGGGAGGGGCAGAGGGAGAGGGAGAGCAAGAATCTTAAGCAGGCTCTATGCTCAGCACAGAGCTCAATGCGGGGCTCAATCTCATGACCGTGAGATCATGACCTGAGCTGAAATCAAGAGTCCAACATTTAACCCAGGTGTCCCTCTATATTGTTTAATCCAGTGGGTGAGGGGAAAGAAATGGCACCTTATGGTTTTTAAAATCTGGATTTATTTAATGACTAGCATGGTTGAATATCCTTGCACGTTTCTGGGTTTGACTTACATAATTCGGGGCCAGGTCGGGGTGATTCCTCTCTATGCCATCATCAAGGATGGTGACCACCACGTTTTTGCCCGTGTAGCCCTTCTTCCACGCTGCCTGGACGTTCATTTCTGACCGGCAGCGGCTGTTCTTGTCGCCACAGTGCTGTGGGCACAGAAGACACAAAGCACCCCCCCAACATGGGCACTCCTTGCGCCCATACTGTGGCATGAGATAGACATACCATACCGTGTAAATGCAGCAGGGGAGGAAACATTTCTCCATGCCTTAGCAGAGAGACTCTCCCACGCATTTCCAGGAAGCGCTCCACATGCTTTCTGCACCCGGCAATTTACCTGCCCATTTTCCTAGGGCATTATCTCCCTTTTTTTGGGGGGGGGGGCTCTCATTTCACTATTAGTCCTGAGTTTGCCTTAAATCACTCCCCTGCTCAAGGGCTCCACCACCACCCCCTGGAGACTTTCACATAATTTCTAAAAAATTTTCATGAGAAAGTTTGTGCTACCCAGCATTAAAGTAGGGGTTTCTCACCCATATGAAGTGTGTCTGTTTCAAGTTGTCGTGAGAATTTAGCTTTGCTGGGGGAACTGAACCCATCTCGGGAACACAGCGCTGCCGATGCCCTGGGGGCAGCAAGGCCCACACCCTACTCACCATGTACCACATGTTGGACCAAATGGGGTCGTTGAAATAGAGGGCCTGAGGGTCCCCTCGCACCTGCCTCTTCACCCTGCGTTTAACTTCTTGTTGTTGGAGCCATTTCACCTGGCAGGGAGAAATGAGGTTACTCTTCATTTTAAAGAGGATCTCATGATCACCTGTAGCTTCTCTGTGGGTGCTACAGGTGTCCTTTTTCATGAATATCTGTGGCATAGAGGTCTTGGATGGTAAACACCAAGGAGACATTTTCACTCCTAGTGACAATATTTAAATCTGAGAACTTGTCTGTGTATGTGGCAGGGAAAACAGTGCCACTCTCATAGGTTTTGAAATCATTCTACTAAAATGAAAAAAATCCAACAAAAACAAAAACAAAAAAAAGCAAAAAAAGACTTTGTGGAATTGCCAGCAAATTGTCTGGTGACCCTTGTCCAGAATATGAAGGAACTCCATGTATAAGAATGGTGAGAGCAGAGCAATTGATCAAATGGTTATTGGCAGTTGGAAGCAAGATATTCTACAGAAAGGACAGGAATAAGTAAATTATAGTAATCCATACTTTGGAATTTTTAGCAGCCACTGGCAACATGGTACCAAACAAGCACAGAGAAAGATCTAGAAAGAGGTACAGTAAAACATTAATAGCAGCAAATCTTTGTTGGTGATATTGCTAATTTAAAATTTCTAAATTATTTTCAGGGTTTTATAAATCTTCATTTGGCATAACTTGCCTTCACCACCAAGGAAAATAGTTTGAGAGGGAGTATACTTAGTATTTAAGAGCAGGAATCTAGGAGCCTCCTTGCCTAGATTCAAAACCCAGTCCCATACTCACCAGTGGTATGACTTAGAGCGGTCTGGTAACCTCCCTGGCCTCAGTTTGCTCATCTGTACAATGGGCATCATAATGGGTTGTCATGAGTGGGCACTGGCATATGAACTGGTGTACATAAAGGGCTCACATCTGTGTGAGTGTGTGTGTGTGTGTGTGTGTGTGTGTGTGTGTTTAAGAGTTCTTCAAGGTAGAAGAGTTTTGTTTGTTTTTTTTAACTTTTAAAAGATCATGGGGAAAAGAATTCCCATGCCCTGAGGTGAATCATTTTCTTGGTCCTGCTGCCATGGTCTGATTCAGTAATGGCTCCCTCTGGGGCTCAGTCTGGTGCTGGGGTGGAGACAGGCAGAATGAGGGTGCCTGGGCCCTGCTCTTGGGAGTTTGTGCTCTAGTTGGGGGCCCCCCATCAAGCAGCCCAGAGTGTGATGCAGGCTCTGAGGTAGCAGATGGTGGCACAGGGCAGGGAAGGTAGAAGAGGAGCAAAGGGAGGGTTGGGAGCTTCAAGGGTGGGGCAGTGGAGGCTGAGGGTGACCTGGAGGCCAGGCAAAGATGGTCAGGCTCAGCTCCACGGCTGCCACAGCCCACTGTGGGAGCCACACCCAAGGCAACTCTTGAAGGGAATAAAAGCACCCAAGGGTAGAGGGGCAAGATACCTTCCCTCAGACCTCTCTTGGCCTCGACTTCCCCACACTGTCCTGAGGGAGGAAAGTGGAACAGTCCCATACCCAGCCTTATATTTAAGGGTGGGGATTGATCTGCAAGGCAGCCTTCGTTGACAGGACCAAATGCTTACGAAGAAGTACCACAGCCTGTCCCATCACTAATGAGCTCTGTCCATGAGACCCCAGTAGACCAGGTTCCTTAGAAACACTACAAACAGGGGTGCCAGGGTGCCTCAATTGGTTAAGTGCCCAACTCTTGGCACTTAAGGTCATGATCTCACTGTTCGTGAGTTTGAGTCCCACATGGGGCTCCATGCTGATGGTGCACAGCCTGCTTGGGATTATCTCTATATCTCTGCTCCTCCCCTGCTTGCACTCTCCCTCTCTCTCTCCAAACAAATAAAATTAAAAAAAAAAAGAAAGAAAGAAACACCACAAGCCTCTCAAAAACAATTTCAGACCAGGTACTAAAACTAACCCCCACCCCAAGTCCTAGATAATGTATAATTCCCATGGAGAGATACTTCTATGAAAACTATACAATAAGATATTTTGTTCATAACACTCTCTGATGGCATTTTGCAACTTCCCCAAGTATCACTGCCTGAACCAGAAACATTGACTTGGTATAAAATACCTAACATAATATTTCCTAATCTGCTAAATATCCCATTACACAATAAGGTGTTATGTATCCCACTGATGGCTCCAAGCTCCCTGGGATGTTCCCATCCATCTTGCCCCACTGACTCACCACCCATCTTACTACCGTCCAGCACCTTCTGACTTCTATGGTCACCAGGCCCCACCTGCAGTTACAAAGGAGGAAGTGAACTCTCTTCCAAGCCCGAGTGGGTGACTTCCCCAAATCAGGTGACATGGGAAAGCATGTCGCCAGAAGTCACAAAATAGTCCCCTAGTGGGATGAAAGAGCGTGGCATCCTGGCTCGAATCATGACTGGACTCTGGGTAATAACCCAACGTTAACACAAGTTCTGAGGGTAGGCTGTGATGGCACAGGTTCCATGGCACAGTTTGGGGCTCTCTCTTTAGTGTGGTCTCAGGGACAGCCCTCTCTCCTGTGCCAGGTCATTATGAGTCTTTGACAGCCAGTGAGGCACTGTCAGGCCAATGGAACTGAATATAACAAATTATTCAGATGGAATCACAGGTGACCCTACTGTCACAGACTGATTCAGCCAGTAGTCACTTGGTCTGGGCTTCCCATTTTCCTTCTCTTGGCTCCAATCACTGCCTTGTTTCTCAGCCAACCACAGAGAAGTACAAGAGGATCCTGGATTCCTGTATCCTGCCTTTTGCCAGGTCTACCTGCCCTGATTTCCCTGTGGTTGTGCCCCCAGCTCAGATACAGAGTTCTGTAGATGGCCCTCAGGTTGGAACCCAGGGTCCAATGGCCTGTCTAGGAAGGTCAGAGTGCCGATGACCCAAACCACATGACTGAAACATTAGCTCTCCCTTCAAATAGTATCTGTACCTGTCCTTGCTAAAGGGGTTACCCATGAAGAGTGATGTGATTCATGAGAAAGGGATACATGGTTTAGGATCTCCAAGGAGGTATCACTCACGGAATAGATTCTTCTGCAGATCTCGAGAACAAATATGGTGGAACAGTGAAGTGGTCATGATGGTGAGTATCAAGCCTCGGAGGGAGACTGAGGCTAGTTTCCCTTATGCACATGATTATCTTTATTAGAAAAGGCAACCTAAGATCCTTTGTGGGGTTTCAAGTATTTTTCATAATATTTCTCTGGTAGTGTACCTGGGCTGTCCATTTACATTGAAGCTTCACTTGTCACCTATCCAGATCCCTCAGAACTTCCCTGGGAGGTGTTCTGCCTTTCTCTTGGTGAAAGATGCAGGGGAGGAGACAGTAGCACGCATGATCTACCTTTCAAGGCCACAGACATAGAACTAAACTAAACTCAAGTAAGACTGCAAATGAATGGACCTGGAGCACAATAAAATATATTTAGTGTCTATGCATGCCTGGTAAGAGTTGAGCCCAACCTCCTTACGAAGAGAACAGGCTGATCATCAAATCTTCAGATCTTTGGATTGAAGGAAGGGGGAAATACTGCACACAAGAAAGAACCTGCTTGTTGTAATTCACCCTCTGTAGGTTTTCCAGTGGGATGATGGTGGCCTCCCAAAAGGTATGTCCACCCAGAAGTAATTAAAGTTAAGGAGCTCCAGATGAGATCACCCTGGATTATTTGGATGTGCCCTAAATTCCAATGACAAATGTCCCCATATAAGAACACAGGGGAGAGGCGCCTGGGTGGCTCAGTCAGTTAGTCAGCTCAGGTCATGATCTCACGGTTCGTGAGTTTGAGCCCTGCATCAGGGTCTCTGCTGTTCGCGCAGAGCCTGCTTCAGATCCTCTGTCTCCCTCTCCCTCTGTCCCTTCCCTGCTCTCTCTCTCTCTTTCAAAAAAAATAAAATAAACATTAAAAAAAATGGCAGGGGAGATTAGAGACACAAGAGGACAAGCCATTGGGAAGACAGAGACAAAGGCAGAGGTGGGAGGGACACAGCCACAAGCCCAGGAGCAGCTGGAGCTACCAGAAGCTGGAAGAGGCAAGAAAAGATTCTCAACGAGAGCCTTCAGAGGAGCTACCGCCATGTTGATACCTTGAGTTCAGACTTCTGGACTCCAGATTGTGAGATGATAAATTTCTATTGTTTCAAGCCACCCGGTCTGTGATCATCTGTTATGGCTGTCCTTAGAGAGTAACACAGGTTTAAATCATGGCCTTAATCAGGGCTGAGATGTTTAAATGTTTGAGAATCCATGAGGCTGTCCTGCAGAAGGAGGATATGAGAGGCCAGGTTTGGCCAGACCTCCCCTCTCGCTGCTGGTGACGAGAACACACGGGACCCCAGAGGAGGGACCACAGTGGCCGAGGCTGGGTGCCGAGGCCGAGTGCACTGGGCCGGGGAGAGATGCTCCAGGCAGAGGCTCTTGACCAGTATTTTAAATGCTGGAACAGCTGTCCTGGTGCACCCCCTGAGGCCAGCTCTGGCTAGAACCACTTCCCACACAGACCTGGAGCTCTGGCCCCGACTGTTCCTTCCCCGGTAAGCCACAGGGCACCCAACACCTCTCCCCACCGCCACCTCTCACATTCCAGCTGCCCCCAAAGTGAGCCTGCTCCCCACTCAGGCCCCACTCGGCCTGCTGATTCTCCCTTCTAGCTCAGTGGCATAAAAACGCACCCATTCTCCAAATCAGAACAAAGCTGGAATCCGCCCCAATGTGAGGGCCTCACATTCAGTCTGCTAGAGGTGTCAGGGTCCTGTCCCCTCTTTTTATGGCTGTGGCCAGTGCCCCTTGTGTCTGGGTGGTCACAGGACTGTCAGGGTGTCCCTGCCCCAGGACCAATGCAGAAATGCAAACCTGACCCCCTGACCCTCACTCTACCCCAGGTCACTCTCTCCTGGTCTTCCACATCCAGCAGCAAGTGTCCAAGGCTGGGCTGTGCCACAAGCTCTATGCCTTCTGACTGGCGTGTGCTCCCTGCCTTTGCTGGGCCATTTCCCTGTATTCACCTTTTTTTCTTCTTTTTTTTTTAGTGTATTAATTTTGAGGCAGGGCAGAAAAAGAGGAAGAGAGAGAATCCCAAGCAGGTTCTGTACCATCAGTGCAGAGCCCGATGCAAGGCTCAAATTCATAAACCATGAGATCATGACCTGAGCTGAAGTGGGAGACTTAATGGACTGAGCCACCCAGGCACCCCTGCATTCATCTTTTAACCATTATGCACCCTGGAAACCTTGTCTGACATCCAGGCTGGCTGTTGAGGGGCTCCTAGGCTCCCCTGCATGTCTCTTTACCAGAGCCTTTGCCCCACAATGTGGACATTATCTGTTCAGGGGCCCTCATTTCCTCAGTCATGTTAGCAAATACATGCCCTGTACCAGGTACTTCTCAGCAAAGATAGGCTGGACCGAAGTACTCTCCTCTTTCTCACTGAAAAGGCAGATTAAAAACAGATGCAGGCTGAATACAAACTTAGGTGTGCATCTGCCAGAGGTCAAGGGCTAGTCCTGCACCTCATTCTTCCAACACTGGCCAGTCTGTAATTGGACATACCTGGGGGTTGGGCTGATGCCCCTCTGCTCCCCACTGGCCTGGATTTTGCTCACCCCTGTATTTCAGTGTATCAGGCAACGCGTGGCACAGAATGGGAGCTCACTAAATGCTTTCTTGAACGAAGGAGTGCTGTTAAGTGACTACATTACGGATTGCAAATATAGCATAATTACAAGTAGACTTTTAAAAACATATTTCAGAGGAGAAAATGCGATGGAGTCTCAAAGACCACCCAATGACCTTGGTTGATCATTTGTGGAAGATCAACGGGAAATGATCTGGAGCCAGAGCAATGTTTGCCAAAGGCCATGTCTGGCCCAAACGCAAATCATCTCTCTTAGCAAACCTGTATAGACCTGTATAGAGTGTCTTGATTTCTTCAAAGTCATATTTTGAAGGTGGAACTTCACACTGACCCTTTTCTTTTTATCTATTTTTTTTTTTTTGGTACGTTTCTTGCTAAACATGCAGCATATTTATCATAGAAAGTTATTTGCTCTGGGGGAGAGAATTCTAGTCATGCAGAAGACTTCATAATCTTCCCAAGGTTATGTGAATAGCACTTCTCTCTTTTGCCGGCCTGCCCCTCCAGCTTTCTTCTGGAGAAGTCAAATTAAAACTAGGCATCTGGTGAATGCCATTCTGTAGATAAGATAAGACAAAATTTAAAGATGTGTATAAAGAGCTAACAGAAATGAGCAGGATCCCACTAGATGGCCTGCGGGTGTCATGGGTTATCAGTGCTACTGGGCTGTGAATTGGCCAAGCATTTTGGCAGGCGTGCCTTGGGCAGACCTGGTCATGTCCTCTTCCCTGGGGCCACAGGCATGCTGCCAGACCAGAAGCTGGCCTAGCACATCTGCTGTAGGTTTGACAAGTGACAAAGGGGCTTATTTTGTAGCTTCCTCCCATAAGCCAATGACACCAGGGAGAGCATGAAAACCCAGCCACATTCCACCCGAAGCCACCATGTGCCCATGTCCTGCCGTAAAGCCCTCAACAGCTCACAGGGGCCCCTCTAGGGCTTGAGAAGTCTCAGGAACTTGGTGGGAGCTGGAAAGTCCTAGAAGGGGGCTCCAGAGTCTTTGCTGTGAGATGGAGCTAAGGCAACAAAGGCCATTTGCAGAGATCCTTGACCCCACCCCCTCTCGTGTCCCCACTACCTCAAGGGGAAGAGCACACATTTGACTCAAGCTACTAAAATCCTTGACATGCCTTGTATGCTCAGTTTGTTGAAAGTATTCTATACAGGTTCTGGTTTCCATGCACAGTTGTATCCAGAACGTGGGAGCCAATTCTTGCCAACTCTCTGTTTTCTTTCTCTTTCTCCCTTAGCATCATCAAAGGGAAGGACAGTTTGCTGAAGGACAGGGCATTCCCTCTACTGTTCACCTTGAGTAAGCCAGCCCCTGAATGTAGACCAGGGAAAATCTGTGGAAGAAGTCCAGACCCCTGAGGGTCCAGGTGCCATCAAATCCTAAGACCTCCTTCCAGGGAGAAGCAGAAGTAAAGTAGGCGATAAGTCTCTGACTCACTTCCCCTGTGGGAGATTGCCTGAGCTTCCGCCTCCAATCTGCAAAGTCAACTGGTCAGCTCAGCCCACTCTGAAGACCCTTTGGCACTCAGTGGTCTGTGCTGCTTAGATCTTGATTCTCATCAACACTGGACCCCTCTCAACACCTTGTCCCAACACTTGGGCCAACTTTCAACCAGGTGAAGAGTTAAGTAAGAAGCCAACTCACTGAGTGAGGAATTTAAAGAAAGAAAAACACTGCTCCCTGACAAGTTCATGTGACCTTATGGTTTTCAAGGTAGCCCCTCTCTCATGATAGGCAATGGTTAATGCATGTGTGACAAGAGCAGGAAGCTAAGGTGGGCCTTCTTGCCCCAGGGCCCAGGGTCCCTCAAGAATGGAAGGACAGCCTATGGTCCCAGGAAACCCCAGAAACTACTGGCAAAGTGATGTGGATATGAGCACATGATTTCTTTCTTCTTCTGGAGAGAGAGAGAGAATCCAGAACTTTCATCAGCTTTTCAAAAGGGATCTACGATTCTAAAATGGGTAAGAACCATTAAACTCAGCTAGGCTCATGGAGTAGAAAGTGGATCGGGGCTTTCCATGTGAGGATTTGAGAAATAGAGAAATAGAGCAGCACTGATGTTCCTGGGGAGCAGAGGGGACCAGCCCCACAGGCAAGCAATGATTAGACAGCCTCACTATAGCCTGTCTCAGTGAGATGCCCAAGCCCACCTGAGGGTATCACCTTGGGGCGGGGTAGGGGATGCTGAGCTACTATGGCAGTTGCTCAGCTGGAAACCCAGCAGCCAGGGCAGCATAAGAGGGAGAGGAGGAGGAAGATGAACCAACAAAATAAAGGGTATTCTAACCTGGCGTAGAAACCTACCTCCTTCCTCCCCCAGTGGCATGGAGGCACCTGGAAACCTAGCCCTTCCCCACTTGCTCATTCTACAGCCACAACTGAAACAATGTGCAGACCATCTCTCCAATTCTTGCCATCTGAGCTGAACTACATGAGCCAAAGGATGACTGCTTTATATTGGTGAGAGATGATGGTACTCGTTCTGCCCATTTTGGAGACCAGTAGGTGTGAAAGTACTTTGGAAAATTGGGTCTATTCTTTCATTTATAACTTAGTTCTTACTTGGCTGAAATGAAAGAGAGTTGCCCTTGTTCTCCCTGACCCTCTTGAGCATCACCTGCCTCTACTCATGGACAATGGGGCAGGTAGCCAAAGCCTAGGTCCCCCGCGTTCACCAACAAGATACTGGTCAGCACGCCTGGTATCCAGCCAGTATTGTCTGTACTTTTGTCATTGTAGGCTTTAGTGATACAGGATGCAGCTTAACTAGCTCATCTGGGCCCTTTTTAGGATTTTTATTATTTTTTTTAATGTTTATTTTTGACAGAGAGAGAGCGCGCATGAGTGGGGGAGGGGCAGAGAGAGAGGGAGACACAGAATCCGAAGCAGGCTCCAGGCTCTGAGCTGTCAGCACAGACACCGATGCGGGGCTTGAACTCACAGACTGCGAGATCATGACCTGAGCCAAAGTCGGGCGCTCAGCTGACTGAGCCACCCAGATGCCCCAGGATTTTCGTCATAATGTTACCAAGGCAGGGCACAAGTCACATCTAAAGTAGTTACATAAAAAGAAGCTGATAAACAAATGATAACACATATAACTTGCTTATGTGAACCTACTCTGTGCAAATTGAGGTATGTTTCAATAAACATTTACTAAGTGTCTGTCTACTATTTGCTGGGTAGTCTGCTGGACCTGCATGGGAATAAAAACAACTAAGATGTGGCCTTGGCCCTCAAGAACTTTATAATTCACTGGCAAGAGATGGGCTTACATGCTTTTAACTGTAAGCTCCTCCACCTCAGGTCAGCTCACCTCCCCATCGCCTCTCCTTGGGTTCCGGAAAACTTAACAGTCTCCCCAGCCTCATGCTCCAGGCCTCCCTGCCTCCCTGGGAACCATCTGCAGCTCCCACCAACCCCGTCCCTGTCACCAAGCACACTAAACCACTCGTCACTCCCACCAAACGTTGCTGTATGCTCCTGTGTGCTCCCACCCAGGCCCGCAATCTTGGCACTATTTCCAAAATGGCCAGGAAACAGATGTTACAGGAACAAAAGGGAGGAGGCCGTGGTCAAACAAGTCCGATAGCTGCCGAGCTAGACAGGCTTCTTTCCTTCCTTCAAAGAGGAAGACAGTGCAATTTCTCCTACATCTATGTGACCACTAAACTTTTCAAGATGGCGCATCTCCTGTGACAGCGGTCAGCTCGGAATGAAGGCTGGATGTGGAGGCCCCCCAGACCCTCTCTGGCCCTGCCACCGCTATGCTCAAATGTCAAGCTGGGACAAGAGTAGTGAGAAAAACAGACATGACGCCTCTGCTCCTGGAATCCAGTGAGGAAGATAGATTCTAATGGAATAGTCTCGCAAGTCTAGAATATAAATATACAACTATAGGAAGAGCAAGTAAAGTCAGAGGACTCTGAGCCAGCTTCTGGCAGCAGGCACACATGAGCCGAGACAAGCGGGTGAGGAAGAGACACAGTGGGGAAAGGCAGCCTGTGCAAAGACTCTATAGGGGGAAAGAACCCATGCTGTCTGAGGGGTTGTAAAGGCCAGTGTGGCTGGGGCCCACGGGCCACAGGGAGGCCAGAGGAAGAAAGTCCTGGGAGGGACATCCTAAGGGGCAGTGGTACCATCATATGTGTGTTTCATAAGACCTCCTGGGAGAGTGGAGAGCAGACTGGTGAGAGGCAAGGAAGTCTGCGACAGGCCAGGAAGGGGGGCAGTGCAGTGGTCCACGTGAGAGAGGGCGGGGGTGCAGGGGGCAACACAGGACAAGGGCAGCACAGAGCTGTACAGGGTGTAGAACAAGTGTGGTGTGAGGGAAGCTGCTGCTCACACTGTGGATGCCAATGACACTCTTCTCTGGGACAGAGCAGAGTCAGGGATGGTCAGCTGGGTTGTGGACTTGGAGATGTCTATGAGGCATCAAAGCAGAAGCATTGAATGTGCTACTGAAGTAATAAAGCACCATCTTTTAAAGTATATTTTGAAATTCTAACTTTTTACCAATTCATAGTGGCCATCCCACTCGACCCAGTCGGGTTGCACAGAAAATGTGAAGAGACAGGGGCGCCTGGGTGGTTCAGTCGGTTAAACATCCAACTTCGGGTCAGGTCATGATCTTGCGGTTCATGAGTTCAAGCCCCACGTCGGGCTCTGGGCTGACAGCTCGAAGCCTGGAGACTGCTTCAGATTCTGTGTCTCCCTCTCTCTCTGCCTCTCCCCCACTCACACTCTGTCTCTCTCTCTCTGTCTCAAAAATAAAGAAACATAAAATAGTTTAAAAAAATAAAGAAAATATGAAGAGACAGCTGGAGATTTCTCTAGTCTCCATATGGGCAAATCCATCGGACCCTGGGTGGCAGCTGTCCCCTGCCCCCAGCCTACAACAAGTTCATCAACCCTGAGATCAATCTGGTCATTTGCTGTCTATGTGCTTGAATTTGCCAGGAACTTTTTGTTTGCACTTTGAATGGCTCTTGCACACAAAACTCTCAGATAAAATTCCATCTGTGGTTAATGGAAAGATCTGCTTAAACGTTGCATCACTGCTGGAAAGAAACCTGAGCTTTGATTAAACTCTGGGGGCAAAGTCCCATCCGGCAACACAGAATGCCTACTCTGGTCGTGGAAATCACTTCCAACTTCTGAGCTTAAAGCACTGAAATGAAGCCTCAAAGTGAAGGTTCCCATCGCCCCGGAAGGAGCCACCGAGGGCCTGCCTGATAACATCTTTATCCTTCCATTTCTGTCATCAATCTGGCTGAGAACTGAAGGGAAGGGAAGGGCTGTACCCGAGTCATCGCACTAAAATGTAAGGGTTGGAAGATGTAGGCAGCCACGCCGAACTATAAGCCAGCTTGGAACGAAATCAGAACAAGTAATTTAAAAAAAATTTGTGAGCCCTTACAGCCATTGGCCGATGCTTCTGTAACATCCACCCTTCTCCAGACTTTTGGCACAAGAACAAGTTAAAAACAAATGCTTTCAGTTTGCTTAAATGATAGCCCTTGGAAAAACCCAGTGACTGATACTGCATGCGGAGAACAGTTGGGCTGTTCTCCCGAGGAGAGGGCTGATCCACAAAGCACTTGGAGTAAAATGGTCCTTTTCAAGGGTGGTAAAAAAACAAAAACAAAAACAAAAGAAAAAAAAAAAAACACCAAAACATCAAGTGAAGGTAATTAAGAATTCAAAGAAAACAACAGCACAACTCTGGTATGCGATCCATGCAAAAAGATACTTAATAAATGCATGTGCGTGCTCACGCACGGGTGGCTAAGGAACTCTTAAATATTCCCTCCCCGCTTGTGTTTTGCTTTGCTTTAACAAATGTACACTCTCTCAGCTCTTTTGTGAGGTAGGGGTTGACTGTAAATTCCATCACTTATCAAAGTGCTCTTACACAATAGGGACTGGAGCTAATTAAAATAAAATACCATCTGCATTCGATCGGACTGTACCGGAGCCCTGTAACATTCATTTCCAGTTTGGTCATTCGAACCCAACGGCGACTCTGCATTCCAGTGTCTCTGAATAATATTAACTCATCTTGTCCTTTTCATATTAATACTAATCACACCATCTCCAAACGCCAAGGTGTCACAGAAATGCTTCGCTCACGGAGGAAAGCGTTCTGGCGCGCCGCGAGGAAAAGATAACACTAAACACGTGGGTACACCAGCTAATTTTGCCCAATATTTCATCAGAAATGACGAGGCAGAGTAAATATTAGTTAGCCAGACTGACAGCTAATTGATCTGGTTTGTATTCAACTAGACTGATATAAACAGAGGGATTTCGCTTGCGATTCTGAATTCATAATTGGTTCAGATGTCTATATGCTTTCCCGGAGGCTACAAATTTAATTAGTGCTGTGAGAAAGCAGCGGCCAATCGCATGGAAGTCACAGGCAGGGCTGGAATGTGCAGGCTGTTTACCTTTTCTCTCTCTTCTCTAGCGGCAGGATGCTTTGATAGCAGCCTTGCAAAGCTTATTAAGAAGTTCTTGTGTAAAAAGGACTTGTATTTGAAAAAACGTAACTGCCATAGCCTTTGCTCAGAGAAAGTCTATCCTTTCTCTTCCATTCAAGGACACAACTGATCGCTGGGAATGGTTTGCCCTTGGTCCCAAACTGAATGTAGTACTTTGAGTGCACTTCAAGTGAACGAGCCCAGCACCTTAGATGATGCAGCAGAGGCGGGTCTGGACACTCCCACCCCACAGTGCTCAAGCCTGTCTGGACTCCTTCTCTGACGCCTCGAACAATCTCATGCCCAGCTCCCATGCCCTGCTCGGCTGGGGACTCACCCAGGTGGACGCCCAGGCATCTCTGCATTCCCTTGGGCACGGGGGTACCCAGCAGGTGCACAATTAATATTTTTGGGAAGGAAGGGAAGAGCAGCCAAGTTGAATATCTTTAGCCGTTCTAAAATTTAGTCACTTAAAAAAAAAAAAAGGATGTCTATAAAACTCAGGTCCTATTTCAACTCTGCCTTAGTTCTCTAACAATTGAGAAACCAGCTTAATCCTCAGAAGGACCTGTGGAAAGGGGCCAAGAAAGGCGCTGCCCCAGTATCTTCTCATTGCATAATTATGTTGGGGTACAGGGGCTCCCCCATTCAAATGGCTTGCCCCTTGTTGTAACTATCTGTGTGGTAGCAATTTACCACAAACTCTCAAGGCTTCAGATGAAGAAAAAGCACATCATCTTCA
This sequence comes from Panthera tigris, assembly GCF_018350195.1. NCBI lineage: Eukaryota > Metazoa > Chordata > Mammalia > Carnivora > Felidae > Panthera > Panthera tigris. The sequence continues at coordinate 19,703,513 of NC_056665.1, forward strand.
CAAGACAGAGCACCGTTTGCTTAGAAGTGAAATTGTGGAGGGCCATGGCAGGAACTCCCTTTCTAGCTCAGAAGTTCTCAAGGCTTTGAGAGGTGATGCTGTTGTGAGGCACCCCCTGTGCGGCCTCAAAGAATCCAGTTTCTTTGGTGACCAGCACAGAGAACCCCCTTCCACTCAGTGTAATACTGACAGAGGCATCCGGTCTGCTCACCCTTCTCCAACTGCCCCATTCTGTGGGAATTGGCAACTACAATCTGGCTCTGCTTCCAGGAGGAAAAAAAATGTAAATATATATATATATATATATATATATATATATATATATATATATATATATATATATCAGCCCCTTTTTAAAAACATTCCTTCCAGTTCCATGGTGTGAACACACATAGGTATAATCACAGCCCCCTATGATCAGATGAGAGGATGTATGTTAAAGTACTCAAGCACATAGTAGTCCCTTAATAAGCATCAAATTCTCTTCCCTGCTAGGAAGGAATAATGGGATTAGCATAATGTTTCATATCTACTTCCTTCATTTAAAAAATTTTTTTAATGTTTATTTTTTTTAAATTTTTTTTAACGTTTATTTATTTTTGAGACAGAGAGAGACAGAGGATGAATGGGGGAGGGTCAGAGAGAGGGAGACACAGAATCTGAAACAGGCTCGAGGCTCTGAGCTGTCAGCACAGAGCCCGATGCAGGGCTCGAACTCACGGACCGCGAGATCATGACCTGAGCCGAAGTCGGCCGCTTAACCGACAGAGCCACCCAGGCGCCCCAGATGTTTACTTATTTTGAGGGAGAGAGCACATGCATGTGTGAGCAGGGGAGGGGCAGAGAGAGAGGGAGAGAGAGAAGATCCTAAGCAGGCCCCACACTGTCAGCACAGAGCCCGATATGGGGCTCGAACCCACAAACCATGAGATCATGACCTGGGCCGAAGTCAAGAGTCGGACACTTAACCGACTGAGCCACCCAGGAGCCTCATATCTATTTCCTTCTATCTATCCACCCATTTGTTCGCCTACACACCAATAAAATGAACTCAGAAATATGTACATGTCTGCCTTGTCACAGTCCAATTACATGAATGGGTTCCACGAGGACCACTTTCTCTTGTGCTCGGAATCAGAGCATCACAAAGGTAAGCCCTGGAGAAGGGTGTGGCGGGTACAGTGTCCAGGGATAAACCATCTCTCCCATCCATCCGTGGCTCAGCCAATACAAAAGGAGCTACGATTTTCAGTTGGGGGTGGCCTGGGACAACACCAAGAACCCATTTCTCCATGGAAACTTTATTATAAATATTCTGTGGGAATAGCTGAAATAGTATCGTGAGCCAGCTTGGAAGCTCAAACTAACATTTTAGCACATTGCTTTCACGAGAAGGCGAGTTCCATGTTCTAAAACTATGATTTACCAATAGCCTCATTTGGGGCTGCTACCGCTTCTCACATGAATTTCATTTTCCCTCATAGCACTCATCACCCTGTGATAGATCACATATTTTTCTACTTACTGCCTCATTTTCTATCAGCCTGGCCACCCACTCTAATGACACCACTATGGACAGAGCCTGACACATTGCTGGGATTCCAGAATCACCTGCTGAATGAATGGAGTCATCAAAAGCTAACTTGACCATCTTCAATTTGTAAGCTTACCAGGATCTGTTTTGACTGGCATTTGTGAAACATTAGTCTCAAATCTATGCAGAAAGGAAGTATCATTAACCACCCAATAAACATGAATTACATGAAAACTTAAACTGTCAGCCTCTTTGCAAATTATATTTGTCTTACTCTCAAAGATCACATGAACTTTTAAGGGGAAAAAAGTTATATTTACTGCCCAAGTTTTAAAATTTATGGTAACCATTAAGACATGTGTTATGACAACCGCAAAAACATCTTTCGGCCCAATCTCTAATTTAATCATTAAAACACTGCTTTGAATTCCCTGGTCTTTTTGCTGTTATGGGTGATATTCAGATATTTATCTCCTCTAATTACGGTGCATTCTGTTGATTTCTAAAGATGTAAAATATCAACAGATCTATACTCATTTGATTGTTGCTTCAAACTGAAGCCAATTTAAATTCTCCAGTCTGACAAGGGACCAAATATTCTGAGCATTCAGATGGTCTGATTTGTTGCTACACATCTGTCTTGTTTTATTCAAAGTGGACAAAGAAAACTAACGACCATGTAGAACCATATTAAAATCAAGGCTCAGCTCTTTTTAGAAGCACAGACCCAAACGAAAAGCAAACAATGCTCTAGGCCTTAGGAAAGGGTCCTGTCCAGAGAGTAGAGATCCGTACCTGGGGGTCCATCCTGAGGAAGGTATGAGGGCCTCTGCTGCTCAAAGTCGATCTTTTAAAGGTTTTGCTATGATAAAAATGGTAGTAGTTTTCCAGGTTTCCAATCTGCAAAACAAGAAGCGGGACACTATCAGTTAATACAGTCTTACAAACAGCTTCAAAAATCCTCTATCCCACAAAAATCTTCCCTTTCTCTTAGAGACTCATTCTGCTCCCAAAGGAAACATACCCTCCGTTATGCCTTCCCACTCATCTCTCTGGCGTATATTTGGTGTTTACAAACATGACGGTGGATTTAGACAATCCTTTTGGGATAAACAACACAGGGTCGTGTTTCCAGTGAAGCAAATCTTGTATTAAGTGCCTATCATTTAAAATGTGTACTATCTTGGCCAAGTTTGGTAGACAAGAATCCATGTTCATTTAGGGCCAAGCATCCCTGAAGTAGCTAAGTTAGTGTCAAGTCAGGCTTATACCAAAATATTCATTTATAAACAAACTCCATCTTCTCCACCCCACGGGTAAACTGAAAGATCTAAGAATGAACATTCGCTCCCAAGCAAAACAAGGGAGCCAAAGAAAACACGCACGTCCATCTGCTTGGGGATTGTGAAAAGGTCAGATGAGAACATCCAAACCCCCAGGGTGTCCCAATTTTCTGCCAGGGGTGGTTTGTCGAGACAGATTTCAGCTTGAGGGCTGGACAGAACCAAGAGAAGCAATGGATGTGGCCTTCGGGACAGGCAGGCTCTCATGCCTCAGTGACCCTTGAGTATCAGGACATTGTTCTCAGAAGACCTGCTTTTTGTTCTTTCACTGGTTGTTGAAACTAGCTTGGTGGTCACCATCCTTGAAAGCAGAGCTTCTTAAAAGAGGCTGGACTGAACATTACACAGACTTTCAAGTTGCCCTTCTCAGCCTAAACCATCCTAGCTTCTTTTCCAGCTTCTGATCAAAGGGAGAATTTAAGACAATTTGTCCTCTAGGACGGCACATGTGTGGTGATTACGATATGAACCTGGTTCAAAACCTTCCCTCTCCCTTCACCACCACTAGCCATGTGATCTGGGGCAAGGACATTCGCCCCCTGTGAATCTCGATTCCTTATGTGTAAAACGGGGACAAAACTACTTAGCCACTGGACTTCAGTACAACTAAAGTCTGAGCAATGCCCAACAACCTTTGGCTACACCCGCCTCACTCAAGCCATTTTTTCTGCTGTGACCTAACCCCATGAGGCTTGACCGGCCCAGGCAGAGACCTGGGGGGATGTGGATGCTCAGAGTGGCCATTTCCACATATTTCCACAAGATGAGAGCCCTCCAGCCCTCGTTTCCAGCAATCCCAGCTGCCTGGCTGTCTCCTGTTCTTAAGTGTCAGGAGATTCCCATTTAAAAATCCTCCTTTTTCAGGGCACCTGGGTGGCTCAGTTGAGCATCTGACCTTGGCTTGGGTCATGATCTCACGGTTTGTGAGTGTCAGACCTGCATTGGGATCACTGCTGTCCGTGCAGAGACCGCTTCAGATCCTCTGTCCCTCGTTCTCTGCCCCTTGCCTGCTTGCGTGTGAGCGCTCTCTCTCTCAAAAATGAACATTTTTTAAAATTAAATAAAAAATAAAAAATATATAAATCCTCGTTTTTCACTTAAACTTGCTCCTGAGTGCTCTGAGTTGTAAGCGACAGCTTACAACTATGGAACACTGAATACTATTATAGTCGTGAGGATTAAATAGGTATCATGGGTGTTCAACAAACACTGGTCGGGATTCTCTGTCTGGCTCCTCCCCACGGCTCCTCCATTCCCCTCGCTAGGACCAGGATGCTTTAGATTTTGGCCCAATCTGGGCCCACATTCCAACTCGATCCCTTCCTGCCGGGTGACCTGGGCTTCAGGCCCTCTCTGAGTCTTAGCTTCCTTGTGAAAATAGTAACTACTGCCTTGCAGGGTTGCTCTAAGACTTAAATTACACGAATATAGGAAGATCTAGCAGAGTGCCCAGCAGGTAGTAAGTGCTCAATAAATGGTTTTCTGCAATTAAGATTCTCAGTTCATGTTCTACCACGAGATACCCCTTCTGCCATCATAAACCTCGTTATTTCGGCCCCATTTTGCACAAAAGCACTTTTATTTCTCCTACAGATGAGTCACCTTGCTCACTTCTTCAACAGAGTTAATTGCTAGATATGTCAAGCCTCCTCCTAACGCATGCCAGAGCTGTGATTTAGAGCCAGAAGCAATAATGGAGTCTTAACTTACAGCAGTATTTAATCAGCATGTTTGCTTCTAAGCTGCCACCATCCCTGGGAGATGTTTCACAACTCCTGGCCTTTTAACTCTGGGCATTCAAGTCAATTCCCATCCAGGGACATGGAGAAACTAAGAGGTGAATCAAATTTGCTGGCAAAGGGGTGGATTACTCGCAGAGCTGCTGACCTTAAGCAAACCCGTGTCAGGGCAGCCCTGGAGGCCATTCAGGGCAGCACCTGGCCTCAGGGCAGCCAAGCCAGGCCAGAGGTAGCCAACCCCACCGCCATCCAGCTCCCTGCCTTTGAGCCACCATGATCATCCTTAGCAATGGCGTCCAGGGTCTGAGCTAATGAGGGCTGCTCTCCTCGAGCAATCCATGGGAGGAACAGATGCTCCCCAGTGCTGACCTGGCAAACCGGCCCCAGTGGCAGTGGTGACCAGTGCCACATCTGTCTGGAAGTGTATGTCCAGCCCAGCATGGGGACTGGGGGGTTTGGGAAGGACCACTCCCAATGTAGAGGAGAAGGGGACACCAGCCAAGGCTGTCCTCCTGCCCCTACAAGGTTAGCTGCAGAATAAGCTGGAATGTGTTTCAGAAAAACCAGTGAGGGGGTCAGATCACTGGCTGTTCATAAATCTGACAGCAGCTGCAAGGGTCCCTGAAATTCTGAACACTTCTCTCCACCTTCTGGGTCCTTATGGAGAGTTGGCATGAGTGGATGGGCAGCAACCACATTCCTTCCTCATGGCCAAAGATTTGAGGCCAGATAGTGTGATTCGGGGCAGCACAGGACAGAAAGGGTGGCACAGGACAGAAAGTACTGGAATTACTGTAAGGGTAAGACAAGGAGAGGATGGGGCACCTGGGTGGCTCAGTCAGTTAAGCATCTGACTCTTGATTTCAGCTCAGGTCGTGATCACACAGTTCATGGGTTTGAGCCCCACATCAGGCTCTGCACTGCAAACAGTGCAGAGCCTGTTTGGGATTCTCTGCCTCCCTTTCTCTCTCTCTCTCTCTCTCTGCTCCTCCCCCACTCATTCTCTCCCTCCCTCTCTCTCTCTCTTTCTCTCTGTAGAAAATAAGCATTTAAAAATAAATAAATAAATAAATAAATAAATAAATACTCATTAATTCAGAGTAGGCATCAGAAAACTATGGTCCATGGGCCAAATCTGGTCTATCTCCTGTTTAGCTTATTTTTTTGTGTGTGGTAAAATATACATAGTATAACATTTGCCAGGTTATACCATAGTATAACATTTACCATTTACCAGTGTGCAGTTCAGCAGCACTGAGTACAATCACAACGTTGTGTGGCCAACAACACCCTCTGTCTCCAGAACTTTTCTCTCTCCCCAAACTGCACCCATTTCGTGAACTCCCATTCCCCACTCCCCGCCAAACCCTGGCAAACCCCATGCTACTTCCTGTCTCTGTGAGTTTGATGGCTTTAGATATCTCATATGAGTAGAATCACTTGCCCTTTTGTGACTGGCTTATTTCCCTAAACATGGTGTTCTCAAGGTCCATCCATGTCGTGACATTTGTCAACACTTTCTTCCTTTTAAAGGCTGAATAATATTCCCTTGTATTTGTATATCACATTCTGTTTTCCATCCATCCATTCATGGACACACAGATTTTCACTTCCTCCCTTTGGCTATTGTGAATAATGTTGCTATGAGCATGTGTATGCAAATACCTGTTCATGAACCTGCTTTCAATGCTTTGGGGCATATATACACCTCGTGTTTTTATCAATAAAGCTTTATTGGAGCACAGCCACACCCATTCATTGACCTACTGCCCATGGCCACTTTCATATTACAATGACAGAATTGTGTGCTACTGAGACCCTCTGGCTCAGGAGCCCAAAACATTTCACATGTGGCCTTTACAGAAAATGTTTGCCTACCTGTGATTTATGGCATTTGCTGCTGAGCATACTTTGGGAGACCAGCAAAGTCTCTGATGATGAACATGGCTTCTCCAAAAGTTGGGGACCACCAGTCCACATGCTGAGGGGCTCTGCTTAGAAACATAGGTGCAGCTGCTGTCCCAGCATCTATGGCGTCTCACGTGGCCATTGAGCTGCCCTTTCTCCAGGAGACCTCTTTGTCAGATGCCCCAGGAGGTCACTCACATCTGTCTGACTCACACTATCCTGCCCTCTGCCATGGCCCTCCCCTGGCATCAGGCATGGGTCAGGAATATGAGGTTTTCATCATGGCCAAAAGGTCAGAAAGGATCAAGGAGGGGGCAGGAGATGGGTGCACCTGGCTGCTCATGGAATACAGCCCAGCGAAAGTCATCTCGACTTGGCTGATGCAGCATTTATGATTTAGGAGCTATTTCCTACTTCCTTCTCCTCCCCCAACCCATCTAAATATTCCTCTGGTTCTCACCTTGCCTGCCACGGCAGTGTCGACCCCAGTTAATGCCCCTCCCAGCTTAGGGAGCTGCTTTTTAAGATCTCCAGGTGCCTACATGAGCTAAGAGGACAGGATGGCTGGGAAGCCTCCATTCTCTAGCAGCATCATTGGGGACATGGCCACTGGCCTGGTTAAACGTAAGGGACATGTCATGTGTCCCTGTCACGTGGTCCTGACCTACAGAGAAGGGAAAGAACCTTGGGAATGGTCCCATTTTATAAATGGGAAACCGCCCAGGGAGTTATCCCCAGTTGTTACCCTCAGGGTTTCCCAATTCCTGAACCAACAATCCCTCCCACCCCACCTGGCCACAGATGAATAGGTGACAACATCTGACACCAAATGACACAGAGACACACAAATTAGGGCTTAGGATTATTGCAACACTTTTGGTACATCTTCAGGGTCAAATTGACAAGAGCTGGAACCATAAGGATAAATAGAAAAACTGGGGCGGCATAGACTTGAATTCAAGGTGATCTTGAATTCACTTTCCTAAGTGAGGAAATATCCTTATTTTGATATGATTTCTGCACTGATATTAAGTAGCTGCTCCTCCCAGCTTGGCAGTCTGGGCCATCCTGTGCTGCTGTCCCTCAGCCACGGCCTGGGACAGTGTTTACACCAGGCCTCACTGTCCTCTGGGAGTCACCACTCACGTGCTCTGTGTACCGCTTATCAAGCCAGTATCGAAGCAGCCTGCCTTTATAAACATGGGGTGAGTGGCTTCCACAGAATATCGCTGTTTGAAGGTGCTGGCAGTCTCCTCTTCCTTCTCCTCCTTGACAATGAAAGAGAAATTCTTCCCCCAGCATCCTAGGCTGTCTGCCTGTCCTGCTCAGCTCTGAGCCCTTCCAGAACCTCAATTTGCTCTCCATCAATGAATCTGATCTCTGGTGTGCAGGGTGTTTTGTTTGTTTGTTTTTTTTTTTAAGTCACAACATAAAATTTCAGTGCCTTTTCTCTTTCCTGTCCATGGTATTTTCACAATGCATTAATTAGAGCCAGTCTGTTAGTAACCCCCTCCAAGAATGTGAACAATCTTCTGAATATGTAACACTCAGGTCTCTTTACTCAACACTGATGTGTAATTATACACATTAGTTGATAAAATTGGTAACATCATTAAAACATCATTAAAAACCCTGCTAAACGTTCTCGGCCAGAGCATTGGAAGAAATGGGATCAAAGAATCCACAGTGAAGACAGTTGAAGCATGGTTTCTCTTTAATGGGGTACTCTATTTTAACAAATCTAGATGGGGCGCCTGGGTGGCTCAGTCGGTTAAGCGTCTGACTTCGGCTCAGGTCATGATCTCACGGTTTGTGAGTTTGAGCCCCGGGTCTGGCTCTGTGCTGACAGTGCAGAGCCTGCTTCAGATCCTCTGTCCCCCTGTCTCTCTGTCCACCCCCCAAATAACTAAACATTAAAATAAATAGGTAAATAAATAAATAAATAAAAAGTCTAGATAATGTCTGCACATGGTACAAAATATACATAGTGCAAAAGCACACAGAGTTCGCAGGGAATGGCAATTCTCTGTCCTTCCCATCTCGCAGCCACTGAGGGTCCCCAACATTTACTGGGTGCTCCTGGCTCATGTCAAGAGCAGCTGGCACTTGCCGAGCACATGCCATGCCTCAGGCAGTAGGAGAGCAGTTTTAGATGCCTTCACTTGTTTGACTGCCATGACGTCCTTATGCTATCCTCACCCTGAAGTTGGGGAAACTGAGGCACGGAGTGGTGAAGTAACTACTTCAAGACCATATCTTGAGTGAGTAGCACAGTGAGGACGTGACCTCGGAGTTCCCATTCATAACCATCATGCCTTCTGCCTCTTGCCACATTCACAGCATTGGTTGCCATGGGGGGGTCCCAGTAATCTTGGTTCTCATCCTCAATAGCAGGTGTGTTCACACAGGGCCAAGTGGCTCAACAGGCGTCCACTCTCTTTCATTTCAAGCAGAAATCCTGAGAGACATATATTCCATGCACGTATCTATTCCATTACGTCCACATGTGAGTGTATGTGCCCATGTGTACACATGGATATGTGTGCTTATGCATATATATGCACGCATGTATATATGTATGCATTCAAACATGTGTGTATACATGCATGTTCACATGTATATGGATGTGCAGTGTGCAATATATGCGTACATGTATGTATATGGATGTTTGTGGGTATATATATGTATGTATTCAGATATGTGTATATATGTGTGTGCATGTATGAGTGTGAATGTATGTACACAGAGATGTGTGGGTGTGTGTATATACATGTATGTGCGTATTCAGATATGTTTGTATATGTATGTATACAGTTGCCTGGGGTGTTTATGCAAGATTCACAAATAAATGGCTCTGAAATGCAACCAGGAAAGTCTTTGGTTTTCCCACAGCCCTGATATCCAACAGGACCTCCTGAGGCTGCTATTAATTGCTCTAATTCAGAACGTCTGGGTCTGAGGGCCACCAAGGCCACTACCTTGGTCAGAGTCACCTGATAGCATGAATGCTGGCTGTGAGCCAGGCCTACACCCAGATGAAGGTTCCAGCTCCTGGGGTCCTGGCTGCTGCCACACACATGTATGCCAAAGCCTCTCCCCAGGAGATGGTGAGCTGTATCCAGGGACTGTGTCGAGTCCCTTTCCAGGAGGCTGCCCCTCCCTCGCTGGGCCTTCCAGGCTAGCTCCACACCAGCTCTTCTGGGAAGCCTCTCCCGCCCACCTGGATCCCAAGCACACCTGTGCTGTACAGGCTGAGTCTTGCGGGGGCAGGGTCACACCCTCACCATCTTGGGTTCCTTATTCCAGGCTGAGCATAGAGGGGAGCAGCCCCCAATGTGCACGTTCCAGATGACTCCCTACCACAACCAGAGCCACAGCCAGAGCCGCCATCTTGAGGTCAGCATCTTCTTGCCACCCTCACCTCCTTCCAGATCTGTTCCTCCTCTCGAGGAGTCCCTTGTCTTGGTGAATGGTGCCACACCTTCCACAGGTGTCCAGTGTCACCAAAGCCTCTGGAAGTGACCTGCTGAAAGTTTCTCAAGCCTGGCTGAACCCCATCACCCCCACATCAGTGTAGGTGGCCCCACTGCTCTACTAGGACCAAAGCAGGGCCCTGGCTGGCCTCTGACCCTCTTCTGCACCATTGTACTGCCATTCCCACCCCAGCCCTGCCTTCCCTTCCAGAACGAAGCCTTGGCCCCTCATGGGGCACATAAGAATCTCCACCACTAGGCCAGGCCACCTCTCTGGCCACAGGCCTGGCCCTGGTAGCATCACCTCTGTCCTCGGGTGCTGCTGTTGTGTGTCAGCCCCTTCACACCAATAAGACTACCTCCCACTCCATTTTTAACCGTCACCTGAGCTATCACTGCCTCCAGGAAGCCCTCCTGGACCTTCCAGGATCAGGTCTGCCCACATGTGGCTATCACAACCCACCCTCCCTCCATCCTTCCACAGTAAGCTCTCAAAGGCAGGAAATGTCATCTGTAAATCCTCAGGCCCTGGCAGTGTCTGGTGCATGGCAGAAGCTCAAAACATATTTGGTGAAATGAACAGATTTCAAGTGATACTGGAAGGACACACACGTCTTCCCCTCTCTGCCTTACATATAGTTGTCCAGCGTGGCCCTGGGGCCAACCAAGACCCTGTGCCTCTCAGCCCAGTGACTGCTGTCTTGCCTTTCAGGTTCTCTCTAAGCCTCCCCTCTCATGACGGTGCTGAGGCTGTGGAGTCAGGCAACCATCTACCCGCTGTGTGGCCTGGGCTAGGCCCCATGCAGCTCCTCTGAGCTCTACTCCCACGGGTGCAGGCTGAGCGAGAGGCCATGCAGGACTCTGCACTTCCATCCAAGTGGCCTGGCACCCTTCATTCATGGCAAGCTAACTGGCCTTGGAGAGGAAGACTCTTGGGGACTACAGGTGGGATGAGTATAAACAGCTTGCAAAGCCAAACAAGGAAGGGGCAGAAGCCAAGTGTGGTGGGGGAGAGGCCTGGGCTGGGGATGTGGACAGGAAGAGCCTCTCTTGTCTCGTTTTGGTTTTTTGGGTTTTTTTTTTTTTTCCTGTAAATTTGAGTATTTCCAGCTTTGAATCACCTCCCTGCTCATACAGGGCAGGTGTGAGGCCCGAGGGATCTGCGGGTGCTGGAGGCTGGGGTGCACCCTGCCTTCCTGAAGAAAAAGAAGATGATTTGTTGTTTTCTGCAGATCCCAAGGAATGGTGGAGAAGAGCCCCATCTAATATATTACGTTTGATTTGCAGCAAAGTCACTGAGGAGCATGCCAAATCCACCCCAGATGACATCGGATCGTTCCAAAGGTCCAGCCGCCCACTCAGCCCTCCAATGAACGTGACCTCAGATGCAGGTGCGGTTCCCTGAGCTCTCAAGTCAGCACGCTGGGTTGGGGGGCTGGGGGGTTGGCTAAATGCACGCTTTGGTCAGTGCACAAAAATGCCACTCCCACCTCCCCAGGCTCACACAGTTAAATCTGCCTCACGGGAACAGCTGATAAGCAGCCACGAAATGTCACGATCCAAGGTCTCAGAAATGAATGGGCTGTAGATGAGACATCTGACTTTGCAAAAAACTCTTCACTTTATCACTCCCAAAGCCTGCCCTTGGCTGGAAACAGATGTTTCGAGCCCTGTCCGCTCGCAGCTGCAGCATGCCGGCTTCCGGACCTGCTGGTCTTCAGGGCTGGCCTCTTCTGAGGGCCTCTGGCTTCTGGGGAAGAGTCTATGTTTAAAAGTCACGGGCATCAGAGTTCAGTTATATAATAGTATTGATCCCAGTTGGTCTGCTTAAGAAAAACATAACTAATTAGAGCCTATGAAAAAACCTACACACCAAATTAATTCTGTCTTGCTCTGGTGACTCCTACCTGAAGAAAGTTATAAATATAGACGGCCACTGAACCTATATTTAGCCAGAACTGAGTTACCTGGTATTTATAATTAAGGAAGTCCAAAGAGGGAGAATGGACATTTTGTTGTTATTTTTTAAAGCATTAAAAAAAGAAGAAAAAAACCTGCTTCCCATTTCGGTCACATATACACATAGCAACATTCTGTTACTGCAATAATTACAATTCTGACCCAAGTTAAGATTATTGCACAATTTCCTAGTCTCCTAAAATTACTTTCTTCAACACATATCCACCCAAAGCATGCCATTAAGCTGCTCAACTTCCTACAAATTCCTGAAAAATCATTAATTTTTACTTAGCAGCCTTCATTTTCTCTTCCCTGAAGTTGCCAAACCGAATGGCCTGGCCTCCTATGAGGATGTTTATATATTATATATTGCTTATATATATTATATTATATATCTGGCCTCAACATATACCTTTAATACTCACAAAGAGCCATCTGAAAAACTCTACAATCTTTACTTTGAAGGTCCTCTTTTTAAACCATTTACTGGTTAAAGATTTCTTTGCAGCCATCTAGAATTAGCCATTTTATCAGATTTCTAAACCCAGTGCTACTTTTGTATTTATTTTTGTTTCATTTTGATTGAAAAATACAAAAGTAAGACTCCTCCTCCTGAAAAAAATGCAGGTCCTAAAGCCATGTGGGGCACAGCACGGCTTCTGGTGTGTGGGGGAAGGGCACCAAGGGTACAAGGGGAGACCTGGGGCGGCCCTGAGCAGGTTGCAAGAGTGTCTGCCCTGGGAGGGAGCAGCCCAGCCTGGGTGTCAGAGCCCAAGGGGGTGAGGAGCTTGTCCATACCGTGAGACGTAGACAGAACATATGGCACCTTGGTTACCCACAGGGAGAATGATCAAATACAGTTAACACCCTGGGGTAGTGGGAGAAATTTCTCACTGTTAGACAAGAAAACTAGAAAGAACTCTGTGGTGCTGGGATTGGAATTGGACAGCCATGCGATTTTAGTTTTCCAGACAGACAGACAGACAGATAGATAGATAGACAAAGAGATAGGCAGACGCACCAGTGTGTGCACACGTGTCTCCCCTCACTGGACAGGCCTGTGAGAAGCAACACTCAAACAGTGGCAAACCCACCCAGAGCCCAGGTCTTGGCTTCTAAGTACCATTTTCTACTAAAAGGAACCAGGGCTTTTGGAGAAATGGCTGATTCCAGAGTCAGGGCAGGGAAAGTGCAAGAGGAATCCGTAATACCACATTTGGGAAGAGAGCAAGAAATGACGCAAAGAACTCTAGAGACATATCACCAGCACACGGGAGCCAGACTTGAAAGGCACCTACAAGGCAAAACCGAGACCAGTTGAAAATCGAAATAAATAATCCCTCTTGGAGGTTCCAGTCCAAGAATGAACTAGGAAACCATGAGTCCATACAGATATACTTAAGAACAAATACTAAGTTGTATAGGAATCGGCTATTTTTACATAGTTTCAAAGCACCTCTCCACAAAATATTTACTAATTATAAAAGGGAAAAGAGAAACTTGACAGGCAGACAGAGCCTGTTAACAGAGTGGTCAACAAGTGGGCCACCAGCAATAAGGCAAATTGAAACGTGGGCCATGGGGTCAGACGCAGCGAGAACACCGTGTCACCGCCTGAAGTGCAGAACCCAAATCGTCGTGAGCAAACAAACAGCAGACAAACCCCCAATGAAGAGGGACCTTCCACAGAGTAATTGGCTTGACACTGGCAAGTGCCAAGGTCACGAAAGTCAAGAGAACAGTGAGGAACTATTCTAGACTCCAAGACAGTAAGGAATAGCGCTGTGCAAAGCCATATTGAAGCCAGAGGCAAAGGAAAAATCAGCAATGATGAACTTGCCTTTATTTAACTTTCTGATATTTTGCTCACTGTGGATTTTCTTAATTTCAAATTTTAAAACGTTGCATTAAAATGATATTTCTCTTGGTCACTAAGTTTTTTTTTCTGGCGTCCATCCCCTTATAGTTTAGTTGAAAGACTCCCATAGCTGTATGTAACACCTGACTCTGAACAGGATCCTTTCCTGTGAAGGCTATTGTTGGGAAGTTGGCAACAGTGTCGGAGGTATGATGGCCAGATGGTGGCAATGATCATCTGTAATCCTCTGGTTTCCAGGGTGCCACAGTTCTGTAGAATATGGTGCTGTTTGTTATGAAAGACATAGTAAAGGATGAGGGGTGATAAGGTCAGCTCAGCGATGTACTTTCAAATGGTTCAGAAAAAGTTGTATACTACAGTCCCAGCTATTTCTGAGACCTCATGATTGTTACCATATTTTTTAAAAAGAATATTATTTTTGAGAGAGAGGTGGGGGAGGGGCAGAAAGAAAGTGGGAGAGGGGCAGAGAGAGAGGGAGACACGGAATCTGAAGCAGGCTCCAGGCTCCATGCTGTCAGCACAAAACCCGATATATATGGGGCTTGAACTCATTAACCGAGAGATCATGACCTGAGCCAAAGTCGGTCGCCTAACTGACAGAGCCACCCAGGTGTCCCTATAAAGAATATTTTAATTGCAATACAACAAGGTAACTAGAGTTCTCACTGCCTCCCTTTCCCAAATAAAGCCTAAAGACCTTCTAGTCTAGAATTGAGGTCAAAACCTGAATCACTTCAACAACCGTCTCTTTGGTGAGTTGGTCCTTGGAACCAGGTCTTCCTCCCTCCCCTGAAACTCATCAGGCCCACAACTACTTTGTAAAAGAGACAGGAAGACAATGAGGTTTATTTCAAGGGTAGATGACCACTGGGGTCGAGAGGCTGCTTGAGGCCTGGCCCCGTCCATCTATGGATCCGGGCCCTGATCCTCACCCCAGCCCCCAAGGCTGCCCCCCACCTCCCGCGTGGTGACCTGATACTGCAGATAGGTTCATGCCACTTGTCCCTGTTTGGATCTAGTTGGGAGAAGTGCCCTCGCTGCCCGCCAGGCCCAGGCACGGACCCCATGATGGGGAGGAGGCAGGTAGGTGGAGACTCAGGGAACCTAGTTCTGCCAGATCTCCTGAACTCTTCCAGAGAAGTTGACACTTCAATTCTATAAGAGATCTCCCAAGTTTTTAACATTAGCAACTAATTTTAAAATGTTAACACCACTGGTGCAGCCTATGGACCACAGGGATTCCACGGCCCCTGCAACAAGGGGATCTAGACAATTTGGTTCAGATTTCCCTCACTCGAGGAGATACACTGTTCACTTGTCTCTGAGTATGCAAGACCTAAGTATGTGGCCTTATCCTTAGAAAGTCTCACCTGGAAAATTCACCAGGGAAGCTCTGGGCATGCCCAGATGTGCTCTTAGCAAAAAGCATCTCAGCTTGTGAATGGAGTAAAGCATGTCCGTGACCTTCAGCACCAATGGCTGTGCACAGCACACCTGGCAGGCTGGTTACACCACAGACCCAAGAGCAAAGCTACAGTAAGCACCCCAGGAAAATAGGTGGGGTCCATCTGGGGATCTCCAGAGAGGCTGGCAACGGGCTGCCATTTGGGGCTACTTCACTGAGGAAGGTCAAAAGGCTGCACGATTTGGGGAAAAAAAGAAAAAAGGATTTTTGTCCTTATGAAAGATAGGTTTAAAATTCAAACTTTAATATCTAAAACACTCTCACTAGAGAGCAGTTATCCTGAGGGAAATTAAAAAGGATTTTAGAGAAATTAATCTTCAAATTTTTCCCTTTAAAAATAAATAGCTCCTATACCCCAAAGAAGCAAAAGCAAGGACTTGAATAGAGATTTGTACATCCACGTTCACATCAGCGCTGTTCACAATAGTCAAAAGGAGGAAGCAACCCAAGTGTCCATTGATGGATGAATGTGGTCTATGCACACAATGGAGCATCATTGAGTCTTAAAAAGCAAGGACATTTTGACACGTGTTACAATATGGATGAACCCTGAGGACATTATGTGGAGTGAAACAAGCCAGTCACAAAGGAACAAATATTGTTATGATTCCACTTCCATGAGGTACCTAGGATCGTCAAATTCATAAAGACAGAAAGTAGAATGGGGACTGCTGGGGGTTGCCAGGGGCTGAGGGAGGAGGAATGAGGAAGTTAAGTGTTGAATGGGTATAGAGTTTCAGTTTGGGAGGACGAAAAAGTTCTGGAGACAGGTGGTGATGAAGGTTGTGTGACTATGAGAATGTATTTAACGACCCCAAACTCTACACCCAAAAATGGTTAAGATGGTAAATTTTATTATGAATATATTACCACAACGGGACGCCTGGGTGGCTCTATCAGTTAAGCGTCCAACTTCAGCTCAGGTCATGATCTCACCATTCATGAGTTCAAGCCCCGTATCGGGTTCTCAGCTGTCAGCACATAGCCTGCTTCGGATCCTCTGTTCCCCTCTCTCTCTACCCCTCCCCTGCTTACGCTCTTCCTCTCTCTCGAAATAAATTAACTTTAAAATTAAAAGAAATAGGGGTGCCTGGGTGGCTCAGTCAGTTGAGCGTCAGACTTTGGCTCAAGTCATGATCTTGCGGTGTGTGAGTTCGAGCCCCGTGTCGGGCTCTGTGCTGACAGCTCAGAGCCTGGAGCCTGTTTCGGATTCTGTGTCTCCCTCTCTCTCTGACCCTCCCCCATTCATGCTCTGTCTCTCTCTGTCTCAAAAATAAATAAACAGTAAAAAAAATTTAAAAATTAAATTAAATTAAATTAAAACAATAATAAATGAATATTTTACCACTGTAAAAATATATCTCTTCCACATTCTCTCCCCACCTCTCCTAAAACTCACTCCTCTCCCATGTCACTTAGGGTGCTGGGTGCAGCTCCCATGACAGGGAGCCCTACAAGGGAGAAGGTGTAGCCAGCCCCAAGGAGCAGAGAACAGAAACCAGAGCACAGCAATGCTGCCCAGCTGTAATTACTAACTACTCTTGGCTCCAGGCAGTTTACCCCCTCCTGTGTCCCTCTATTATGTGGTTTCCCTCACAGGGTAAAAGGATACCAGAGAGGAGGCAGCAACGTTCTTGGCGACAGGCCAAGTCCACCTGACCCCATCACCCCAGCTTCCTTTTACCAGATGTCCATCCTGGGGGTGTGGCCATACAGGTCTGCTGACCAGGCAGCCCCGTACCAGCCCCCTAAATCAGCTGACCTCTGGGGGGCTTGCCCTACCGAGACAAGCTTACATGAGTGAAGACATGGAAAACTTGAGTCCAACTGCATTAGTGCCCAAACTCAATAATGCCAATTAACAACAGACGTAAAGAGAAACACGCTCTATCATTTGGCTTCTGTGACTCAACCCCAAGCCGGTAATTAAAAATGAAGAAGCTACTGATGAGGCAGCTGTCATGATTTCACCAAAACACAACTCAAGGGACACCCTTTCCCGGTTGCAGAGCACATCGTGGTTTGGAAATGAAAAACAGGGCTCTGTGCGATAATTTTCAGTTAGCCCTTTTACTGTGGCATTTGGGACTTTTCCTGCAAAGCTGCTGCACTGAGGAGTCCGGGGACCCAGGCGGCTGCCCGTCTCTGTCCCCTCGCTGGCCCCAGCTTCTCCCCTCGCAAGGGAGGGGCTGGATCAGCTTTTCTCTCCCTTTCATGCTAACGTTATGGTTTATGGAATATTTGGCAATAAAAAATTTCGACAGAACTTCTATATTCAAAGTAAAACTTCAGAAGCACTAATTCATAGGCGAGAAGTACTTGTTTGAAGGAAAGCAGGAGAAAACATCACCAGTCTGCCCTCTCCCCTCCGCCCATGATTCACGAAGACAGTGCATGCGACAGTGTCTTGTGAACGTGGGGCAGATGAACACCTACCCACCCACCCACGGTCGCCGGCTCTTCTGCAGTAACCTTGCTGAGTATTTACTGCTTAGTGACGCCCACACTGACTGCTGGGCGACTGCCCGTTCACTCCTTCCTTCTCTCAGCAAGTATGTGAACAGTTGTTCGACGCAGGCTCTGTTCTAGACCCAGGGCATCCAGCAGGGCTTCCATAGGGCGCAGGACCTGCCTCCGGGGGAGAGGCCAGAGGGAGGCCCAAGGGAAGCTTGTGCCCAGCTGGTGCTCGGATAGCAAACTATGAGACCTGCCCAAATGCATCCTGAGATGGAAACCGGTGCCTGCATTCTGAGAGGCTGGTGTCCCGCTGGTGGAGCAAACGTTTTCTACCAGGCTTTCACGGAAAGGTGGGACCAGGCAGAGGGAGGATGGGAGGCAGAGCCAGGAGGTCGCAAAGGGACCCCAGCCATCCCCTTGCATGGACTGCAGGGGGCGCTCCGGTGGGACTCCACGTTGTCATCTTGGGTCTTGGGGCCAGGCTGCCCAGATCTGAATTGCAGCCCCTCTGTTTAATTGAAAAGAGTTTCTGGGGGCGTCTGGGTGGCTCAGTCGGTTAAGTGTCCAACTCTTGATTTTGGCTCAGGTCATGATCTCACAGGTCATGGGATCAAGTCCCGCATTGGGCTCTGTGCTGATAGTGCACAGCCTGGTTGGGATTCTCTTTCTCTTCCCCTCTCCCTCAAAATAAAGAAATAAACTTAAAAAAAAAAAAAGTAAAGAACAGAAAAGAACAGAGCAGTAAAGAACAGAACAGTACTGTTCTGTAAGAACTGTTCAGTAAAGAACAGAAAAGAGGCTCTGCGCAAGTGCCTTAATTTCTCTTTGCCTCTATTTCCCTTTCCATGCAGTGGGAATAACAGTATCTCACCCTCACAGTTGTCGCGAGGCTAAATGGGGCCTGGCACGTGGCAAGCTGTTGTTCAGGTAGCCCTTTTCATATTATTTCTCAAAGAAAAGAAAGTGAATGCATCTCACTTGCTAGTTGCAAAGTTGGTTCAAGAACAAATCCCATTTGATCTTTAATTCTAATTAAAAAATATAGGGGTGCCTGGGTGGCTCAGTCGGTTGAGCATCCGACTTCAGCTCAGGTCATGATCTCGCGGTCTGTGAGTTCGAGCCCCGCGTCAGGCTCTGTGCTGACAGCTCAGAGCCTGGAGCCTGCTTTGGATTCTGTGTCTCCCTATCTCTCTGCCCCTCCCCTGCTCATGTTCTGTCTCTCTCTGGCTCTCAATAATAAATAAACGTTAAAAAAATAAAAAATAAATAACTGAAAAAAATATATATATATTGGACTTCCTTATTGGTAGTTCCTGTGAGGAAAACAGAAACAAAAAGGTCAGTATACACAGTATCACCCTGCTGGCCAGGCCTGTGCCTGTGGGACATGTGGGAACAGGAGCTGTGCCCTGGGTGCTCAGGAAGGCGCAGGCACGCGGGGATGCAGCACCCCACACAGGCGGTCCTGACCCCCGCCTCATGCCTGCCAGCCCCTGCATTTGTCAGTTCCCTGAAACTAACTTCTCTCTCGCCCCTTTCATTTTTATCAACTGTTATAAACTACAGCCGCCAATACATGATCGATTCCAGGCTGAAACGTTTTTTAGGTTCTAGACTTCTGATTCTGTAAAACGAATTCATGCCTTATGTCATCATTCATGTTCCCAAGTCTGCAAAGATAAATTCACTTCAAATGAAGAGATATGCTCATTAGGTTCTATGAGATTCTGTCTGATTTATGGTCACCACTTACTAAAGCTGAGAACTGGTATTTCTAATGTGTACCTTCACCTACAGATAACTCAAGATGACACATCTCCTTGACAGGTGGAACTGGATCCAGCAATTTTTTTTGGTGACTCACAACCCACTGGATACACACCTGCTCTCAGAGGGCTTAGTGGCTGTACTTTATGAGCTGGGTGATCAGTGAGGACCTGACACAGCTGGGCTGCTATCTGCTCCCTCCCAGGGAATGACCGGCAAATTCCCACCACCCTGCCCCCACCTTCACTCAACACTATTTCTATCAGATGTTGCTGGGAGGTTGAGCAAGGGTGTGGCAGGGGGAATGTGTGTCATGAAATCCAACATGACACCAGCACTCTGGTCACTTTCTCCTTTTGCCCTGCCTGCAGCCCTGTAGGGAAGGGGCCAGTCCTTCCTGTTTTTCAGGAGAAGCTAGAAATTCCAATTCCTATCTGAAATCTCCCAATGTTTAAATGTTGAGAGCGATTCCAATTTTCTTTTCTTTTTTTTTTTTTTAACATTTTTATTTATTATTGAGAGACAGAGAGACACAGAGCATGAGCAGGGGAGGGGTGGAGAGAGGGGGAAACACAGAATCTGAAGTAGGCTCCAGGCTCTGAGCTGTCAGCACAGAGCCTGACACGGGGCTCGAACCCACAAACTGCGAGATCATGCCCTGAGCTGAAGTTGGTCGCTTAACCAACTGAGCCACCCAGGCGCCCCCGATTCCAATTTTCTACAAACATTCTAGTCAACATAAAATACACCTCGGAGCCTCTACACATCCCTGCATCACATGTGACCTGGCTTCCCTGGAGAGCCCTCAGTGTGGCCCTGAGCAAGGCTGCTGGCTAGTGTTGACTCACCCACCTACAGACCATCAGCCATCTCCAGGGGCCAGAAATGCTCTGCATTTCATGACCCATTCCCTCTCAGAGTCTTGGCTCTGCCAGAAATGGACTCCACCATCCTACAGTGTGTTTTACCGCACCAAAGTTTCCAGAATTTGCTGTAGATCGAGAAGTCTTTCCAAGACTTCCGTTCTGTTTTATTTCTCCCTGGTGACAACTGCAGACATGACCTTTGTCAAGCGATCACTCAGATTCTTCTGCAATGGGTCTAACTGTTCAGCACACCACCTCTCTAACCTCTTTCTTTTCCAAATCCAGGCTAAGTTTAAGCTGCTTTGCTTATATCTCTGTCAGCTTCTACATAATTCCTACATATCCGCCTCACTTGGAAAAGAACAAATTGCCTTCCATTTCATTTGATTACCCCTACAAGCCCATGTAATCTTTCCTCAGGTATTCTTTTATGTGCCTGGCTATTTACTACCAGCAGTTCCGCTGCTGTGGTTTTGCACACCACATCTTCAAACAGAAAAGTTATGCATGTGGCTTCTCTTAGCCAAGGAAAAATGCTTTGGGATAGAAGAAGAGATGGGGGCGGGGGGTGTGGAACTAAAAATCAACTTGTTTGACAAGTTATCTTGACCCCAAGTCAAAGAAACCGTTGCTACCTTGTTCCCAGCATCTGGAGATCCCAGAGCTTAACTGTCCTGCAGGTCCTACCAGCATGCTGGGGGGCCCCAAGGCTGGCTACTGCCCACACAGCTCCTGTGGCATCCAGTCAGCTGTCTCGTCTGCCCATCCAATGTCACAGCCCAACCTCCCTCACTCCAGCTACCCACATGTGAGTCCCAAGTTCAGACACCAACCGCTACTCACTCATCCCACACACTCAAACCCCCTTCAGGTCACCTCTCCCACCTGCCACCTCCAAATCTCCTCACCCAGCCCCACCACTAGCTCCTCCTGCCAAACCTTTGAGAATTGCTATTATTTAAATTTTTTATTAAACGGAATGGAAGAAAATTGCAAATCATTCATCTGGAAAGGGGTTAATATCCACAATATATAAACAACTCCTAAAGCTACAACAACAACAATTTTAAAAAGGGCAAGGGAGGAGCACCTGGGCGGCTCAGTTGGTTGCATGTCAGAGTTTGGCTCAGGTCATGATCTTGTGGTTGGTGAGTTCGAGCCCCACACTGGGCTTGCTGCTGTCAGTGCAGAGCCCGCTGTGGATCCACTGTCCCCCTCTCTCTGCCCCTCCCCCGCTTGTGCTCTCTCAAAAATTGATAATAAACATTTAAAAATTATAATAAAATAAAAATGGGCAAAGGATTTGAATGTCCCCATTTGACATTTCCCCAAAGCAGATGTATAAATGGCCAATAAGCCCATTAAAAATATGCTCAGCATCACCAACCATTACGGAAATGTAAATCAAAACCACAGTAAGATACCATGTCACACACATTAGGATGGCTACTATCCACAAACCAGAAAACGAGTGTTGGCAAGAATGTGGAGAAATCACAGCCCTGTGCACTGCTGGTGGCAATGTAAAATGGTGCAGCAGCATGCTTCATCAAAAGAGGCAAACATAAGTTTACCATATGATACAGCAATTCCATTTCTGAGTACCATATATGCTCCAGAGAATTGAAAGCAAGAGCTCAAAGAGATCTAGGTACACCCAGGTTTGTAGCAGCTTTATTCACAATAGCTGAAAGGCGGAAGCTGCAAGTTTTCATTGACAGATGAACCGACAGCCAAAATGTGATATATCCATACAACGGAATATTATTTTGCTTTAAAAAAGAAGGGAATTCTAACACCTCTACATGGATGAACTCTGAGGACATGATGCTGAGTGAAACGAGCCAGTCATAAAAGACAAACACTGTGTGATTCCACCTATATGAGGCACATAGAGTAGTCAAATTCATAGAGACAGAAAGTAGAATGGTGGTTGCCAGGGGCCCGGGGGTGGAGAGAGTTAATACTTAATATAAAGTTTCAGTTTTGCAAGATGAAGAGTTCTGGAGATGGGTTGTGTTGATGGCTTGCAGAATGATATGAATGTAATCAACACCACTGAGCTGTACGTGAACAACGGAGAAGATGGCAGATTTTGTGCTGTATGTATTTTACCAGTTTTTTTTTAAGGCCTCAAACAAACAAACGTAAAACTCTTCTAAGATATTTTACAAATGAAAATACCTCTTTGGGGGCGCCTGGGTGGCTCGGTCGGTTAAGTGTCCGACTTCGGCTCAGGTCATGATCTCACGGTCCATGAGTTCCAGCCCCGCGTCAGGCTCTGTGCTGATGGCTCAGAGCCTGGAGCCTGTTTCGGATTCTGTGTCTCCCTCTCTCTCTCTCTGACCCTCCCCCATTCATGCTCTGTCTCTCTCTGTCTCAAAAATAAATAAACGTTAAAAAAAATTAAAAAAAAAAGAAAATACCTCTTTGGTATTTGCTTATATAGTCCTGTCTTAGTTGAAAGCTCTCATTTACCTGATAACAACAAATAGCATGTGTCCAGTTTTTCTCACCCTTGTTTTCCTGCCTAAGTATTCATGGCTCTCATTTTCACTTTTAGAAACATCCAGGCTGGATGGTAAGTTCTGTGGCCATAGTCATCCTCCCAGGAAAGGACATCTCCAGGCTTTCAAGCCTCACTGTGTTTCTCCTTCCCAAGTCCATGCCACCTGCTGTCACCACCCCTGTCCCTTGCCATACTCATCATTACCATTATCAAGGAGCTCACCCCTCTCCTTTGTCACCATTTTGCCACCAAGACATGACTTTGACATTCAGGTAAATGACCTTCCTGACACCTGGCCTCAATATTCCTGACTGTCCTTATCCTCTCTCTGACCTCTCCATTCCAGCAACCGTGAGCATGGCCCCAGCCAGGCCCCCAGACTTCAGTCTCCTCCCTCACCACTATTTTCCCTTCCTACTTACAATGGCCTTGAGCGCTCCAGATTCTTGGTCCATCCTGCCCCACCCAGTCCTGGGCCTTTGGGGCAGTTTGTTTCAACCATGCTCTCTTCAGAACCCCAGACTGCTTGTCCCTTCACTTTTGGTCACCCTTGCTCTTCCAATCCCCAGGCATGGCTGAGGACATCCTTACCATGCAATCACACCATTACCATGTCAGTGTAAAGGCTCATCCAGCTCAAACCACCCAGACTTCTCCTCTCTGTCTTCACCCACCCCAGACAGCTCCCTCCTGCCTCTTTTCTAAAGAACTGCCTTTCCCAGAGTCTCTGGTCCGTGCCCCAATCACCTCCCTTCCCTCTGGCCTTCTCCCCAGAGATTACACCATTCCCTTATCTCACCAGTATTTATGTTCTTCCCTCTGCCCACCCCCTCCTACTCTCCTCCTACTCCCTCATCCTCCAAGGACAGCCCAAATACCTGCTCCTCCTTAAGGAATCCTTGGACTCCAGAGGCCATAAGGCACAGGGGTATCCCTAAACGACGGAGGTCATACAGACAGAAAGTCAACTGTGGTGGACAGGATCTGAGCAGCTCTATCCAGAGGCATGCTCTGGCAGACTTAGAACTCTGCATCCAACATCAGAGGACAATACTATTCTCCAGACACATGGGACATTTTCAAAAACTGACCTAGTACCAGGTCTAAAGCAAATAACTGATTTTCCCAAAATATCAAAGAACTGGTTTCATCAGGACGGTATAGGTCTCTGATCATGGAGCGATGATGTGAGACATGAATACCATAAAGAGGGGTTTAAAAATCTCACATGTTTGGAAATTAGCAAACACATGTATATATAACTCATGGATCCAAGAAAATATCATACTGGAAATTTAAAAGTACACGCAAACAGAATGAGTGACAATACTATACATGACAACTCATGAGCATTAATGACCATAACACTGGAAGGGAAGTGACAACTTTAGGTGCTCATATTAAGAGTTGACATGCTGAACATTCATGAGATTAAGTATCTAACAAAAAAGTTAAAAAGAAAATAAATTAGAGGGCACCTGGGTGGCTCAGTTGGTTGAGTGTCCAACTTCAGCTCAGGTCCTGATCTCACAGTTTGTGGATTCGAGCCCCACTGTCAGCACAGAGTCTACTTCAGATTCTCTGTCTCCCTCTCTCTGCCCCTCCCCTGCTCATACTCTCTCTCTTAAAAATAAATAAGCAATAAAAGAGAAGAAAAGAGATAATAAAGTTAGGATAACTCTATAAAACAGAAAATAATTTTATAATAATGAGACTAAACAAAGCCAATAGTAGTTCTTTAACAATCTAGCAGGGCGCCTGGGTGGCTCAGTGGGTTAAGCATCCAACTTCAGCTTGGGTCACGGTCTTGTGGTTCACAAGTTCAAGCCCCATATCAAGTTCTGTGCTGACAGCTCAGAGCCTGGAGCCTGCTTCGGATTCTGTGTCTCCCTCTATCTCTGCCCCTCCCCCACTTGTGCTGTCTCTCTCTCTCTCTCTCTCTCTCTCTCTCTCTCGCTCTCGCTCTCTCTCGCAAAAGTAAATAAAAACATAAAAAAAAAACCCAGTCTAGCAAGATAGGCAGACCCTTGACAACACTGATTAGTAAAATGAGAAGGCACAAAGAAGTAATATTATAAATAAAAACAGAGATACAACTAAAGATAAAGCAGAGAAATAAAAATAAGGAAACACTATCAATGATGTTAAGCTAACAAATCTGAAAATATAGACAATAAGAACAAATCTTTGGGAAATTATAACTTAAGAAAACTAACTAAAGAAGAAATGCTTATAGGACTAATCAGACTTTTCATTAAACAAACTGAAGCACTAATTAAATATCTTTTCTCTTTCCCACAAAACAGGCCTAGATAATTTTACAGGTAAGCTGTACCAAAATGTCAAGGTGTAGATAATCCCAGTCTTGCATAAACTCTTCCAGAGAATAGAAATGGTAAAATCTAGTGAGGCTAGATTATCTTTAATATTGCTCCAGACAAAGACAGTATAGGAAAAGATTTTAAGTTCATTTTGCCCATAAATATAAAAGCCAAACTTTTAACTAGAATATTAGAAAACCAAATTCAGCAGTGATGAAAGAAGATAATCCACCATGACCAAGTTGAGTTTATTCCAGAAATGCAATGGTATTTTAACATTAGAAAATCAATAAATGTAATTAACTATATTAACAAATTAGAGATATAGGAAAATATTTTGATAAAATTAAAAACCCATATAATGAAAAACTCTTAGCAAGTAGAAAGAAGAGAGAATTTCCTTAACCTGTTAAAGAGTTATCTGCAAAAAATACATAGCAAATATTAAGCTTAATATACTGAAACCATTCCCTGTAAAATCAAGAACATAATCTATAATCAATGCTTTTACTGTTCATTATACTGAAGGTCTTAGCCAGCACCACCAGCAGTAATTAAGTAATCAGCTTAAATATTGCTCAGGAAGAAACAAAGCTAATGTTATTCATTGGTGAAATGACTACATAGGAAACCATAATATCTATAGACAAATTATTAGAAAAAACAATAGCATTTATAGCAGGGTGGCTGGATATAAGGTCAATATAAAAAAAAAAGCCAATTGCATTTCTATATACTAGCAATAGCTATTAGAAAGCTTAAGGTATCTATACATTTAACAAAAGATGTGTAAGTCCTGTACATAGTAAATTATTAAACTTTACTAACCGATATTAAAGGAGACTTCAATAAACAAATAAACATACCATATTCATGGATATGAAGACCCCGCATCACAAAGATATAACAGATGTATCAAATAGACTTATGTATTAAATAAAATTTTAGTCAACAGAGTTTGTGTTGAGTCAACAGAGTTTTTATTTGTGAAGCTTGTCAAATTGACTCAGTGTTAACATGGAAGAACAAAGGGCCAAGAATAGCCTAGATATGCCTGAAAAAGAGTAATACTTGCTCTACATGATAGGAAGCCTTATTATAAAGCTACTGTACTAAAGTTTATGAGACATTGTGTCCAAGACAGAAAAATTAACCCATGGAACAGAAAAGAGAGACAAAACCCATGCAGATACAAACTTGCTCTATGATGAAACATGAATGGTGAAAGGAGGGACTTATCACCTGATGAATCCATATGAGAAAAAAATTAAATCCTTACTTTGCATCAAACACAAAAACAAATTTGAGCTAGAATAAGTACTTAAGTGTGACAAAACTAAAACTTTTAGAACATAGGAAAGTGGGCCAGATATCTCTATTTGCCACTCTAAATCTACTTTCCAACTTCCTCTACCTGGCTCTCTGCCCCAGGAATATGGACTACATCAGTGGGTTCCTTTGATCTCTGGCTGTGGATTGGCTTTGGCAATGAAGCACCCTGGGAAGATATCAGAGGGAAGGCGGAGGAGAGTGAAGCTGGCTTATTTACTCCCCTGACACTCCCTACAGGGTTACTTCAGACTGGTTTTGTCTCTCCCCGGAGATCACTGCTCAATACAGTCTCTCCTTCTCTCTCTATTCCTTTGGGTCCAGAGGATGGGAAAAACTTTGCTGTTAATAACACCCGGTGATTTCTTCAAACTCTGCCCACACCTTTGAAAAGAGTTAATCTACCTATTAACCCTCTTCAAAGTGCCCTAATTTGAGTGTGTCCTACCGATCTTATTGAGACCCTCATTGATAATGTCATTGTTACTGGAAGTGGTCTTAAAATAGATCCTCAAAATTGGATTCTGGGTTTGTCCATATATTACAAGAGCACTGGGATCATCGCCTTGCTGAGGGCAAGGGTGTGTGTGTGAATAAAGATAATGCATAGCATGTGGATTATATGCAAATCCAGAGCGTTCATGATTACACATAATGATACATGGGAATGAGTGCAGGAGGAGGGTGAGGCATGGGGAGAACAGGGAGTGTGGCAACAGCAATTGCAAAGGTGGTAAGGTTAGGTAGATTCTGTGTGTGGCCCTACAGAACATATATAGGGGGAAAAGAAGCTAAAAACAATCAACTAAGAACACATATGGAGAACCAGATGGCTCCCATGGCAGCCCCAGGGTGTGATTTTAAGGTTCCGGAGTCAAAAAGCTGTTGAAATGCTCAACAGTCCCAGGTCTCTTACAATGAGGAAAGATGGGGAAGAAGTGGGCCCATCAGGCACAGCTAGACAATGGCTGCAACAGAGAACTCTGACCTCTTTTGTCTGTATAAACAACCTTCCCACCACATGTGAGAGAGACCTCTGCAAAAAAAAAAAAAAAAAAAAAAGCCTTCCAATGGCTGCTACTGGGCCACTGTCTCACAAGCTGGGGCCCTTTTTCCACAGGACCCAGCCCACATCTCTCACTGCCCAAGCCCACAAAATGAGTTGGGTCCTAGAAGTCCAGCACCAGCTTTGGAAGGAGAGGGCTGGTGTGTCCTGCAGGAGCCTGGAAAATGTGGAGTAAATTCGGTGAATGTACAGGGAAGGAGGAGGTAATGTAAATAGCCCAGATCTGGCCAAATTTGAGGATGTGGGTGCTTTCCCCACAATCAGATTATTTCATGCGTAACTCAAATATCTAGGAGGTGTTTACCATCTACAAGATTGGCTAGCCGACATCAAGAATGAACAAAAACCAACAGCTGGTAAAGTCAACCTGCTGGAACTTCCTGATCCCTGTGAAGCAATGGCTCTCCAAGCTTCAGCAAGCACTGTATGCCCTGGAGGGCCTCTTAAACCCCTATTTCTGGGCTCACCCCCCAGAGTTTCTAATGATGTAGGTAGGTAGTAGGGCCCAAGAATTTGCATCTCTAATATGGCCCTAAATGGTGCTGCTGGTGGTGGTCAGGCGGGAATTGGGAGAATGAGAATGTTGGAGGGATCTGCTATGTGAAATCTCCTAAGCTCCCCCAACAAACTTGACCAAGAAGTTGAGGATGCCCGGGGAAGGCATAGCAGCATTCCCAAAGAGCTCTGCGGTGGTTGCCCTCTCTATCCTTCGGATAACCAAGGGATGCTCTAATGGCCCTGGGTTCCTTCCCTACTGTCAGTGGGAACCATGGGATCCTAAGAGGTAGAGACCAGTGGCAGGTACAACTGACAGAGGCAAGGAGAATAGGATGCAATGATAAATATAATTGATATGCTTAAGTGAGGAGATAAGATGAAAGTATCTAAAGGGCCCCATTATTGGGCGCCTGGGTGTCTCAGTCAGTTAAGCGTCCGACTTCAGCTCAGGTCATGATCTCACAGTTCATGAGTTCAAGCCTCGCATCAGGCTCACTGCTGTCAGCCCCCACACTGGGCTCTCTGCTGTCAGCATAGAGCCCACTTTGGATCCTCTGTTTCCCTCTCTCTCCTCCCCTCCCCTGCCACACACTCTCTCTCTCAAAAATGAATAAACACTAAAAAAATCATGGTAGATATTAACTCAATGTTACCAATAATCACTTTAAATGTGAATGTCTAAGTACGCCAATTAAAAGAGAATGAAAGAATAGATTTCAAAACAAAAAAACACAATAGCTTTTGTGCTGCAAAGGGCACCATCAAGAAACTAGAAAGACAATCCACGGAGTGGGAGAAAATATTTGCAAATCACATAGTTGAAAAGGGACTCGCATCTAGAATATATAATAATAAAAGACAAACCAATTATATATGTGGACAAAAGATCTGAACAGATATTTCACTAAAGAAAAATTACAAAAGGCACATGAAACAAGCACATGAAAAGATGCTCAGCAACATTAGCTATCAGGGCAATGCAAACCCACTAAGATGGCTACAATAAAAAAAGACGTAATAATAAGTGTTCATGAGGATGTGGAGAAATCAGACCCCCATACACCACTGGTGAGATTGTAAAATGGTAGAGCCACTTTGGAAAACAGCCTGGCAGTTTCTCAATAGCTCAAACATTGATTACCATATGACTCAGCAATTCCACTCCCAGATATAATCCCAGAGGAGTAAATACATACATGAATGTTCATAGCAGCATAATTCATAATAGCCAAAAAGGTGGAAACAACCTCAATGTCCATCAATGGACAAACAAAACATCCATATACTGGTACATCCATGCTGTGGAATGTTATTTGGAAATAAAAAGAATGAAGTCCTTAGACAAGTTACAAAATGAATGAACCTTGTAAGCACACTAAATGGAAGAAGCCAGTCACAAAAAAGACCACCTATTGTATGATTCCATAATATGAAATGTCCAGTATAGGCAAATCTATAGAGACAGAAAGTAGATTAGTAGTTGTCTGGGGGTGGGGGAATGGGGCAGAATGGGGAATGACTGGTAACAGGTCTGGGGTTTCTTTCTGGGGTGATGAAATGCTCTAAAATTGATTGTAGTGACGGTTGCACAACTCTGTGAATATACAAAAAAAACAAAACAAAAAAACATTGGATTGTATATTTAAAAATTTTTTTAATCTTTATTTTTGAGAGAGAGAGAGAGAGAGAGACAGCAGAGTACGAGTGGGGGAGGAACAGAGAGAGAGGAAGACAGAGAATCCGAAGCAGTCTCCAGGCTCCAAGCTGTCAGCACAGAGCCCGATGTGGGGCTTGAACTCATGGATGGCAAGATCATGACCTGAGCCAAAGTCAGATGCTTAACCGACTAAACTACCCAGGTGCCCCTGGATTGTATATTTTAAATAGGGAAATCATATGGCATGTGAATTACAACTTAATAAAACTAGTATAAAAAAGAGAAAAGATAGATAATACAATTACATAAAGGTTAACTCTCCTATTTAATCAGAAGACACCTATACAAATTTTTTTAAAAATTCAAAAACTGGAAAATGCTATTTCCATACTTGTAACTGACAAAGGGTTGGTATTCATAATATATAAACACAGTCATCCCAATTCTAGGCAAGTACCCAAGATAAACTCTGGTATATGTGCCCCAGAGGTCATGTACAAGATTATTCTTAGCAACAACATTCTTAATAAAAATCACACACATTCATTGCCAGAAGAATGGACAGATACATTGTGACTTGTTGGCCAACGACTATTGTACAGCAGTGAAAATAAATGAACCAAAGTTAAACAGGGTGGCTACCCTGTGGCTGAGTCTTAGAAACATGACGTTAAGTGAGCAAAAAAGCAAGTCCCAGGCCACATGCACACATACATCATTTTTATAGAGCTCAAAAACAAAACTGAGCAATACATCATCTAAGTGTATCTATAACACCTGCGATCCATGCTCCATTTGGACAGGGGAGCAGGACAGGTGGTGGCAGGGTGGTATTAATTAAACAACTGGCCATTAGACTGAGGTGGCTCTAATTCCTTAGCAGCCTATATAAGCAAGCCAAGACCTAAGCCTGTAAATGCCTCAAGGCTAAGAAATCAAAACCCAAGGACAGCCAATCACAAACAGCCAACAAGGCTTTCCCAAACAAGGCAACTACTTAAGCTACAGCCAATCAAATCATTTCCTTGCTTTACCTGGGTACCTTCTTCTCTCTTGCTCCTGTCAGCAGGGCACTCCTAACCACTTCCAGTTTGATGCTGCCCGATTCAAATAGACTTGTGCTCAAATAAATTCTTAAAAATTTTAATATGCCTCAGTTAATCTTTTAACAGTGGTTAAGGCAGAAGAGAAATATATAGGTAATATTGATGGTTGTCTAGTTTCTGCACGGGGTGGTGGCTTCACAAGGGCTATTATTGTGCTTTTTATAACTGACACATATGGGAACTATTTTATATGTGTCAAATAACATGTTTCAAAGACAACGAAGGAGAAATAACGTGTGTCGTCAGCTCCGGTTCTGCCATTCCTAACCTGAGTAACTCCGTAACTTCTATGTGCCTCTGTTTCCTCATCTGTCACTGGGGACAGAGAGTCAGGGAGAGATACCTACTTTGTGGGGTGGCTATAAGGAGTAAATGAGAGTTTCTAGCCCAGTAAAAGTTTACCATCCTCTTCACCGTCACTATCATCATCATAATCATTATACCTATCATCATCGTCATCCTCACCATTCTCGTTGCCATCATTCTCCTCCTCCTCCTCTTCCTCCTCACTGTTTTCTGTTGCAAAATGGAAGTGATCTCTCACTGCCCGGTCCTACAGTGCCACTTGCATCACATTCTCCTGGTATATGGTTATTGGTGCAGGCATCTCCCTTGCTAGAGAGCAGGGGATGGGACTAGCTGGCCTGTCTTGGTCTCCTCTGCATTTCCCGCAGCAGCCAGGTCAGGGCCTGCCCCTCACAGAATTGCTGCTTAAGCTGAGCCACATTAAGAGGCAATGTCTCTCTTGCAATAACACAAAGCTCTCTCTTCTCCCTCTCCTTCCTGATCATCCATAAGATAGTGGAAGCATACTACAGTCAGTGTGATGTGTGGTTGGCTGATGCTACCTCTATTTGCAACAATTTCTCTGCTGCCCACCTCTTCTATAGAGGTTGTAGAATCTAAAATCCTGATATCTCAGACTGCCTTGAAGCTAGCATAGCCACAGACATAGGTCTGCCCCATGAAATGTCACCTCTCTGGGGGAGGTGACCCTTCCTGAATAAAAAGGTAGAAAGACCTTTTCTACCTTTTGACCCCCAGCCTTGCCTGGAACTTGAACATGAAGCCTGAAGGTGCATCAACCACCATGCCGTGTGGTCACAAGGGCAGAGACCTCCTGCTGAGTGTGGTGGAGTAGCCAAAGACATCACCAGGCACAGCACCAACCCTGGAGGACCCATTTCCAGACCTGCTGTGTGAAAGAACTGACCCTGGCCACCACCTTCTGGTTTTGCATCTGAATGCATTCCTTTCTACCATCTGACAATGCTTTGAAATTGATGGCACAGGGTGTATTATTCCCCAGCAGAATGCATGCAAAGTATCCACTCTCAGAGGAGGGAAGGGGGCTTTTAGATTACTGATTAAATTAGATTGCAGCAATCTGACCATTCCAAATTTCAGTTCTCACATCCAAAGGCAGGCTGTGACTCCAAGACTCCCTAAGTACCCAGCCTTCCACAGGTCCACCAAAATCCAATATGGAACCAACCCAGGCAAAATGTTAGGGAGAGGGCTGTAGGGGGTTCTTATAAATGTGGGCAGGTGGCCACAGCATGGATGGTGTTAGAAATCCACACGGGGGTGCCTGCACAGAGTGTCTGTCACGCAGGAAGGCCCACTTCCCGTCTGCCCTAATAATGACTGACCCCTTTAGTTACACAGAGGCTTAAGTCTACACTGTGATACAACAGCCAGATGAGAACACTATTTGGGTAATGATCATTACATTCATACTTGACAGATGAATATACGACTTGACATCCAGAGACATTAAGGGACTCGCCAACTGTTGAACAATTTGTATACAAAAGCATTGGAATTAGAATCTGCCCCTTCTAATTCTTAAGTATGTATTTTTGCCACTGGCTCTGTCTGCAGGAGGTACCAGATCAAAATAGCCCTATAAAATGAAAAACATGCATGTCTTAGTACATCATGGGGAAATTTGGCTATGATGGGGGGAGTAATAGAAGAAAAAACAATCCATCTCCTGCCTTCCTGTTTCCAGAGTCCCATTATGACTCTGGCTCATTTAATTAGGAGAGTCAGTGTTCTGTGCAATCCATCCTGAGTGATGCCCAGACTAAGTAAAGTTTGGAAAAAGCATAAAAATCCAGCATCTCCAGGCACACAGCTCTCCTTTGGGAATGAACGTGGACATGTGTCAGCTGTAATTAATAGGCAAATGCACATTGTAGAGAGCTGCTCCAGGCTCTATCTGGCCACGTTCAGGCAACAGACTACTCCTTCATAAGCTTTACGTGGCTCCCAGATGCCCACATAGGCTAACCGACACGCAAAGTTGCACTTAATCCAAAGTTTTATTTTATGTATCCTCAAGAGAGGATCATGAATTAATTCCAAGCAAGAGGGCTCTCTTTTGCAACAGTGGTGGTGGGCACAAGCCCAGCTGAGCTTGCCAGGGAGGTGGAAGAGCTGAGGAGGGCACCTTGCGCGTGCTGCCAGCCGCAGTGGCTACGGGCCAGGCACCTCACTGGGAGCCCAGGAGCACGCTCTGCAGCCCGGGATCTCCTGGTTTGTAAGCCATGGTTCATTGCTTCTTTCTTGGCCTGGCTTAACTTCTGCCCTTTCCATCTTAAACTTTTCACATCAGTGAATCTTCTCCCGCAAAAAAAGATGAGAGGTAAAACAAACACCCTATCTGCAATCTTCTCCACGTCCCACCTTCGACTAGCTCTGATTTCCCACTTTAAAAATAGACAGTGCTTTCCTAGTCTGTCTCCAATGCCTGACATTGAAAGGACGTGTTATTTCCCTCCCTTTTGGTATTAATAATCACCACGATGATAATATTATTAGCATTAATATGCACTGAGTGTCTGCTTTGGGCCTGGCGCTGTTCCAAGCATTTGATTGTTGGAGGTGCTGATAACTTCCATTTTGCAGTAGAAAGAGCTGAGGCACAGAGAAGTTCAGTTACTGGCACCTTCTTTCATGCCTTGATGCACTCAATTTTCATCTTGGAAGGTAGTTCTGTTGCTCTCTCTTTTGCATGTATGTTTTTAAACTCCTTACTTTAAGGAATCCTCATTCATTCATCAATGCATTCATTTGAAAATGCTTGTTTGAGTCCAGCCTTTTTTTTTTTTTTTCTCTCTCTTTTAAGTAGGCTTTCCGCCCAGTGCGGAGCTTGAACTCCTGCCTTTCTAATGTAAGTGGCTATTTACTTAGTGTCTTGTCCCATTAATGTGTTATCACAGGAATCAAAAATCTCTCTCTTTAGGCAGGAAGACACAGTACTGGCTGCCGGAACAAAGTAGGCAAATGATGTCTATTTACATATTTTATCATATTTAATACATTTTATTTTGCCAACTCTTAACGCATATTAAGTATTTAATTAGTTTGATTTCCTTTTACAACAGTGACATTTTATTTATTTGTCTCTATAATGTAATTAGTGTAATCTCTGTCTCTGTTTTCCCCTGGAGTCAGTGTAACACTTTCTCCTTTTCATTATGAAATATTTTATGTTTCCTTCCAAGTTCTCTCCTAACCAAGTCCTTATTTTAATTCACTTTCCCTGTACAGTGTGCTTGAAGACGATTTTATTTCAGAAAAATGTCTTATCTTCCTCTCGGTCCTAAGACTCTTCTTATTTTGCCATTGTTCCCTATTTTAGCTTAACGTCCTTTTATTTCTATTATGTGTTACGTGTTCCAAGTTTTATATCCCCCTGGCACTCATTTTAATAGAATTAGGAGAATCTATAAATAAAAGCAGCTTCTTAGAATAATGCTTTCATTCTTTTCCTCTCTCCCTACCCCCAACTTCTCACACATGCCCTAAATTTACCAGCAGACCAGGAGCTTCGTCTCCCAGGCAGGGTTTCTCCCACAGGAACTCTGATGGCCTTTGTCTCTGCTGCAGATGGTCTGGGACAGCCCCCAGGTGACACAGGGGTAAGACTCCAGCTTAGGACACCCACCCATGAGGACTCTGTACGGAATGGGTACTATTCCTGCCCTCCCATTCGGCAACATAAGAGGGGCTGAAAATTCTACATAAAGTCAATAATTCAAATCCTGGAACTAGAAAACCACTGCCGAGCAAGAAGAGAAGATAATTAGCAGGCAAGCAACCCAGACTACCAGGGCTGTGCCAGGGGTATCTGCTTCAGGCTTATCTTTCCTCTGCAGGAAGGTCCTTAAACGCGGGACTCCACTCATTTACATTTGCTGGGCTGCTTCTCCCCAGGGCTGAATCTTTCTGTCCCTGGAAAACTAACAGGCTAGGGGTTCAGGGAGCCACAGTACTCCTTTCAGATGCTAGTGTGACCAGAACACACCTTACAAAAGCATTTACTGGGGCGCCTGGGTGGCTCAGTCGGTTAAGCGGCCGACTTCGGCTCAGGTCATGATCTCACGGTCCGTGAGTTCGAGCCCCGCGTCGGGCTCTGTGCTGATGGCTCAGAGCCTGGAGCCTGCTTCAGATTCTGCATCTCCCTCTCTCTGACCCTCCCCCGTTCATGCTCTGTCTCTCTCTGTCTCAAAAATAAATAAACGTTAAAAAAAATTAAAAAAAAAAAAAAAAGCATTTACTGCCCCTGCCCCCAAATCAGAGTCTATGGGGATTTCTTGGATGGCATCATTTGCCCCATTATATCTCTAGGTTTTTAATCTTCACCTCCAAACACAA
This sequence comes from Panthera tigris, assembly GCF_018350195.1. Taxonomy (NCBI): domain Eukaryota; kingdom Metazoa; phylum Chordata; class Mammalia; order Carnivora; family Felidae; genus Panthera; species Panthera tigris. Next base: position 19,739,054 of record NC_056665.1, read on the forward strand.
ATTTATAAGTATGTCTCTAAGGACAATGAACTTCTCCCAAATCTCTCCTATCTCCACCACTACCTTCAGAACCTTTTTCTTCTAACATTTTATTATGCAATTTTTCAAACATACAGCAGAGTTGAAAGAACTATACAGCAGACACTCACATACCCACCACCTTGATTCTACCATTAACATAATTACTGCAATTACTCTATCACATTTCTCTTCATCTATCCATGTCTCTCTAGCCATCTGTCCATCTGTCTTATTTCTGGTGCATTCCAAAGTAAATTGTAGGCAGTATCAATATACTCTCTCCTTAAATGCTTCAACATACACATCATTAAAGAGAGTTCAATATTTGCTTATGGATTTCTCCCTTTGAAGTAAAGTTGACATATGACGAGATGAACAAATGTTCATTATATATTCGTTGAGTTTTGATAAATGTATATACCTATGTAATCCAAAGCCCTATCAGGAGACACAACATAGCCACCACCCCCAGAATGTTTCCCCATGTACCTTCCCAGTCCATCACACCTATAGATTAGTTCTTATTCTGTTACAAATTGGTTTTACCTGTTCTAGAACTTCCTGTAAATGGAATCTGATAGCTTTTTGTGCAAGGCTTCTTTTACTCCATATTATGTCTATGAGTTTGTCCCTACTATTAGGCATTAACGGTTGTTTGTTCTTCACTGCTGAGTAAAGAGGGCCCATTGTATGAGTATGTCACATTTATTTACCCATTCTCCTACTGATGGACCTAAAGAACTTAAAAAATTATGATAAACACGGAACGCCTGGTGGCTCAGTTAAACATCTGACTCTTGATTTTGGCTCAGGTCATGATCTCACGATTTGCAGGATCGAGCCCCACATCTGGCTCTGTGCTGTCAGCATGGAACCTGCTTGGGATTCTCTCTCCCCCTCTCTCTGCTCCTCCCTGGCGCGTGCTCTCTCTCTCTCTCTCTCTCTCAAAATAAATAAATAAATAAATATTAAAAAAAAATTATGATAAACATGCTGAATGTTTCAGGGAAGTTTGTAATCCTCTGGGGGAAAAAAAACCAAACAGACGCAGCACTCCCGATTACAGAAAAACCAACAGGGCAATAGACAAACTGGGGACATGTTTGGGTCAATGCAAGTACTTGTTGGTTTGATTACCTAATCCAAGCACCATGACCTTCCAGGGAAGCCACAGCACTGGCTCCTCCTGGCCACAGGAAAGCCTGGTCATAGCAGTTAACCCTTTGTCTTCTGCTATGGAAGGCTCATGCAGAAATCAAACTGGGCTCAACACTAAGGAACCTCCCCAGAAGACCTCAGGACACAGGAACACCATTTGAAATGGACTGGGAAGGTTCAGCCAGATGTCTGTTCCTATCCAGCTGCATCTATCATCCCTGTGATCTTTTAGCCTCATTTTTGTGCCCACAGCGCACGCAGAAACACAGCCCTGCCTTGAGACCTGTGATTCAATTCCTGCAGCCTGACCACACAATTCAAATAAGATGTGGATGACGAGGGGAGAAAAGTGGCAGAAAGTGCACAAACATGTTTCCTCGGGCATGGGGGTCAGGGGGGAATCTCTTGATGGCAGCAGCTGGTCACTGGGAGACCCCCCCTGAGGAGGTCAGCATGCAGGAGCAACCGGGGAGGAGGCTGGGTGGCTGCCTGTCAGGAAGACGAGGCCAGGCTGGCACAGCTCTCAGCACAGACCAAGTACAAAGCACTGTAAGTGACTAGCTGCAGGAAAGGAACGTTGTTGGAAAGAAAAACCAACTTTCAGTCACCCAAACCAATTGGCTTGAAGATAGGATTTTCTGTCATTTTATGCAGCCATTGAATTTCTGACATAAGGGAAAAACAGAACCCAGTCCAGTGCTCTTTTTGAGTGACTACCAAAATGGAAAGTAGAGGGGTTCTCCCAGTTAGATTTTGGATAGGTACTTACTTAGAATAGGAATGCTGTTAAGACACAGCTCATCACACAGGGCGCCTTGGTGGCTCAGTTGGTTATGTGTCCAACTCTTGGTTTGGGCTCAGGTCATGAACTCACGGTTCGTGAGTTCGAGCCCCGCATCGGGTTCTGCACTGACAGTGCACAGCCTGTTTGGGATTCTCACTCTCCCTCTCTCTCTGCCCCTCCCCACTCACCCTCTCTGTCTCTCTCTCAAAAATAAACTTATAAAAACAAAACAAAAGACGTGGCTCATCATGATGTGGGGTGGTCAGTCCCGCCCCCCGACATGAGCCTTATAAAGATGGTCTTCTAGACTTTGCTAAGTCTCTACCTCTGGGGTTTTGTTTGGATTTGAAGACTATTTAGCGTGAGAAGGAATCAATTTCGTTTTACAACGTTCTCGGTGTGGTCAGATATCAGAGGAAGGTAGAAAACCACGGTCCTTATAAAAGCAAACCCCACCCCCACCTGGCCCTGCAAAAATAATCCTAGAAAGTCCTAATGAGTTCATTTTGTACAAGAACACGAAACTCTGCGGGAACAGAAAACATTCATTCCCACAAATGGGCTTTTGCATCCTGTGCTCCAACGAAGGGTTGTGGGGGTCTTGAATTGGCAAAGCCGTGGTACATAAACTTGTTTAAGCCCCTGAAATCTTGTCCGTGGCTAATAGTGTCATATTCCTGCAAATGAGAAATTAAAAGACGTTTGTCAAAAGACTGTTAATGAGCTCAGTCATGAACAGTTACTTTGATAGCCGGCTAGAAAGGTTTCTTTTTCTTTTTACAGAAATTAGCTTTGTCAAGAGGAACACAAATAAGGGGTTTTTTGTTTGTTTGCTCAAGTCTAAGAAAACAGCGGAAGATCAAGATGTGTGTTAGACGAAGCGCAATGATGGCCAGAAGGGGACTTATTTTTCCGTGTTAAAAGTCTGTCCTCTGACAGACACACCTAAATAAACTCCGGCTGGAACAAGGAGGCACAGATCCAGGTACGTGGGGTCTAACAACCGCGAAACCGCACGCCTCTGCTGTGACCCTCCTAGAGGACACGTGGAAGGCTAAAACTGGCGCCGAGGCACACATCGCTGGATGCGAAGCCAGCCCGACGCATCTTGCAACTCGGTGTCTTGCGCAGCGCCAGGCTTCGAGCCAGCCCCCAGATGAATTCCTGTCTCCTCTACTGACATCAGGGTGTTTGCTGAGCTCTTGCTATGCCAAAAATGGTCTGTCTCCTTATCCATACTGTGCTGGTTACTGTTCCCTCTCTGCCTTGCCCCGTGCCCCTCCAACAACCCTACCTGGACCACACTTCCGGAGGGTCTGGCCAGTGGGCGGGGCCAGAAGGAGGCTGCCTCCTCTGCAGCTCCTCCTCCTCCCGTGCTCTGCTGACCTGAGTTCTCCCTGGGTCCCTTTAGCTCAAGGCCAGGAGCAGATCTCCCACCACTGCTGGTCTTCAGATGCCTCAATACCTTTTGGTGGTTCCCTTATCCCCACTCACGCCTCTATAAATAGCCCCCATGAGAGTCTCTACCTGAGCCAACAGGGTGAGTTGTTTCCCAGTAGGATGCAGATTGATGCACTCACTCAGGATCCACCTGCAGAAACACCACTCCCACTTCTTGTTTCTCTCTCTCTGAAAATCTGGTGGGCCCTTCGAGGTCTGGGTCAAAGCCTTCCCTGAACTTCCCAGGTGAAAAGCAGCTCCACTCCCGTCTCTTATCCTAAAGCATCTGGCTTCCATTAATTTCACTATATTAATTTCAGTATTCCTCACTTATGTTCCCGTCTGCTGTAGGTAAGGACCCCGATTGTTCATCACTGAATTATACCCAGTGACGAGCCCAAAGCCTTGCAGACAGATGGGACCGCAGGTTTAACTTCAGAAAACAAGCAAGCAAACACACCCTGTGAGCAGTGTTCAAAGAGAAGTGACAGATGGGAGAAATATCTGTAATATAGTTGCAAACAAGAGATTAATATCCACAATATAGAGACAGCACCTACAAATCATTAAGATAGAAGAAAAATAGCCCAATTGAAAAACGGGCAAAGAATGCAAATAAGCAATTCAGAGAATTAAAATGACTAATAACTTTATGAAAAGGCATTTCACTCTAACAGTAATCAGAAAAAAAAAAAGCAAATTAAAACAACCACGAGATCTCATTTTCACCTGTAAGAACCGGCAAATACTGCGGCAACTGCTATCTCCACCCAAGGTTGGTGAGGGCCCATCAGACACTTCTGGGGGGTGTCAATTGGTACCACCTGCCCGGAGAGCCACCTGCCGATCCCTAGTACCATATAACATGCATATATACTTTGCCTCATCTTGACTCAAATCTTAACTCTGACATGTATATGCTGTGTATCCATGGCCAAGTTATTCAACCTCTCTGTGGCTTGGTTTCCTCCTGTAAAATGAGGATAATAATAACACCTACTTCACAGAGTTTCTAAGATTAAATGAGTCAATACCAGGAAAACCCGTGGAAAATTACCTGGCACATGAGGGCCAGAGGGGTGTCTGTGATCATTATTATTATAACTATTGTTTTTGCAATTGTGTACAGTACAGAAATTCTTATACACGTACACAGAGAGGCATCCATAAGGATGATAACCACAACGCTGTTTATAATACCAAAAAAAAAATCAAAAACAAAACTGTAGGCAAATCAATGAACATTAGTATAGGTAAATGATGTAATAAAATGTCACATCCATAAAATAGCTTAAAACCATTTCACATAACAGAGTAGATCTTTATGCACTAGAGTGGAAAGCTTTCCAGGATACATGGTTAGGCTTCAGAAAAGCAAGGTGCAGAAAAACATGTTTAGTGTGATCCCATTTATATAAAAAAATAAAACCTTTTATGTGCATGTACGTTTCTGAAACAGACACTCATACGCTAAAGTGTGATGGTATCTAGGGGAAGAAGGAAATTGGAGATGGGAGGAGGGGGAAGAAGATTTTGGATTTTTGCTCGTTATACATCTGCACGGTTTGAATTCTTTACGATGGAAGAATATTTACATAATACACATGTAACTTCATAAAATAAAAAATATGCTCAATAAAATCTTTATGAGTTGAAGTGAACAAATGTCATCAAGTCCTGGACCCTCTGCAAGGCTGGTGACACAGGGGAGACACAGGGAACTGTGATGAGCCACTGTGACCAGGGGTGCAAGTCATGTCAGTGGGAGACGAGGCGGTGACGGAACCCCTTCCGCCTCCCTGCATGGTGCTCACCTTCCAGACCAGACTCCCCAACGAGTCACTAAGAACCCACTGACCTAAAATGTCAGGGGAAAGATGAAGTAAGTATGGGCCAGCCACTAAATGATACACTGAGGCAGCCCTTAAAAATTACACCATAGAGTAGTTCTAGGCTTAGGAGGTATGGGGTGCAAAACTGTACACTCTTATTTGTATAAGACATACACCCAGGTGTGAGTGTGTGTGCGCATACATATATGCATATGTACATACTTATATATAAATATATGTATGCACATACTCACATGTACATGCATGAGTGTGCACACACACAAAGTTTTTTTTTTTTAATGTTTATTTATTTTGAGGCAGGAGAGGGGCAGAGAGAGAGGGAGAAAGAGAATCCCAAGCAGGTTCTAGGCGGTCAGATGCAGGACTCCAATCCCACAAACCATGACTTCATGACCTGAGCTGAGATCAAGAGTAGGACACTCATTCGAATGAACCACCCACGTGCCCCCACCTCCATACACAGTTTAAAAAAAAAACAATGAAAAGGACATGGTCCAAGACATTAACGGTGATTATCTTTGGGTAGTAGGATTATAAATGATTTTTGGAGTTTTCTTTGTTCTTTTTCATGTGTTTCAAATATTCAATATACATGTGTGTATTCCTCTTACACCAAAAAATTTAAGTAATGACACAATTTTATAACTAGGCTGTCCCCTCATTAAGCCCCTTCTCTCCTTGTGGGGTTCCAACCTTCTTGTCAGAGATCTGGCTCCATGGTGTTCCACTCTCCTCCTGGGGTGGGAAACACACAGGTCCCTGGGAGCCTTGGCGGAGGGCGGGGTGGGGGGGGATCAGTGTCCAAGGAAAGCTCCTTGCCCTTGGGACTCTTGGACTCCAAAGTCAAGGATGCCGCAGGCAGCCTTTACGCCTTCAAAGATAAACCTTGGAAGTGAAGCCCCAGGCCAAGACCTGATAAGAAGGGAGGGTCCTACAGTCATCCTCCTTCTGGATAGGACTACATAGTCACCTTCCTAAGTGTCCCTTCTTTCTCAAGCTTCCATCTGCCTGGACTGTACCCCTCTACCTTACCAGTTAGAGGACCCCAACTCAAGCTCCATGGCCAGTCCAGCTGCCGCCAGCTCTCTGAAACCTTTCCTAACATGGACCGTCTGTGAGTGAGGTCTGGAATCAAAGTGGTCCAAGTTGAAAGCCTTGCTCTGAAATTTACTAAGCTATAGTAAGTCACTCAAATACCCAGAGCCTCAGTTTGCTCATCTGTGTAACAGGGTCACTCCTAGGGTTCTTGGGTAATGATCAGAGCAGTGCTTCTTAATCAGTGGGGACAATAATGTCAGTGACTCAAATGCCCCCTCTAATGCAACACAGTCACCAGGTATGTCTGGGAGGTGGTGTGGGGGCAGTGAGTGGGACAAGGGCCTGAAGAAACAGAAATGAACAAAGATGAGGACAAGATGCTCTCACACAATGTCTGTGTGTGTGGTGGACGGCAGGGATCTAGCTGAGGCCCTCTGTGGAGCTCTGAGAGCACAGTGCTCAGGCCTGCCAGGCAGCAGACAGGTCAGGAAACACCACTTTGGCTAATTCTGAAGAGCAGCGTTGGCCAGGCAGAACATACAGGGAATGGGCACCGGGGTTAAAATAACAGCAACCAATAGCAGGTGCAAAAGAAAGAAAAAGTATAGGGAAAGTTTCCAGAATGGCAAAGGGGTGGCTGGAAAACGGCAAAAGGAAGGGCTCTGGGTTGAGGCCTTCAACCCAGAACAAGAGAGAGGGATAGTTTGCTCCCCAAGAGCCAAAAGAGTGAGGCTTTGCTGCACAAGAGCATTGGCCAGGTTCAAAGCAGGGAAAGGACGGCATGAGGATTTTGGTCCTGAAGCACTGTCCAGTCAGCAGTGTGGGAACTGGCCTGGAAGGGGGCAGGGAGAACAGTGAGGCAGTAACCCAGGTATTACCAGAGAGAGTGTGAGTGTCCCGGGAGCAGGCAGGGCTGCAAGGGAGAAGCCAGGAGGCAGAGTGGACAGGGCCATGGCCAGTGGATGTGGACATGAGGGAAATCCAGAGCAAAGTCCCGGCTTCCAGTGTGGAGAACAGGGCATGAGACAGGGCTAGCAAAGGAACAGCTTTGCCTTCTCCTAGCCAGGGACAACTGCATGCAGGCCCTTACGTGGCAAGTGGGTGGCCCTGCCTGCCTCTCTGCCACCTCCCCAGACTGTGTCCACCCTGGAGAGGCTGACAAGGTCACCGGAGTAGACTCGGGCCCCCCATGGGCAAGAAGGAGGTGCTGGTTGAATGAACACAGGAGGTCATCTCTGAGAGCTATCCACACAAGTTTTTGAAACAAAGGGGAGAGCCTCTGGAAATCAAGGACCCTTCCAGAAACCCGCCTGCCAACACTGGGCGCAGACTGATCCACCCCTGTGGCAAATGCAGTCTGGCTCATCATCCAGAGCTTCAAGAGTCTGATCCATTGGGCTGTTTCTTCCCACTGAGAAGTCGGATTCACCCAACAAGGACTCCGGAAATGACTGGATGTCAGCCAGTGACAGGAGTGTAAAGGCCCCAAGGAGGGGTAGGAAGCTGAAGCCGATGGCCACTTTCTGACCCTGATTCTGCAAGCAGGTCATATGCGGCAGGGCGGCAACACACGTCGGGCCAGAGGCTGTGGGGCCCCGCGGAGCATCGCTGCTTTGCACCCAAGCAACCAAGGGGGAGACAATGAGACTGTTTCTTCCTCTCAGCGGTGCCACTGTCTTGACACTAAGGGCATTGATGGGCTGGTTACCATGGGAACCTGAGCTGCCGATCCCATCCCATGGAGCATGAGGCTCCCTTCCAACAGTTGATGGCTATTCATCCCTGTTCTCCGCAGCACTGGACAGAGGGCCTTGTGCCTGCCACCGGGTCTTCAAAATCCTCCAACAGTACAGGCTCAAGGACATCAGGAAGAGCTGGGATTTGATGGGATGAGAGAGCCCATAGGGTCTGAAGCACCATGGTGGTCTCCAGGGTGGGGCACTGCTGGCCCTTGCGCTCTGTGTAGCTGACCTCACCTAGCAGCAAACTAGGGCATCATGGGGTCATCCCCATGCAGGAACACAGGCACAAGCCCGGGAGGGGCCCGTCTGCCAGGTGACTCCAAAAAACAAGGGATTAAAATTCAAAAAGTAGGGGTGGAGACGGTTCAGCCAACAGACATGGAGATGTACGAGTGTCACCTGCTCCTTCACAAACGCTCACATCCTCCCTCCTAACCAAGAGGCTCTGGTCAGGCAGAGGCTACATCTCTTACCTCTGAGGGCCCAGCACCAGTGAGAGCACACAGCAAACACAGAATAAGTGAGGGCATGTCCTCTGGCCACCCTGGAGTGGCCCCTCCATGATCAGAGAAATGGCAGGATTGGAACTGATCTTCAAGAGCAGCCAGAGGACCAACTACGGATTGACTTACCCAGGAAGCCCAGAGCCTGGTGGCAGAAATGAACAAGCCAATAGGCAATGTCGGGGTGATGGGGGCTGGGGAGCCTAGGAGGGCTGGGGAAATGAGGGCAGGCCTGCAGGTGGCTGGGAAGGACAAGAGGCTAGCCAGGGGGTGGGAAGGGCATCCCAGGGAGAAAGAATAGCATAAGGGAACCTGAAGGGAAGCAAGAGCGTGAAGTGGTTCAGGAGAGTTGGGGCCAGGGCAGAAGGAGGTCCGGTAGCAGGATGGACAGGTGAGAGGTGATAGAGGCCCCCCGGCCTGTGCTGGACAACAGCAGCAGGAAAGCAGGGGGATCTGAGAGCCATCCAGGAGACCCACGAGACAGGCTGAGTTATAAACCAGACGGGAGGCATGGAAGCAGGGGGAGGAGGCGGTGACTTCCGGTCCTCGAGCTCAGGCACTGGGTTTGCCAATCCTTTCTGGAGACAGGGACCACACAGAGAAGAGAAGGTTTACAGTGAGGGATGATTCCTCCATTCATAGTGTGCAGAGTTTGAGCAACTGAGTGTAGCATCCATCCTCAAAGGACCAAAACGGATTGGGGCATACTTTTCCCTCCCAAATGGAGAGATGTAAGTTTCAATACCGATGACAAGGAGCCAGCACCAAGTGTTCTGGATGGAAAAGTGCTGACACGCAGCATTGTGTGTGCGTGTGCATGTGAGCCAGGTGGAAAGAAGGAGAAACAGTGGCCAGTGGGGTCCACATAGGCTCTTTGTCAATGGCAGCAGTGAGCTGATGGCTTTCTGGCCCGATGGCTTACCTGTATCTGAGAAACAGGTCCAAGGTCAGTCAGCCAAAGGTGATGACAGTGGAAGGCAGGTCAGAGTGTATGGGTTTAGACCCTGGCCTGTCAGTCACCGGTTTGTGACCTGCACAAGTCAGAACTGAACTGGGCCTGAGCGTTCCTCATGATTAAACAGGCCTGGTGACACCTCTTTGCAGGGGTGGCACAAGGGCTCCATGAGTGGGAGCACCTGCAGAAGAGACATTCATTGGCTAGACACAAGCATGTGCCAGGGCTTCTGGTCAATGCCAAGGCCAAGCCACAATCCAAAGGCCAGAAGGGAGAGAGCCAGCCCTCCACTGCAGGGCCCTGGAAGGAGAGGGAGATGCATCAGCCCCCTGGCCTGGGCGGTGGAGGCTCAGAGGAACTGCAACTTAGAGGCAAAAATCTGTGCAAAGGCTCAAGACCCAAAAGGGCCCAGGGTGTTCTGCAGTGTGTGAACGGTCCTGCAGGGCCCTGGGGTCACCCAAAGCCCAAGGCCAGGCAGAGGCCTCAGGCAGGTGCTTCGGGCTCTCCACCCCGTCCACAGCTCTGTTGCTCACTTGCGCTGTTGGTTTCTGCCTCGAGAGACCCAAACTCTTCCAGGGGACCGTTCAGCTGAGCATCTACTCTGGCCTGATTCAGAGTCTCCTCCTGGCCACCTGGCTCCACGCACAGCCACTCAGCTTCAGTCATCTCTCTCCACCACAGTCCCCGTGACTTACAAGGGCAGTCTATTCAAATAAAACCCTGTCCACTTAACACTGTTACCATCTGAAGAAAGATGTCAAACGGAGGGTATGATACCATATGATACACGAGCTTCACAATCCCAATCTTATCTCTCTCTCCACCCTCACCCCACCACATCACACCCAGAACCTCTCCATTTCTACTCCCAGGCCAGCCTGCATGCATGGCTCTTGGCTCAGAGTATTAACACAAGACAGCCTCAGACTGAAAATCAAAACCAGATAACTAGGTCACAGGTGACTGCTATTCTGGGCCTCCCCTTGTCCCCCTCAAGCCCCCAACACTCTGCTCAGAACAAATGCTGGCCCATTATTCTAACACCTGGCTAAAGCTTCAGCTTTTTTTTTTTTTTTTTTTTTTTTTTTTTTCTGATTGTAAGAACAAGCTGTCTGCAGCATGACAATTTTCCTCTGCTGACAAGTGAATTAAGCAGACCCACCTGAAATTCTGGGCCAGGTATGTCCCGTGCTGTAGCTATTTTAAGCAAAACTATTTAAGGCAAGTTCAAAATCATTTAAGGCTCTTAGATCTTTTAGGGGCCCTGGCAGCCAGCCTGCCTTTTTATGTTCAGACTCAGAACCAACAAATTAGCTCAATACCCCAGGCAAAGCAAAAAATGCAAGGGAAAGTATGGTATCGAAGCACCACCTTTAAGATAAATATCACTTCCAAAAGCTGCAGGTGCTGAAATGTTGTGATTTGGTTGGTGAGAATATCTTGTTGCCATCCCTTTCACATGCATAACCTGTCTTTTCCTGGAGTCATTGGGGTCAAAGGTTACAATGTATATAGGTTAGAGTGAGGGCCATGTGGGCCACCAAATGGTTTGAAAGAGAAAGAAGCAGAGGAGGGGAACCTTGGTGGCTCAGTCAGTTAAGCATTCGACTTCGGCTTAGGTCATGATCTCCTGGTTCGTGAGTTCAAGCCCTGTGTTGGGCTCTGTGTTGACAGCTCAGAGCCTGGACCCTGCTTCGGATTCTGGGTCTCCCTCTGCCCCTCCCCAGCTCATGCTTTGGCTCTGTCTCTCAAAAAAACGAATAAACATTACAAAATTAAAAAAATAAAGAAACAGAGGGGGTAGAAGAGAGAGGGTGATGGCTGAGAGCAGGGTTCTAGGGCTCTGGGTCTGGCTCTGCTCAAATAGCCTGGTGATCTGAGCTAGGCATTCTGGTTCTGTAGGTCACCAATTGCTTGACAAGCAGACTGGCCCAGCTCAGGAGGCCTAAATAGGGGCTTCTTCCTCCACCTGTGTGTCCACAGACAGTCTTCAGACAATCCAGGAACACCACAATGTGCGCATGTGAGGTGCATTTTTCTTTTCTTTCCCCCCCCTTTAACATTTCATGTGTATCGACATATATGTGTGTACGTGTGTGTGCGTAAGTGTACATATGTATGTGCATATATACGTGCATGTCTGCACCCACGTGTACACATCACCATATATAAATTTTGATACAAAGAAAAGCACAAAAGCACAAATTTATATGTTATATATACACACATGTATGCCCCTATATGTGTATATTATGAATTATAACACTGCAGATAAAGTTTGACATTCCTCTCTCAGTTTCTCCCCCCTCCCTCCCTTCTACTATTAACCTGAACTTGATGTGGATGCTTCCTACATGTGTATGCATTCACAAATAATACAGAATTACTTAGTGTGTTTTTTAAAGTTTAAATACTACTACACTGTGCACTGCCAATGTGCCTTTTCACATGTAGAGATTTATCTCTGTAGATACTTATCTGATTAATTCCTTTCTTATCTTTTTTTCTTTGAGAGAGAGAGTGTGTGTGTGTGTGAGTGGGGGAGGGGGCAGAGGGAAAGGGAGAGAGAGAGAGAAAGAAAGAGAGAGAGAGAGAATCCTGAGCAAGCTCCATGCTCAGCGTGAAGCCCAACTCGGGGCTTGGTCCCACAACCCTGCGTTCATGACCTGAGCCAAAATCAAGGGTCAGACGCTAAGCCAACTGAGGCACCCAGGTGTCCCTGGTTAGTTCCTTTCAAGCTATTGTATAATATTCCATCATGTGACCATTTTGATTTATTTCTCCATTCTCCTACTGATGGATATTTAGGACGTGTTTCCTTTCATTTAAAAAATGTTTCTGTGACCTTCCTCTGCAAGGCTCCTTGTGCACTTACGTAAGGTCTTCTCCCCAGTAGAAGCCTAGATATGAACCTGCTGTTGCAATTCTACCTCATTGGCAAGGGCCAAATTGCTCTCCATAGTAGTTATACCGATTTCCACTTCGACCAGCAGCCTCGGGAAGTTCCGTGGCTCCACATCCTTGTCAACACTTGATACTAACACTTTTCCACATCGGCCAATCTGATGGTGTGAAGTGCTATGTTGTCACTGCCTCGTGTTGCACTGTCCTCATAACTCCCAGGAGGCCCAGCAGCTTTCCTCGTGTCCGTTGGCCGTTTGGGCTTCCTCTTCATTGAATTCCCTATTCATACATTTCTCCATTTTTCTACGTGGCACTTATCTGTTACTTATTGATTTATATCTTTTTAAATAATCTTGGCACCAACCTGTGTGCTATATGTTATATAAATATGTTTTCTAGTCTACTATGTGCTTTTAAACTCTGTTGTGATGTGTTTGTTACACAGAACTTTTCATGGATCAACCTCTTCCTTTATTTGTTCTTTTTCTGTCTTAAGAAATCCTTTCCTGGGGCGCCTGGGTGGCTCAGTCGGTTGGGCGTCCGACTTCGGCTCAGGTCATGATCTCGCGGTCCATGAGTTCGAGCCCCACGTCGGGCTCTGTGCTGACAGCTCAGAGCCTGGAGCCTGTTTCAGATTCTGTGTCTCCCTCTCTCTCTGACCTTCCCCCATTCATGCTCTGTCTCTCTCTGTCTCAAAAAAATGAATAAATGTTAAAAAAAAAATTAAAAAAAAAAAAGAAATCCTTTCCTGTCCTAATGTCATAAAGGTATTCCACTCTGTTTATTTCTAGCTGGAATTTACTATTGTGTAGTGCAAGGTGAGGTAAGGATCTGAAGCGCCATTGACTAAAATGCCCACCCTTCCCCACCCATTTGTAACTCTTCCACTCGCACATACATGTTCCCATACGTGCCCGGGTTTGAGTTGATCCCATTGATGGATGGGACCATCCCTGGGCCAATGTCAAACCATCTTTATGGGCAGTTCCGCTCCCTGGCACAGCACACTCCCCTCCTTTTTCTCCCTTCTCAGAGTCGTCTCAGGGATTCTGGGAACTTACTCTTCCATGTGAATTTTAGCATTCAGTTGTATGACTTCATATCCCATATAAAACCCTGTTGGCACTTCAACTAAATTACACTGAATTTATAGATTAATCAGGGGAGGGGGCATGTGATAATCAGTCCTCCCATGAATGAACATGGCTCATCCCTTCATTATTCAGACCTTTCTTTCAAAACATCTTTCCAATATTTTATAATTTTCTGCCTGGAAGTTTCACATTTTTTCAAAAATTTATTCCTAGGTTTCTAACAGCTTTTATGCTACAGTGTTTTATCATTTCTTTTATCTTCTCAGGTGTTGCTGTTGGATAGGTAGCTACCGGTGACGAAGCACCCTGTTCAATTCTATAACTAATTCTAATAGTCTCTAGATTCTCTTGGATTATCCACGTAGTTACTTATACCACCTGTCAATAATGATTATCCACGTAGTTACTTATACCACCTGTCAATAATGACATTTGACTCTTCCAAATCTTTCTTTCTTCCTTCTTTTCTTTCTTTTCTTTCTTTCTTTCTTTCTTTCTTTCTTTCTTTCTTTCTTTCTTTCTTTCTTTCTTTCTTTCTTTCAACATTGTGGTGCATTATCTGGGACGGAAGGGTAAAAAAAGAGGCTAGTTTGGTTCCTGCTGATGCATATTTTTCAATGGAAAAGATCCAGAGCCTTTATCAGTCTGAAAGGCATCCATCTCTCTCTCTCTCTCTCTCTCTCTCTCTCTCTCTCTCAATTACTTTTGCACCACTTAAAATACATGGAATCAGGTTATCAGTTGCATAAAAGAGAGTAAAACAATCGAGCCAGGAGTTAGAGCATCACAAAGACCCATGAGCACAGCAGGGCTGTGAGTCAGGGCAGGTAGGAGGCATAACACTAGTTGCCCATTAAGGGTTTGGGGAAAGGGTCTCACAAAGGACACAGACCAGAGAATGCAGCAGGAGACAAAGAGCAGGGAGCAAAATTATCAGAGGTGACATACACTGTGTGGACCCAAACGGCTTCCATCCCTTGTTTTCCCTCAGTTTACTTATCCATAAATCAAACTTAATAATATCTACATCTTATTTATGAGTCACGAATTCTCCCAGCTGAAAAAGGCAAATAAGGTTTTTAAAAGAGTTCTTAGTGAATAGGTAGAGGTTGGAATGCTCCAGGCCTTTTCCACATTAGCAGTTTACTTGGGGGAGGGAGGGAGAAAAGCTGGTTTTGGAATAAAGAGTAATAGGCTCTCCTTGAGTAAACACACACATACACACACACACACACACACACACACACAGCCTCTGAGACTGCTCGGATCCCCAACCAACTAATCCCTCCGTTTGCGAATGACACCCTGCCTCCCAAGCTGAGCGACGGCACCACGGCAGTCTACCCTGGCTGCATTGGACAGAACTGGAGGGTCCTTGAGAGACTCCCCAGAAGGTCCCAGGTCGGGGCAGGTAGGTACCTGGAGGAACCTCCCCCACGGGTAAAATGACAACAGCACACTGTGTATGAGACTCAGCTCAGTGAGTCTGACAGAAGTTGTTTCAAAGCCCTGGCATTTTTGATTCTGGGGGACAGGAACTGTGAGGGGGAGGCATTGTGTGTGCCTCTCATTGCCATGTCCAGGAGCTTCACGGCTCAACTTCAGCTCCCCTCTGCTCCTTTAATTATAGGAGCCAGAAACCCAGGCACTTTGTAATTTACCGTGCAGTTTGAGAGTCACTTTGAGCTGAAGACAAATTGCCAGGCCACCTGGGCAGAGCAGCGAAGTGTAGCAGGAGCCGGGGGGCCCTAGCAACCAACGGGGATGGCGCCCCGAGGAACACCTTCTTCAGGCTGGACCATCAGCTGGGGAGATTTAGGAACCACAGGTAGAAATGAAGCCAGTGCTACCCAAAGGCAACATCTTCCATCACAGGGTGTTTGAAGAGACCTGAGCAAACTGTATAAAAGATACACAAAAAGATACGGTGGCATTCTTTCAGACACACTCTGATCTGCCGCCTGAAGTACAGAGCAAGCCGCAGAAATTGACTTTTCCGGAAGGCCACACATCTCACATTAGCAGCTTCTGTGCGGGACTTAGGATGCAGAAGAAATGTCATTTACATTGGGGCCACACCACACTTTGCTGGCTTCTGTCACGGGTAATGATGAAACTAAATTTAACACCGCCTGGCACTAGGGTTTGAGTTATGAGCTGGCGCTTCCCTGTCGCTTTGCTTCATCCCTCTAAGTGTGGAGTTTGTAGGAGATTTGTTAACTGCACGGAGAGGTCCCCTGGTGGGACCGCACACTTCAGTCTGTTGCCCCTCCACGGGCCACAAATCAATCCCTTGCCCCGCTGCCATTCTGTGGGGTTGGCGCAATGCAGGGGGGGGGGGCGGGGGGGGAGGGACCTGCCTCAGCCTCCTTTGGGGTAATGCCACCTTCGTGCCCAAGGCTTGTCCTCTCTTGCTAATTGACAGTGATAGCGATGGCCCAGGCCGTGGGAGGGCTCTGGGCTCACTGACCAGGGTTAGGGCCCGGCCTGGGGTTTTGCTGCCCGACAACACTGATCTTCCCAACAAATGCAGCCAGTACAGACTGCCACCGTCCCTACAGTTGAAGATGGGATGGGAAAGTGACTCGCCTAAGGTCATACAGCTAGTGTGGAGACCAGCCCTGAGAACAGCGACAGAAGCTCAGAATCAAAGCCAACTCCCCGGTGCCGGTGCCGGAAGGGGTCTTAAACGCAGGACCCCTGCCTCCAGACCACCGCGTGGGTGCAGGGTCCTGAGCTGCCTGCAAAGCCTCTGACGGCTGCTTCCAGGCTCCGGGCCGCCCTCCCTCCTGGAGCCGCGGACACCGAGTCAGCACGGGTCCCCGAGCCTCTGGGCCAAGCGCGTGTCACCACCAAGCCGCGGGGCCGCCCGGCGCGCTCAGGGTCCGGAGCCCCGCGCCGCCCCCCGTCGAGGACAGCGGGTCCGGTGTGGCGGAGCGGGGATCCGAGGCCAGGGAGAGCTTGGTGGGCACTGAGGACAGCGCCCGCGGGCAGAGCGCGGCGCCCGAGACCGGCTCCCTCTCCCGCCCCGCCGGGCAGGTGCCCGCGCCGGGCCGCCCGGCCGGCGGAACTGCCCGCGGCGCTCCAGGCCCGAGTGGGCGCCCTGGGGCCACCCGATGGGTCCCGCCGAGCGTCCCGCCTCCCCAGGCAACTCCCCGCCGGGCGCCGCGGCCGCCCCCCGACCGCGAGGGCCGAGCCGATCGGGACCCCTGCCCGCGCGCGGCCGCCGCGCCGCGGGCCGGAAGGAGGCGCCCCCTCGCGCCGTGCCCACCGGCGGCCGGGAAAGTTTTGGGCGCGCGGGGCCGGCCGCACTCACCTGGCCCAAGTTGAGGTAGCCGTGCGCCGCGGCCACGCGGTCCGCCGCGGCCGGGCCGCCCAGCACTTGCACTGCCCAGTGGTTGGTGTAGACGGGGCGCGGCGGCGGCGCGGAGCAGGCGGCGGGCAGCGCGAGCAGCAGCAGCCAGCGCCAGGGGCGCGGCGCGAGCGACCGGAGCCCGGGCCCGCCGGCGCCCCCCGCGTCCACGGCGTCCACGGCGGCGGCCCGGGGAGGCGGCCGGGGCCCGGGCGCAGGAGGCGCGCGCGGAGGCATGGCAGCGGCAGGCTCGCGCGGCGCCCGAGCGGCGAGTGCGCCGGGGGGGTGGGGTGCCGCCTTTTAAAGCCGCTCCGCGCCGGGGAAGCGCCGCCGCCGCCGCTGCGGGCGGGAGCGAGGGAGGAGGAGGCGGCCGCGGCGCGTTCCCGCCCGCGCGGCCCGGTGGCGCCCCTGGGCCCGCGCTCCAGCGGCTCGCACCGGGACCAGCGCGAGCCGGGGGGTGGGGGGAGGGGGGCACCGGGCGGTGCGGGCGGGCGGCGGGGGAGGCCCGAGACGCCCCCCACCGGGGAACTTCTCGCAGACTTTTAGGGCTCTCGGGACACAGGCCCAGGGCGGCCCCGAGCGGCGGCCCTGTCCACCCCCAGCACGTTCTACCAGGAGCCCCGAGAGGCTCCCCCCGCCCGGGGCAGCTCAGGTGAGTCCAGACCGGGGAGCTCAGGCCCGAGCCCTCCCACCCGTCGGGCATCCTGGAGGCCTCACCCACCGGGTCGAGTTTAATCTCATTGAAGGGTGGCCTTGCTCATCTCAGTGTGAGATGGTGGGTTTGCACGGGCTCTGGGTTCCAAGGGAAAGAAGCCACAAGGAAAGACAGAGTCATGGCCCGGTGGAGAACGAGGCCTGATTGGAGAGGCACGTTAAGTGGGGCCTAGACCGCTGACAGATTAGCCGGACTCAAGGAGTGCACAGCAGAAACCCCGCGGCGCAGCCGACCCTGGAGAAGCAGGTGGTACAGGTGAATCCCCAAGCTGTCTGCTTCGTTTTCTGTGTGATCTTGGGCACGTCGCTGTCCCTGCTGAGCGCAGGGCTCCACCTGTAAATGGGGATGACAACAGTATCCACCCCGTAGGGCTGTTTTGAGGATGACATGAGCTCTTGCGGGGCGATAAGCTGTCCATAAACGTTTGTTTTTATGAGCCCAGGGCCTGCCACATGGTAGGTGTTCACTCGTGTAGACTCTTAAAAGCTCCCGGTGAGCTGGTACCAGTCAGTGGGAAAGTGAGTTGAATCATCCTTGCCCCTACTGCCTCGAGCAGCCTAGAATGCAGCAGGTAATTATTTGGTGCACCCTGGAGAATTATGGAAGTGTTCACACTGTGAACAAGCAAGTGGGGAGAGGTGAGGGCTGCTTCAGGATCTCTTCTCCCATTACTTTCAGGACCCCTTGGTCCCAACTGGTGACACGTGGAAAGCAAGCCTTTACCCGGATGAATACAGGAGAGAAAACAAAACATAGGCCCCAGAAGGCCTTGAGGTGGGAAGGCAAGACGACCACTGATCCGATGTCCTGTTTCCAGAAGAAATTCCTATGGAGAGCTCGCTCGAGTCTGTGGCTTGGCAGATAGAGGTGGGGCAATAGGGGGCAGGAGGGGTGGGGAGAAAGCAGGATCTGTGGAGGTGGCTTCCCCGGGTCCTTTCCAGCCTCCCTCTCAGGAGCCCTTTGGTTTCGTAACTGACATGATTCATCCTTTCTGCAGGCGTGAGTCACCCTGAATGGAGGTGAGAGCACAGGAGGTATGGTAGGAGGCCCCACAGGGACAAACCAAATCCTTGTTCACAGGGCTTCTGCCAGGGAACCTGGAACCTGGGGATTCATTTTCCTCACATTTTTCTCTTTTCTGCACTAGATGCAACTTCTCCCACCTCACTCCCCCTGGCCGAGTGTGATCAGCTCCCTGGACAGACACTCAAGGCCTGCCCCATGCTGCAGAATCAGGCCCCTTGCATCCCCCTTACAGACGGCCTAGACGCTAGCCTGCCCCTACCCACTTAAGAGGCAGGAGGCCCTGAGGCAAGCTGGGCTATCCTAGAGGCCACAGCCCCCCTCTTAGCCAAAATCATACCCAGAACCCTCACCCTGTCTCTTCCAGAGGTCGCCTAGCTGTCCACAGAGAAGGGATGCTGGACTGAGTCAAGGGGCTGGATTAGAAGTCTCACTCTGTCACTTATCAGCAATCCATGTGGGAGACACCCATCTCCCTTCTGGCCCCTGTCACCTGGACTGGGTCGGCTCTGTCGCAGATCCTGTGTTGTGCCTCTTCAAGTATGTGGCACTCTTCAAGATGATGCTACACTGCACATAATCTAAGTTATTATGAAGCAATTCATCCCTCCCCAAAGGGCCCCCACACATACACCCCCACCAAGACAGCAGTGATTTTTGACAGGCAGAGATAAGAGTTTTTCCATAATAATTTAGTAGATTCAGGGATTCAGCCCACTGAACTGAGGAGCCTAAAATGTGTCTGAATTTTTATTTGGAGGGATCTGAATTTATTTTATTAACAGATCTGGTCCTTGTGAGCTACACTTGGCATTTATTGTGGAAGTGCCCAGGCACTATTTTGGCTTCAATGTTCTAGGAAGACTAGCTTCCCCAAATGAACATCCTAAATCAAATCACCTCCTGTGGGTCTCCTATTGATTTACGTGGTGACGGGATTAGCTCAATCACAGAAGGACCAGCCCTTGTATTGTGATAGAATCTGTAATAAAATTTGGTTGGTCTTCCTGCAGAGAGGAGATTACTCCTCACTTAAGCTCCAGCCCTCCAGATGGGCCTTGAGGGTCCAACAGTTTGGGGCAGGGGCCAGGGTCGGGGTAGGGTGGGAAGAGGGCTGATCCTGTTTCCCTAGGTCAGAAGGCCTGGAGATGGACCGAAAGGTGACTGGAAGCTGGTCATCCATATTTCGGAAGTTTTAGAAAATGCTAGTACAGAGATGTGATATTTATACTAGAATCCTCCCCAAATCAGAGAATAGGAGGAGGAGCCATCACTGGGAAGATGTTACGGAGTTATGTGTTCTCATGCCCACACTTGACCCCTGTGCAGCAAGTACAGGATTGCATAGCTGGGGCCAAGCAACGCCCGGTACGTCCAGGACCGCTGGCTAGCAGAAGACTGCACACAACCTTCTGCGGTGTGTTGAAGCAGAATTTGATGCAGAAGTTGTTTCTAGTTTAAGTAACAAACACTTTACTGAAAAATCGCATGTTGGAAACGTGCTAGGTTCTGTGAGCCAGGGTGGCATCCATCAAACAATGTCTGATGGGCACCACCTTCAGGATATTGGAGAAGAGCGTGCATTCAAAGCTCGGCCTCACCACGAGTTGTGCGAAGTCTTAGGCAAGTTGCTCCAGCATCTTCTGCTGGAGAGGGCAGTAATGATGCTGTCCCCGTGCAGGGCCCTGGGAGGCCAACAGAAGCTGTTGTATGCAGAGCCCCTGGCCCAGCACCTGATGCCGAGTAAGCACTCAAGAGTGGTAACAATGGTGACCACACTGGGCCCCGGGAGCCCTGCAGTGAGATGGGATGGGCAAGGCTGCATATTCTGTCCCTCTGTGGGGTTCACAGGCATGTACATGTTCCACCCTTCGGCCATGCCTGCTTGCATGTTTTCTCAGATTTTAACATCCCTCATAAGGGAGGGCCTGGGAAAGATCAGACCCCTGCCTACCTCCAGCCCCTTCACCCCAGTCCCAGAGAAGGCTTCATCCTGCCCTGGGTTTCTACAAACTAGGGGTCCCCCAGTGTCTCCCTTTCACACTTCTCTTTTCTCTCCTTTCCATCCATCCCAAGCCCCATCCACAGCTTCTCCCTCTAAGTGGTGGGTCAGGGGTCTTTCCCTCTCCATCCTTCTCTGAGCTCTGCCTTCCACTCGTGTTAAAGCCCATGTATCTTGTCATCTCCTCAGTGCGGGCTCTGACTCATGTTGGGCTCTCCTCCTTTCTGGGGGGATGTTTGACCATCTGTGGTG
The DNA here is from genome assembly GCF_018350195.1 of Panthera tigris. NCBI lineage: Eukaryota > Metazoa > Chordata > Mammalia > Carnivora > Felidae > Panthera > Panthera tigris. Next base: position 19,759,890 of record NC_056665.1, read on the forward strand.
GGGAGGGCATGGAGCGGCACCAAGCCCATTCTCATCCCACCCACTCTTTCCCTCTCTGGTTAGACTTTCCCTTTATATCTAGATCCTCATTGTCTTAAGAAAGAGCCTTGTAAAAACTGCTTCTCCAGCAAAATAATTATCTTGCAATTATGTATCTCAGTGTTCCTTTCATAAACTCCCACGGGGAAATTTAGTGTCAAACAAGGAATTTAGGAGCAAAAAAGCACAAGCTCCCTGAGAAGCTCTTCCCAACTAACAATGAGAGCATTGCAATTTATCTGCTTTCCCTTTTTGCCCTGGCTTCCAGGAGGCCCAGAGTCACATGTGATAGAAAAATCACAATTGTTAATTTCGTCCTTGATGCAGCAGTTTTAGAATGCCTCCGGTTTTAAGTACTAGAATACTCAACCAAAAGGAGCATGAACAGTAAGGACAGCTCATTATTTCACAAACAGGAATTTGGTGATAGGTGCATCCAGGGATGTTAATTCAGCAGCATCCAGGGATGTTAATTCAGCAGCTCGGTGATATCAGGGCTCAAGATAGCTTTTCTGTACTTTGCCTGGCTTTCTCCTCCTGTGCCTAAATCACGCGCTCAGATTGGAGCATTTTATTGTCTCCAGATAGCATCCAAGGAAGGAAGGGCAGGACACCCAGCTCATTTCCCCTCAGGCCCTATGGATCAGAACTGGGTCACAAGCTCACCCGGTCAGCCAAGCCGTCATTGACAACGTGAATGGGTTACCCAGGTTGGTTCCTAGCAGTCTTGATTTCTCTCCTGGCGAAACATTACTGCCCCAGATTGAGCAAAATCCGAGATCTGTTTGCAAGAGGCTTCTCTAGGAAGGCTGTTGGGTGGGCGCCCAGCGGGTCTACGGGCTCCTCCTGTTTCTATTGTATCACCTTCCTGTGGATCCCGGGGCACAGGGCAGCGGCAAATGAATATTTATCGAAAGGAGGGAGGGAAGGAAGGAAGAGGCGGGGAGTTGCTCCCAAGCCACGCCCCCATCTCCTTACCATGCAGACCCTGGGGATCACATTGCCTCTTACCGAAGTCTGGCATATCAGCAGCAGGGTATGTGTGAAGACATCACTCTGACTCCAGGATGAGTTTTGGGTTCGTTGCCTAAGTACTCTTCCCGAGTGAGAATAAATTAGAAGTTGGCTCCCTTCATAGTCACGGCAAACGGAGCGAGGCAGAAGACGGGGTGGGAGTGGGGGAGGGGGGCGGTTTGCTGTCACAGACCAGGAGAGAAGAGCTAGACAAGAATCATTTTGGGAACCTGAGCGTATAAATCGGGAGTGGGGGAAAGTGCATCCCGGGGGACGTAAATGAAGTAACCTGGCTGCAGAGGGCGGCAGTATTGGCGGTTTGGAGTCTTCCCGGAAAGTTCCTCTACCTGGGAAGTGCCCACCCCCCGCCCCAGCTTCTCTCTTCCTCCAAAGAAACAAAGGCCAGAGGCATGGACACTGTTACCCTGCTGTCCTCCCGCCCCTGGGGAAAGGGGTCTCCCTGCCCCTCTCCAAAGCCATCCCTCCCGTGTTGGCTGGTCCCCACAGCATCCCCCTCCCTGTGGGGTCTTGCTTTGCCTGTTGCCCACACTCCTGAGCAGTTCATGGCTTCCTCTCCCCAGACCCTTCCCCGGCAGCAGATTTCCCAGAGCCCCTCACCCTACAGAGGCACACTTACCCCCACCCCCACCCCATGCCCTTTCCTACCACCTCTCTTCCTCTCCTCCTTCCTTCACAAGCAAGGTCTGGAAAAGGTCACTTTGCTCTTCACCTGAGTGTTGCCCTGGACCCAGCTTCCTCCTGACTCAGCAGCTGCACCCTGCAGTGCAGTTGGAGAAGAAACAAAACCACCCTGGGTCTCCCCTGACACTCGTCATCACACACCTCTGCGGGCATGCTGAAACCCAGAACGCACTGTTCTCAGTGACTGTGTCTACCTTCCCGCCCTCCCCCACCTCCTTGCTTGCTTCCTTCTAAACTCTTCCCAAGGAGAGACCTCTCCCCTCCCCCACCTGCACCTGCCCTGTGGCTCTGCCCACCCTCTGACCCTGTGGCACACCCCCACTTCAGTCCTGCCTGACCCCACCCCACCTCAGGCACCAAGGGTGTCCCTGTGGCAACTGCCGACTTATCTCTGTGCACTTCACTTGGATGAGTTTCTCCTGCTGAATTATCTCTGTTTCATTACAAACATGCTGTCATTCCATCCACCTTTAAAAAACAACCTGGGGGGCACCTGGGTGGCTCAGTCTGCTAAGTGTCTGACTCTTGGTTTTGGCTCAGGTCATGATCCAGTGTCGTGGGTTCAAGCCCTGCATTGGTCTCTGTGTTGACAGTTCAGAGCTTGCTTGGAACTCTCTCTCTCTCAAAATAAATAAATAAGCCTAAAAAAAAAAAAAAAAACTTGGAAAAAACCCGAAGCTACCCTTCAGTTTCCTTTCTTCCCATCATAGCAAAACAAAATGCTCAAAAGTTGCCTTCATCCACTGTCTCTGTTTCTCTCATGCTATCTCTTACACTCACTCCAATCAGGCCATGCCCTCACGCCCTGTCCCTGTCCCCAGCAGCCCCCAAGTTGCTAAGTCCAGTGGTCAGTTCTGAGTCCTCATCCTAGGAGCCCTTCCCCGCAGCATATGACATGCAGAGTGCCTCTTCTCCTTGAAGATTTCCTCATGTGGCCTCCAGGATACCCCTCCCCACCCGCCTGCTTCTCTTCCCGGCTCTGTGGCTGCCTCTCTGCCCCCACTGACATTCTTCTTAGCATCGGGTACCCAAGCCCCAGTTCTCGATCTTTTTCTCTCTCCTTTCCACCCTCACTCCCTGGGTGATGTTGGCCATTCTCGTAACTGGGGTGCCTGGTACATGCTGATGGTTCCCATCGTGTGTCCCTGGCTTGGACCTCGCTCCTGAGCTCCAGACAGCTGATGACTTCTCCACTGGGGTATCTAAGGCACATCACAAAAACTGAACTCCTGATCTTCTCCATCCCACCTCTCCACCCCCCAGTTTCCCCTGCCACAGTAAAGGGCAACTCCAAAGCCTTCTCGACCCCTCTCCTCAAACCTGCTCTTGGGCTGTCAGTGAATCTGGTTGTTTCTACCTTGGAAATCCTATTTTTCATCACTTCTACTGCTACCACCCTCATCCCCCACCTGGTGGAACTCAACAGCCCCCTAAATACCTACCCTATTCTGCCCTTGCCCCCTTGAAATAATCCTCAACACAGAGGGTCACGTGAAAACCAAGGTTTGACAGGCTGCTCCTTGTCTCCGACTTCTCCCAAGGCCTCGGGTCTCACACAGCAAAATCAAAATCCTTATGATGCCCCAAAGATCTCATATGATCTACTCCCACTACACCCTGTGGGGTCTGCCAGATACTAGAAAAGTGTTGAACGAGGTGGTTCAGGCTTCTTGAAGGAAGTGACTTTTAAGCTGAGCTCCAAGAAATCAACAGGAAATACCCAGATGAGTGGACCATCAGTCAGGTCTAAGAGGGAAAATAGAAATCACACCAGTTATTTACAGTAAAGGGAATTGGTCACATAGGTGATTGAAAGGCTAAGATGGTGGGTGAAGGAGCAAACTGAGATTAACAGTCTCCTCCATCCCTGGGGGTTCCCCACCTGTTGGCAGGGCACCTGGCAGTGGGACCGGCATGTGCAAAGGCCCTGAGGCTGGAGGAAGGTGGTGTGATAGAAAAGCTAGAGAGGCAGAGGGGTGGAAGCATTGATACTGAAAGGAGAATGGATTAAGAGGGGGCAGGAAGGACAGCCAGAGGCTAGGCTGTGATGGCTTCATCAACCCTGGAAAGAATTTGGACTTGATCCCAAGAGGAATGGAAAGCTGAGGAGGAACGCTCCCACTGTTCCAACCAGCCTCTCCTCAGTGGCTCTCAAACCCATATCTGTCTACAGCCTTACTCAGTCTTCAGAAGGTCACACCTTGGCTCCCACATCTTTATCTCTTTACTCAACGTCTTCATTGTCTCTGGCCCCTTAAGCCCACAGTGACCTACATCAGCCTCTTCACCTCCAACCTGCCCAGCTCCTGGCCTTGAAGGTCTTCTGTGGCATTGACAGAAGTGCCATTACATCAGCAACCCCGAGTATTTCTGCCTGATTCTGACCTCTCTTCCTGTTTCGTCCTCCCCATCCCTGCCAAGGTCCTCATCATGCACACATGAGGTGTTGTGATCACTTCCCATGTGGTATCTCTGGCTCTGACCCACTGCCCCCCCCCCCCTCTCAACCACTGACCCAAGGCTTAGTTTCCTTAGATCATTTGCAGCCAATAGGGTGGAGACCAAGCTCAGCCCTGAGTCTCAGCGGTGGAGACACAGCCCTCACCGCCTTTGCAAGCTGCTGCTATCTTTCTTGCTCTTCCTGTCCCACCATGGGGCCAAACGCTGTTCCCAGCTGGACTAGCCATTCTGGCCTGGGCAGCTTGACTTTCACCACCTTCCTTCCTGGGCATGCCTTTCTCAGCCCTCTGCACACACAGATAGATTCATGCTCACAGGCTCCACCACACGTCCCCTCCTCTGTGAAGCTTTCCTTAACCGAAAGTACCCCTCCCACACGCCAGCCCTCCCGTCTTTGTCCCCAGGCAGAATTGCTCACCCTGACTATATTGCCTTATGTGTTGTGGCCCAACCATGATGACTGGTCATGGGATCTCTCACGCCCAGCTCAGTGCCCGACTGGTGTTGGGTCTCAGTAGCTGCTTTTCATCTCGTGGGGTTCCCTAGGCCCCCCTTTCCTCCCTGGAAAGATGAAGCCTTAGCCCTAGTGGTCTTGCTTGACACTTGTTTAAACAAGATAGGACCTGGGTCTAGTATTTTCCTCTTCCAGAACCTTGTGGAAGGGATTGGCTGGTCTGATGTTGGGTAGGCTGTGCTGTGAAGGGAATGCAATAGGTTAAAACAAAAAAAATCAGTTAGAGGGGCACCTGGGTGGCTCAGTCAGTTAAGTGTCTGACTTCTGCTCAGGTCATGATCTCACAGTTCACGGGTCCAAGCCCCACTTCGGGCTCTGTGCTGACAGCTCAGAGCCTGGAGCCTGCTTTCGATTCTGTGTCTCCCTCTCTCTCTGCCCCTTCCTTGCTTGTGCTCTGCCTCTGTCTCTCTCGTTCAAAAATAAATTTTAAAAACACTTAAAAACATTTAAAAAAATCAGTTAGAGCCCTGGATTCTTTTCTATAAATGTGATAGCCAGCTATAATCCTAAATGTCACCCTTTCCAGGTTATCTTTCCCTCACGATTAGGTGGCAGTGATTTTCTTGAGAGTCAAGAACAGAAGAGCTGATTGTAGATATCCAGGAGCCAGCAGCAGACGCAGGGCCAAGGGCCATAAGATCTGGGTCTCGGTTTCTGCTGAACAGGCCTGTGATCGGGGCAGGCTTCAGGCTGGCTGAGCTGGGACCCACACGAGTGCAAAGTGGCTTTATGACAAGTCAACGCATGAAGTGAAACAAGGTCCAGGCAGATGAGAGAAGGCTGGTGACCACAAGGCCCCAGGAAGCAAGACACAAAGGCATTCATATTCCTTTGCACATGCTGCTTTGGTTTCTCCTGATTTTGGTGTAACTTCCTACAGGATTGCCCTGCAGCCCAGTCTCTGGGGCAGGGTGGGGCAGCGGTTAGGGCTGTAGGCTCTGGGCTGAGCGTGGAATCCAGCCTGGCCCTTGCTGGCTGTGTCACTCTGGACAGGTCACTTATGCTCCTGTGCCTCAGTTTCCTCTGCTGTTCATGATACTTAGAGTGGCACCTCTTTGTAAAGAGTGAGTGAGGTCATCCATGTGGGATAAGGGCAGCCCTTGCCACTCGTAAGCTGGCATCAAACCTCCCCAAGATATGTGTCCTTGGTTTGGCAGACGCTGGCGGGGGTTGTGGTGACAGCAGAAGCGTGGGGTGGTGGGGCACCATGCCGAGTTACATTTAGACGTTACTAAAACCTAAGTGGTTCCTGTTATCTTGCTTGGATCTACACGGTGGATTTAGGGCTTCCAAAATCCACTTGAGGCTTTTTACATCCTCCTCACTATTTATAGTCTAAGCGCTCCCAAATCCCCAGTGCCGCCAGAATCCTTCCCGCTGTGTTTTCTCTCCACCCAAGCTCACTGGCAGCTGCATGATCCGTGGCCCCTCTAAGCCCCTCACTCTGTCTCTTCCAGGATCGACACCATCCTCCGGTTCCTCCCACACATATGCACTCCAACAATGCTACCAGTTTCTGCCATCCCAGTCAATTTTGAAGGTGGAAAATTCGGTAACCAAACAACAGTTCTGTGGCTCGGGTGATTTTGTGTCCGGCTCTTTTCCCTCTGGATTGGAGCTGAGTCCCTTACTCTTTTTCTTCCTCCTTCTAAGCCCTTTGCGCCTCCATCCTGGAAAATTGATCTTTCACTAGAAACCAGTAAAATGAAGCAGCATGACAATGTGGGTCACAGGTGGTCGCCATCGTTAAGAGGGAAACCGAATTCATTCCTCACCCTTGGGAACCTTCTCACTCATGGCCAAACTGTGTCTCTCGAAGCTCATGGAGGGCTCATGGCACACAGGCCACATGACAGGAGGTGACCGTCCCATGGAATAGACAGGGAATGGTCCGAATGGAGTAGGATTGCCCAGGCAGGAATATGAGAGGCAGCATTCACTGCGGTTAGAGCAGAGATTCTTGAACTGACCATCTGGGTTCTTATTCCAGCTCTGCCATTTCCTAGCTGTGTGACCTTGGGCAAATCGATTAATCTCTCTGGGCCTCAGTTTTCCCAATTGAGCATAAGATGGGCATAATATGTGTGTTCACCTAGAATGAGTCAATGTGTAGATAAAGTGGTCTGACTTGGGCCTTGCACTTAGACAGCCTCATGTAAAAGCTATGATTATAAGACCAGAGGTTTGGTGATAACCAACTGCTTCTTGTAAATGTAGATGGTGCTAGAAGTGTCTGTGTATGTGCAGTTGTGTTAGCACAGACGTGCTCTGGGCTGGCTGGCCCCACAGGGCTAGCCTCCCATCTCTACCAGGAAAGATGCTCCATATCCCAGGCCTAGAAGGAGCACACAGCCCAGGCAGAATCAGCTCCCTCCCAGTATGTGTGTGATAAGCAGGAGGGAGGCAGGCAAGGAAGGCGGGGTGGGGGGGTGGGGGGGGGTGGGAGGGGGTGGTGGGGGAGGGCCAGGGAGAGGACTGGCCAAGGAAGAGAAACACACTCACACTTATTGAGGCCCCCTAAGGCTTTCTTGTGCATCTGCATCTCATTTGGTTTTAAAACTGCCCTGTGCAGTGGCTATCTTTTCCCTTTTTTTACAGATAAAAAAGCCAAGACTCAGAGGGAAGAAGGGCCTTACCTAAGGCCTCCCACCCCCTGAGGTTAAGTGAGCTAGCAAATATTCTGATGGGGTGGAGGGGGTGGTTGTGAAAGTCTGAGACAAAAGACAGAGGGAGGAAGCCAAGCAGTGCTCAGAGGTCTCTGTCTCTTCCTGCCAAACAGCAAGGGAAATCCTTGGATGCCGATCAAGGCACGAGAAGCCTTGAGGGAAGGGGAAGCTGGTCTACCCATGGGTCAGTCGAAACAGAGGGCAGACCTGGGGGAGTCACTGATCATCAGGGACTATCTGTGGCATCCTCATCCCAGGGCTGTGCTTTTGGGGCCCTTGGAGTCCCTCCAGAACTGCTCCCTGGGGATCAACAGGCTGCACTGTCGCCTCCTAGAGGAGACAGAAGGAGGGGGATGGTGTGCCTGAACTTGCTGGCCCTTAAGCTCATGAAGGAGGCCAGGGAAGCTGAGCTGGGAATAAGAACTGTCAACTCAGGAGCTGCCTTGACTGTCTGTGTCACTCTCCGGACCTCTCTGTCAGGGAGAACTCAAGAAAGTGAGTCCCTTGCATGGTGGTAAAACCAGCCCTTTGGAATAGAAAGACCCGAGATGCACCAACACCCTCTTCCAGAAGCAGGGACGCTGCCACATCTGAGAGCATTCATGATCTATGAACCTGGGGTTAAATGTCTTCATAGCATGGTTGAGGGATTTGCTGGTGGGGTTGCCAGATAAATACTAGGTGCCCAGTTCAATTTGAATTTCAGATAAACAATAAAAAAAAACTGTTGAAGTATAAGTATACTCCACACTATAGTTGGGATATACTTATACTGATAAAACGATCTGTTATTTACCTAAAATTCAAACTTTCCTGGCTGTCTTGTTCTTTTATTTGCTAAATCTGAGGATCAAATGCTCAAGTTGGAATCGAGGAAGGCAATGTATCACTAATAATTTAAAAAGAAGTGCCAAACTGAGGCTTTGATTTAAAAATTCAGACTACTTTCTGATGCAGCCAGGAATCAAGGCAACTCAAACCATTAAAAGTGTCTCGCTTTCATTCTTTTGATACCTCCCTGCTGAGGGATAAGTCACTCTGTCTACTGAGGATCTAGAAACTTCTTCCTGCCCCCAATGTCTGTTTAGAAGTCAAGCTTATCCCTGACAATAGCATTTGGGTATTGAATTATACCTTCTTAAAAAGAAGAAGAAGGAGAAGGAGAAGGAGAAGGAGAAGAAGAAGGAGGATGAGGAGGAAAAGAAAAAGAAAAAGTCTTCTCTCCAGGGTGGCATTCAGATGCCCATGAGCTCTGCCATCCAATATGAATATTCTCTTAAAAATAAAAATTATGGTGCACTTAAAGAGGAGCATGTTATGTCAGCACTGGTGATAAGACAATTTATTACTGTCTACAAAAAGAAGGCTCAACCGACGTGCTGGAAGCTGGCTCAGCGGGCCGTAAATTATGAGCCATTCTCTCCCTGGCGGAAATAAAGCCTCTTGTCAGTCACTGCACTCTTCCTTGACAGGCCGGCAGGCTGCAGGGAGCGGGCCGTCAGGAACTATGTGCCCATTACCTGCGAGAGCTGCCCGACCCGGCTTCTCCGGGCTCACCCCCCACCCTGGCCCTGGCACGGCCTCTACTCATGTCTTCGGGACACATGTCCTTTTTGACATGAGAAAAGAAGTGTTTAGGGTCTCCTAGCAGGCAGGAAGAGAGCAAGAAAGCAAGAGCGGAGCTGCGTGGAAAAGGAGGAAGATTCCAGACGGGAAGTCCTCGGCAGAACTCGCCGCTCGGAGGGCACCTCCCTCGGCCTCTCAGAGCTGGGCTTTCCTGGGCGGGAAGGTGGCATCGCCAACAGGCAGTGCTGTGTCCACCCGTGGCAGCCTGCTGCCTGTGATGTGGTTTGCCTCCTGAACTGAGCGGGGCTCAAAGAGGGCTGTGGGGGACCTGTTGGAGACGGTGAGGAGGGGCTTCCTCTACCCTCCAAGAAGGTGGCCTCCCAGGGCCAGCTGCACAAATCCAGAATGTAGTGTGAGCAGCACCAAATCCCTCTCCCACGGACCCCACGCCCGCCTCTGACAAAGCTGGTGAGTGTCCCACATCCTCCCTTCCCTCCAGTAGATGCACCACCTTCCAAAAGCAATCTGCGCCATTAGCCCCCTACTATGAGGGCAGCATTTTAAGCGACACTGAGACATATCTGGATACATCCAAGCAAACAGACACGCACACCAGGAACAAATAATATGGATAATTGGTAGGGAACGAATGTGGCTAAACGTGTCTGTTGTCTGTGAGAATAGGGTTAAGCATCTTCAGAGAATGGTTGAGGGATTAGTTGGCAGGTTGCCAGATAGATACTAGATGCCCAATTGAGTTTGAATTTCAGATAAATAATGAAAAAAAAATTGAATATATGTCCCACACAATGTTTGGGATATACTTACACTACTACAATGATTTGTTAGTTATTTAAAATTAGAACTTGCCTGGCTCTCCTGTACTTTTATTTGCCAAATCTGGCAGCCCTAGATGGGGGTGAAATATTCCAACTGGAATTGGGAAGCACAATGTATCATTAACATTTTATTTAAAAAAATTTTTTAAAAGTGTATTTATTTATTTTGAGAGAGACAGAGACAGCATGAACAGGGAAGGGGCAGAGAGTGGTGGGGGGGGGGGAGGGGAGAGAGAATCCTAAGCAGGCTCCACTCTGCCAGCGCCAGAGCCCAGTGCGGAGCTCAAACTCATGAAGCCGCAAGATCATTTCCTGAGCGGAAACCAAGAGTCAGATGTTTACCTACTGAATCACGCAGGCGCCCATCTCACTAACATTTTAAAAGAAAAATGTCAGGCTAAGGTTTCAATTTTAAAATTCAGAACACTTTTCAGGGCTAGGAATCAAGGCCTGTGTCCCACTGAGCTCAGGTATGGCCCATTAGGCATCTAGACAGATTAAAACAAAAATAAATAAGAACAAAGAAAGAGACAGAGGGGAGGGGAGATCACGACTAAATGGGAGGTCTGAGACTATCTTAATAAGCGGGCAGCAGCATCCATGGGAGAGGTGGTGGCTCCCTCCAAGCCTGCACACTATAGGGAATCTTTGTGAGCTGTATCTGGAAGAGGTTGGAGGGCCTGGGGAAGACCTCCTTTGCCTTCCCACCCTGGCTTCAGTGGGCTCCATGGTGGGAAAGAGCAGAGCTGAGAGGGGCCCGTTCTCCAGTGCCTGTGAGGGCCCAGGTCAGGAGCACCAAACACCAATGCCCTCACCCTCCTCTCTGCACCCAGCACTGCTCTCACCGTCAACCCCAGTTACCTCAGCACAACAGACAGCTGTCCAAGTCAGGGGAACCCCTCCCAAACAGTTCTTACTTCTTCTATTTTGTCCTTTCCCTTAACATCTTACCTGCCCTCCTTAAGTTTTCCATTATGTTTTCCCTCCATTTTCTCCTGACTTGTTTCCCCTCTCCCATAATATAGTTTTCTGATGGTCAGCGGGACACTTGTCCTCCCTGTGTAACCCAATGTGAATTGCCAGTCTGTCGCCCTTTCTGACCTGGAAGACAGAACTTTTCCGTGCACTGTGTTGGAATAGAGCAGGTAAGAACAGAATGCCCATCTGCTGCCCTGCAACACCCATGAGCTGCCCTCAGCATGAGATAAACTTAACATGTGAGAAATGATTCATTAGGGCAGACACCGGGCGGGAGGCCACGGGGACACACATTGCCCTTTGCAACGAGGAATCCAGCACAGTGGAGAAAATGTCAACAGCACTGTCTTCTAGCTCCAAATGTTAGGTTGTTGAGGTAAAGGGGGAAGGGGCAGGGTTATGGATGATTTTTCTTTTTTTTTTGAGGGGGGGGCGTTGTGGACTATTAACTGTAGCTCTATATGAACCAGCCCTTCTAAGGGTCTACAGAATAATGATAACGTTCAGGCCACCGATGTCAAGGGTGCAAGCAGTCCCAGGGCTGTCCGAGTCATGGATTAAATAGAATCCGTGATAGAGTATTTTATCGAACTGTTTCCTAATTACTCGGAAATTAGTCATCTGTGTCTGCCATACACAGTAATGTGTTAAGCATGCGTTCTATATAATCTGCATTTTGTTGGGTTAACAGAGAGCTGGCTGTACCTGCCACCACCGGGCCCAGAACTCTTTCCATTCTGTATTATCTTATGCTTTTGCCCAAAGAAAAGGGATGGATCAGGGCCGAGAAGTAGGGAAAAGGGCCATCTCTAAATGAGCATGTTTAAAGGCAAGGAGCTATCGAAGTGTCACACACTTTTGCTACCAGCCCATCATTTGAATGCTTTTCCAGCCAAGTGCATCTGCAGTGACATTCTCCCCTCCCTGACTCCATCAGGCAAGGGGAGGCTCCTTGCTGACCGTGGGGGACAAGGACCAACTTCTGACAGGGTGAATTATTCCTAGCACCTGAGGAGTAGTTAGGACGTGTCATGTCAGGGGATGTCTGGGCACCTTTTAGATCAAACGTTAATAGCCCATCCTGGCCCCAGTAATTCTCTCACATGGTTGCAATCCTGCTTCTATTTTTTCTGTATGCTTCGCATAAAGACAGTGTTGGCGCTTATTTTACATGATGCAGCAAGGCACATTGACCTGCCTGGGAAGATGTTTCACTCAGGGCTTTTCCTACAGATGCCAGGCAAAAGGTCCAACGCACAGCCCAAAGGGAAGAATAGCCAACTGGTCATTAAAACTAAGAAAAATGCCATCATAGTAGATTCTAAGCATTAGTTGAATAGACAATGACACTACAAATAACTTGAAGGAGTTAGTGAGATGGCCTGCGCTTTTGGCCAGGGGAGAATTTTTCCACGTGTAACATGTAAGTGATCGTCAGGATTTTGCCATCAGCTGGAAACACCAGATTTGACTGAAAAGCCAGAGCATTCACTGATGCTGAGATTCAGGGGTCCTCCAGGTGGCCCACAGTGTCCTTAGGCAACTCGGCTATCAGGGTGGTAGGTGTGATCAGGGGGAGTTAGATCTCTCTGAGGGCTTGTACCCATGTGCCTCCAGTTTCAGAGTCTATGGGACACCGTACCCATGATCTGGGATGTTAGATGTGGTCCATGGGATGTTTTACTTGGCGTGTAAGAAGTCATACAAAAATAGGAACTTCTTGCCACAGCTAAGGGGAGGGACAATTGGGAGAACAGGAGGCCATGTACACCTGCCAAGTGGAAAGTCAGCTCAACTGAGAGTTTGTCTGTTGGGACTCAGGGGTGGTTGGATGGTTATGGAAACAGAAAGCAAAAAGAGTCTCCAAGTCTCTTGAACTAAATGGGGCTTTCTTACATGATTCTCTCCTAAGACCAGCACACATGATCCTAGGGTCTCTCATTATAACCAGAGGCCAATGTAGAAATCTGTCAGAATGGAGGGTCCCAGCTGGCAGTTGGCTGTATCACAAAAGGTCACAATCATGGACTTTCACTTGTACAGAGACTTTTTTCTTAGGTCTTTTGAATCACATTGAATATTGAAAAACAACTTGGCAATTTTGATTTGCAACTCAGACACTTCACTTTTCATATAACCCCCCTGGTACCTACACGTATGTGCACACACACATGGCCATCAGGGCAGTATCTCATGCCCACTGTAAGCTCATCCTTAATTTGGGGGTAGGAAATACTAATGATGAAGAGACTGTCCCTTCTACCTACAGCAAGGCCACCATCCTGGAGACTGATGACAGATACCAAATATACTACTTGTGTCCTGATGGTCTAAGAAACTGAGCTTCACTATCAACACATTTTTATGTCTAGTTTTCAGAACATGGACGTATCCATAATTCAACGTTTATTTTATTAATTTAATGCATTTTAAAATGTGTTGCTGAATATGCACGGTAGAAGAGGACATCGGATGAAAAACAAAAATTGCCCACTCCATTCCCTTTCGTCACCCCTAGTCCCAGAAGCCACCACCATGAACCATTTCTGCATTTGGCTTTTCTGATGGTTAGCATTCTAATTCTCAATAGCATACTTATATCTCTATCTTGATATTCAACTTAGACACTAGCTACTGACTCCTAAATGTTAAGTTATTATTTTTCTTTTCTTTTAAAAAAAATTTTTTTTAATGTTTATTTATTTTTGAGACAGAGGGAGACAGAGTACAAGTGGGGGAGGGTCAGAAAGAGAGGGAGACACAGAATCTGAAACAGGCTCCAGGCTCCGAGCTGTCAGCACAGAGCCCAATGCGGGGCTTGAACTCACGGACCACGAGATCATGATCTGAGCCAAAGTGGGACGCTTAACCGACTGAGCCACCCAGGCGCCCCAACAGTTATTATTTTTCATTTTTCTGTTGGTTACCTTTGTAAGTTTCAATCTCACACCTAAATCTCATTTCTTGTTCTATTATTTTCAATCTGTTAATTTCTTTCAACAATACCAGGACAACTTTCACTTTGATAGAGTTGATCATTTTATGTACTGTTTTATGAACATAATTAACTTTTCATGTTTTGTTCACAGGATGGTTCTAAAAAAGAATAAATACTGTTTATGTTATTATGACTTTGTAAATATTGTTTCTTCAAAAGTCAATCAGTATGGTAGGAATTTATTCCCTTCTCTGTGGGTCCTGTGTCATTAACTACAAGTCATGTGAAGGGTCATTTGTTAAAATCATTTTGCATTTTTGTTTCCTTTGTATTTAGACATGAGTTTCTGACAATTTTTCATTTTTCTTGGGATTTTTATTTGCCTGAATTTTTCTTTGTTAAGAAAAGAAACATGCCTTTACCTGATCTTCATGATTTATAAACCTCTTAATCATACTATTTCTTGAAGCCTTTTACTGGGCTATATCCTACAATAACAGAAAGGGTGCTTTGGACACAAATTTTCTAAGTAATTATAAACCTAAAACTCTATGGTGCTCACATACATAAGAATTTTCTGGGTATAGAATATTGGGTTTTTAATTCTATTTCCCAGAATTTTTTATTCTACCATCCAAAGTTCTGGATAAGATATCTGAGGCTAGTATTATTTTTGCTCTTTTGAGGGTGACTTTTTCTTTTCTCTGGAAGTTTTAGGAATTTCTCTTTATGCTTGATGTTCTGAAATATCTTGAGTCTGAATCAAGGCATGGCTCTTTTATTCTTCACCTTCTTGGAACTTGGAGGATCTTTTAGTCTGGAAATAACTATCTTTCTTCAGTTCTGGGAAACTTTTTCCTAGCATGTCTTTATTCTTTTAATTTTAATAAAAGCTGTACATTTACATGATTTAAAAATTTGAGTAATTCTACAAGTCTTACAATGAAGCTAGCAGTTTCTTTCCTACTCCCTAGAAGCCACTATTTTCAATGCTTTTAGCTTTCTGGTATTTATGTCCATATTTCTAAATAGCATACTTACACTGCTGTTTATTAATTTTTTTGTTTGCTTGTTTTAAATATAATATATTTACTTCAGGCAATGGACAATAAGGGCTTAGCTTTCTTTGTCCACTTCCATACTCTTAAGTATATTTTTCCTTCCTATTCTTCTAATAGAATTATATCATAATTTTTGGACAAATTAATATTTAGAATTTATATTGTTATGACTACATAAATATTATTTGAGACTGTAGCCCTGTAGCACATTAAAATTTCCTTTCTTATACATTTTTAGTTCTCGTTGCAATTTTTTGTTTACATATTTATTTATTAAAAAATTTTTTTTAATTAATTTTTGAGAGAGAGACACACACAGCATGAGTGGAGGAGGGTCAGAGAGAGAGGGAGACACAGAATCTGAAGCAGGCTCCAGGCTCTGAGATGTCAGCATAGAGCCTGATGCAAGGCTCGAACTCATGAACCGTGAGATCATGACCTGAGCCGAAGTCAGACACTTAACCGACTGAGCCACTCAGGCACTCCTATTTGTTTCTTTTTTAAAAATTAATAGCTAAGTTAGTTAGCATATAGTGCAATGATTTCAGGAGTAGATTCCAGTGATTCACTTACCCATTTAGCTCATCCCCCCACCCTCAACCCCTCCAGCAACCCTCAGTTTGTTCTCTGTATTTAAGAGTCTCTTATGTTTTGTCTCCCCCCCATTTTTATATTATTTTTGCTTCCCTTTCCATATGTTCATCTATTTTGTATCTTAAATTCCACATATGAGTGAAGTCATATGGTATTTGTCTTTCTCTGGCTGACTAATTTTGCTTAGCATAATACCCTCTAGTTCCATCCACATTGTTGCAAATGGCAAGATTTCATTCTTTTTGATTGTTGAATAATATCCATTGTATGTATATACCACATCTTCCTTATCCATTCATCTGTCAATGAACATTTGGGCTCTGTCCATATTTTGGCTATTGTCTATAGCGCTGCTATAAACATTGGGGTGCATGTGCCCTTTGAAACAGAACAACTGTAACCCTTGGATAAATACCTAGTAGTGCAATTGCTGGGTCGTAGGGTAGTTCTATTTTTAACTTTTTGAGGTATCTCCATACTATTTTCTAGAGTGGTTGCACTTGTTTAGTTTTTTAATGTGCCTGTCACAAATCCACCCTCAAACTCTTCAACAGAAGAGAAAAATCGAGATTCGCTTGCATCCTATATATCAATAGTTCATTCTTTTTAATTGCTATATGTGCTTGATTGTATATTGCTTATACCACGATTTGTTTATCCATTCACCTGTTGATAGACATTTGGGTTGTTTCCAGTTTGAGACTATTATTACAAATAAAGCTGCCATGAACATTCATGTACTAGACTTTATGTGGACATATGCTTTCATTTCTTTTGGGTAAATACTTAAGAGGAGAATGGCTATACCATATGGTAGGTGTGTGTGTTTAACTTTTTCAGAAACTGCCAGTATTCATAATCTATTGCTGTGTAACCAACTACCCCAAATCTTTCTGGCTTAAAACAACATAATTTATTATCTCAGAAAGTTTGTGGGTCAGGAATCCAAGCATAGTTTAACTGAGTGCAATCAAGGTGCTGGCCAGCCCCGAGGTTTCATCTGAAGAGTTGTTGAGAAAGGAGCAGATTTTAAACTCACTCAGATGGTTATTGGAAGGGTTCAGTTTCTTGAGGACTGTTGGACCGAGGGCCTCAGTTCTTTGTTGGCTGGAGATCTCTCCCAGTTCCTTACCATATAGGCCTCTTTGATACAGTGACTAGTTTTATCAAGGCCAGCAAAGGAGAGAGTCTGTTAACAAGATAGAAATCACTATCTTTTGTAACCTAGTCATGGAAGTGACAGCCTTTCAGTGCTGTTACATTATATTGGTTAAGAGAGGGAATTATACAAAGCCAGACTGCTAGGAGGTGGGGATCATTTGGAGCCCTGTCAAAATAATGCCAAACAGTTTTCCAAAGTGGTTGTGTCATTTTACATTCCCAAAAGAAGCTCTGAGAATTCTAGTTGCTCCTGTCCTCACCAATATTTTGAGTCATCAGACTTTGTAATTTTAACTATTTTAAAGAGTGTGTAGTGGCATCTAATAGGGGTTTTAACATCCATTTCCCTACTGAACATCTTTTTATGTGCTTATTTTCTATCTCTGTGTGCATGTATTTCTCGTGTGTGTGTGTGTGTGTGTGAAATGTCTTCTTAAATTTTTTGCCCATTTAAAAAAATATGGACTGTTTGATTATTATCATATTTTGAGGCTGCTTTATAGATTCTGGATACAAGTCTTTATCCGATGTGGACTTCCAAATATTTTCCCTGAGCCTGTGCCTTGTCTAATTTATTCTCTTCACAACAGCTTTCAAAGAAAAGACTTTTTTTTTTACTGTAATGCAATTAAACTGATTAGTTTTTTTCTTATATTGATTTTGCTTTTGATGCCTTATCTGAGAGATCTTTACCCGACTCAAGCTCACAAAAATTTTCTCCTGTTTTCTTCACCTAGCTTTGTAGTTTTAGGTTTTACATTTACGTCTAGGATCCGATATGAACCAATTTCATTTTTTTTGCATTTGTGTATTTAATTGTTCCAGTGCCACTTGTTGAAATGATATCCTTTTCCCCTGAATTGTCTTGGCATCTTTTTCAAAAATCAGTTGCCCATCTGTCTGGACTCTGTATTCTCTTTCATTGAGCTGCTTGTCTGTCTTTACACCAACACACATTGCTTGATCATTGTAGCTATATCATGAGCCTTAAAATCAGGTAGTGAAAGACCTTTGTTCTCTTCAAAGTTGTTTTGGCTATTCTGGGTCCTCTGCATTTCTATATAAATTTTGGAAATAGCTCATCAATACCTACAAAACAATCTTCTGGGATTTTTATTGTGATAGTGTTAAAAAATATATATCAATTTGGGGAGATTTGCATCTTAATAATATTGAGTCTTCTGATCCATGGATAAGGCATATCTCTCCATTTGTTTCTATCTTAATTTCTCTCAGCATTGTTTTCTTGTCTTCAGTGAAAAGATCTTTCCCAGTTTTTCTCAAACTTATTCCTAAATAGTTTTTATTCTTGATGCTATTGGAAATGGTATTGTTTTTTGGAATTTCAATTTCTAATTATTCATTGTTAGTATATGGAAACATTTAATTTTTTTAATGTTTATTTATTGAGAGAGAGTATGAACGCATGTGCCCATGTGCATGAGTGGATGAGGGGCAGAGAGACAGGGAGAGAGAGAATCCCAAGAAGGCTCTGTGCTATCAGTACAGAGCCCGACACAGGGCTCAGTCTCACAAACCATGAGATGGTGACCTGATCTAATCGTGACCAAAATCAAGTCAGACACTTAACCATCTGAGCTAACCAGGCACACCCACACTTAATTTTTTTGTATGTTGATCTTACATCCTACAATTTTGTATAATTACTTCTTTTTTAAAAAAAATTAACGTTTATTTATTATTAACAGACAGAGAGACACAGAGTGTGAGCAGGGGAGGGGGCAGAGAGAGGGGGAGACACAGAATCCGAAGCAGGCTCCAGGTTCTGAGCTGTCAGCAAAGAGCCCGATGCAGGGCTGGAACTCACAAACTGTGAGATCATGACCTGAGCCGAAGTCGGTCGGCTAACCAACTGAGCCACCCAGGCGCCCCTTGTATAATTACTTCTTAGCTCTAGTAGTTTTTTTGTAGCCTCGTGAAGATTTTCTACATAGATGATCATGTTTATAAAAGAAGACAGCCTCCTCCCCGCCCCCCCCCGCCCCAAATCTGGATGCCTTTTATCTTTTTCTTGCCTTATTAAATGGGCTAAAACTTCTAGGACAAGGTTGAACAGAAGTAGTAAAAGCAGATATCCTGAATTGTTCCTAGCTTTAGAGGGAAAGGATTCAGTTTTTTTTTTTTTAATGTTTATTTTTGAGAGAGAGAGAGAGAGACAAAGAGTACAAGTCGGGGAGGGGCAGAGAGAGAGGGAGACACAGAATTCAAAGCAGACTCCAGTCTCGGAGCTTGTCAGCACAGACCCTACGCGGGGCTCGAACTCACAAACCATGAGATCATGACCTGAGCCGAAATTGGACACCTAACCGATTGAGTCACTCAGGTGCCCCCATTCAGTTTTTCTTTAATTTAAAAGATTATTTAATTAGAAGTACAAAGTAATAATCATAAAAGAAACTTTGTGAGGGTGAGGTGAGGTCTTCTAATAGAACACAGTATACTGAAACATAACACTGTGCTTGCTTCCTTTTCTTCTTTCTTGCTTTCTTTCTTTCTTCTTTAATAGACTTTAGTTTTCAGGGCAGTGTTAGGTCCACAGCAAAAATGAGTAAAAAGTACATAGGTCACCTATACCTCTTGTACCCACACATGCACAGCCTTGTCCACACATTCTGCACCAGAGTGGTACATTTGTTACTGCCTTTTTATTGTCCCTATTGTTTTGCCTTTTCCAGAATGTCATAGAGTTGGAATCATATGGTAAATATCCTCTTCAGATTGGCTTCTTTCATTTAGTAATATGCATTTAAGTTTATCTGTGTCTGTTCATGGCTTGATAGCTCATTTCTTTTAGTGTTCAATAACATATCATTGTCTGAATATACCACAGTTTATTTATCCATTCACCTACTGAAGGACACATTGGTTGCTCCCAAGTTTTGAATGATAAAAAGTTGTTATAGATCCAAGTGCAAGTTTTGTGTGGACATAATTTTTCAACTCACTTGGGTAAATAAATACCAAGGAGTGCGATTGCTAGATTGTATGGTAAGTGTATATTTAGTTTTGTAAGAAACTGCCAAACTGTCTTCCAAAGTGGCTATACCATTTTGCCTTTCCACCAGGAATGAATAAGAGTTCTTATTGCCTGACATCCTTGCCAGCATTTGATGTTGTCAGTGTTTTAAATTTGGATGCCACTAGGTATGTGGTAGTATCTCATTGTTTTAAGTATTCAGTTTTCACCATTAAGTTTAATCCTAACTATAGATTTTTCTTAGATGCCCTTTATGAGATTGAGGAAATTCTCTTCTCTTTCTAGTTTCTTGAGAGTTTTTATCAGGAATGGATGTTAGATTTTGTTAAATACTTTTTTTCATCAATCGAGATGGTCATGTGATTTCTCTTTTTTAGTTTGCTAATATGATGAATTACACTCATTGATTTTCAAATGTTAAATGTTGCATTCCTGGGATAATCCCTATTTGGCAATGATGCATTATTTTATTTTTTTGTTAGATTCAGTTTGCTAAATTTTGTTAAGTATTTTTGCATCAATTTTCATAAAGGGTAGTTGTCTGTAGTTTTATTTTCTTGCAATATCTTTGTCTGGTTTTGGTATGAAGGTGATGCTGGCCTCATAGAAAGATTTGGAGAGTATTTCCTCTTCTTCAATTTTCTAGAAGAGTTTGTGTAGAATTGGTATTATTTCTTCCTTAAATGTATGGCATAATATACCAGTGAAGCCATCTGGGCCTGCAGTCATCTTTTGGGGAAGGTTTTTTCTTACAAATTAAATTTCTTTAATAGATCTATTCATATTCAGATTATGTATTTATGATTCATATGATCTGTTTCAGATTCAGATTATTTCTTTAAAAAATATTTTGCGATAAAATATTCATAACATACAATTTACCATTTTAAGCATTTAAGTATATAATTAAATGGCATTAAGCACATTCACAATGTTCTCTAACCATCATCACAATCTATGTCTATCTATGCATCTATCTTTTTTTAATCATTCTAAATAGACACTTTGTATCTATTAAATAGTAAATCCTTTTTCCCCCACCTCCTGTCATTCCCTGGTAATCTCTATTTCTCTTTATGAATTTGCCTAATCTAGGTAGCTCATACATGTGGAATTATACAATATTTGTCCTTTTGTATTTGGCTTATTCACTTAGCATATAATTTTCAAGATTTATCCATAATGCAACTTTTATCAGAATTTTATTTCTTGTTATAGCTATCTCTTCCTCTTTGAGAGAGTTTTGATAACTTCTATCTTTCAAAGAATTTGTCTCTTTTATTTAAAATTTTTAATTGATTCACATAAAGTTGTTTTTAGTATTTTCTAATTTTCTTTTAATATCTATAAAGTCTGTAGTGATGTCCCCTCTCCCATTCCTGATATTGGTAATTTGTATCTTCTCTCTCTTTTTTTCTGATATTTCTGGCAAGAAGCTTATCAATTTCATTTGTCTATATCAAAAAACAAACTTTTGCTTTCATTGATTTTTTTTGTTTTTGTATTCTCTATTTCATTTAATTAAGCTCTTACCTTTATTGTTTCTTTTCTTCTGCTTTGCATTTAATATTTTCTTCTTTCTCTTATTTCTTATGCTATGAATTGATTTATTCAAGACTTTCTTTTTTAAAAAATGTTTATTTATTTATTTTGAGAGAGAATAGAAAGCAAGCAGCAGAGGGGCAGAGAGAGGGAGCCAGAATCCCAAGCAGACTCTGCACTGTCACGCAGAGCCTGATGCGAGGCTCGAACCCATGAACTGTGAGATCATGACCTGAGCTAAAATCGAGAGTCAGATGCTTAACTGACTGAGCCACCCTGTTATCCCAAGACTTTTTTTTTTTTTAATATGAGTATCTGGTACTACAAATTTCTCTCTGCATACTGCTTTCATTGAATCTCACAAACTTTGATGTGTTCCATTCATTTTGATTCAGCTATCTTTGGATTTCTTTTTTGAGCCATGGGTTATTTTAAAATATGTTATTTACTTTCTAAATATTTGGGGATATTCCAGCTACCTTTGCATTACTAACTTTTCATTTAATTTCACTGTGGTCAGAGAATATACTTTATTAGACTTAAATCTAGAGATTTGTTTTCTTACCAAGACTATAGCCTATATTAGCAAAATTTTGCACTAAAAATTAAGTGTATTCTTTTGTTAGTTGGAATGTTCTATAAATATCAATTAGGTCATGTTGGTTGAATGTCTTGTGCAAATCTTCTATATCTTTGCTGATTTTCCATCTACTTGTTCTGCAAATTATTAAGAGTAAGATGCTGAAATCTTTTAATTATAATTTGGATTTGTCAATTTCTCCTTATAGTTATATCCACTTTTGCTTTATGTACTTTGAAGCTCTGATGTGATGTACATTGATGTTTATGTTTGTTTTGTATGTTCTTGGTAAATTGCCTCCTATATTATTATGAAATTACCCTCTTTATCTCTGATAATATTCTGTGCTCTGAAATCTAATTTATCTGATAGCCACTCTTGATTTCTTTGTACTGGCATTATAGTAATGTATTTTTAGGTCTGTTTTTCACCTTCTATGCCTTCTTTCAACTTTTATATTTAACTTGTTCATGTCTGTAGTCTAATGGGTTTCTTATAGGAAGCATATAGTTAATCTTGCTTTTTTATCCATGTTGACTGTCTCTGCCTTTTGGTTGGGGATGTTTATACCATTTACATTGAGAGTGATCATTGATATGTTTGGGTTTCAATATATCACCTTGATATTTGTTTTCTATTTGTTCCATCTTTCCTTTGTTCCTGTTCTCTTCTTCTATCTTTTGGATTGAGTATTTTTATTATTTAATTTATTTCCTTTGTTGGTTTATTAGCTATAGCTTTTAGTTTTCTTATTTTAGTGGTTGTTTAAGGATTTATAGCATACATCTTTAACTTATCACAGTTAACTTAAAGCCATATTATACCATTTATGTTTAGTATAAGAACTTTACAAGAGTATAATTCCATTCTCTCTTCCCTGAACTTTATGCTATTGTTCCTACATTTTACAGATGTTATAAATTTTACCCCTATGGTTACCATTTTCATATTTAAAAATTAAAGAATACTTTTAAAACAAGAAAATAAGTCTTATATTTTTTCACATATATATCATTTATGATGCTTTTTATTCCTTTGTGCAGATTTGGGATTATTCCAGACCTAGAATCTAGGACTATTCTCTTTATATATCCATGACTTCTCTTAAGACTTCTATAGTGTGTCTGTTGGTGACAAATTCTTTCTGCTTTAGCATGTCCAAAAAAGTCCTCATTTTGCTTTTGTTTTTGCAGTATATCTTCACTACGTACAGAGTTCTAACTGGACAATTTTTTTTCTTTTAGTACTTAAATATGTTGCTCCACTGTCTTCTGGCTTGCTTTGTTTCCAACAAGAAGTTGCTAATACTTGCATCTAAATGCAATTTATCTCTGATTTTAAGCAATTTGATTATGATGTGCATTTGTGTAGTTTTATGTTTCTTGGGATTTACCGACTTCCTTAGATCTATGGATTTATAATTTTCATCAAATTTGGGGGAATTAGGGTGATTACTTTTTCACATATTTTTTTCTGTCTCTTACCCCCACCCCACCCTGCTATCGTCTCCTTGTCAAGTGTGAATTGCATATATAATAGGCTCTTCAAGTTGTCCTGCAGTTCACTGATGCTATATTCAGGGTTTTTTGTTTTGTTTTTCTGCTTTTTTTCCCCTCTATATTTTATTTGGATAGTTTTTTTTTTTTGTTATGTTCTCAAACTCTTCTTCCTTTCCTTTTATTTTCTTAAAATTTATTTATTGTAATTTTTTCAACATTTTATTTATTTTTGAAGGGCAGAGATAGAGCACGAGTGGGGGAGGGACAGGGAGAGAGAGAAACACAGAATCCAAAGCAGGCTTCAGGCTCTGAGTTGTCAGCACAGAGCCTGATGCAGGGCTTGAATTCATGAACCATGAGATCATGACCTGAGCCAAAGTCAGATGCTTAACTGACTGAGACACCCAGGCGCCCCTCTTTTTTTAAATTTAATTTATTTTTTTTTTATTTTTGAGAGAGAAAGGATGAATGGGGGAGATGCAGAGAGAGAAGAGAACAGAGGATCTGAAGTGGGCTCTGCACTGAGCAGCAAACCTGATGCAAGGCTCAAATTCATGAACTGTGAGATCATGACCTGCTGAAGTCGAACATTCAACTGACTGAGCCACCTAGATATTTGTCTTCTTCTTTTTCAGTGTCTAATATACTAATTCATATTTTGGAATTCATCTAATTCATCTTTTGAATTTTGACTGGTTCTCTTCTCTGTCTCTGATATCTCTACTTAGCATGTTACATCTTTCCTCTATCTTGTTGAACATATGGAATATGGCTATAATAACTATTGTCTACTTCTGTCTTCATAGTAATTTCTGGGTTTCTTTATATTGATTTTTCTCTTCATTATGGGTTATATTTTCTTGTATATTTGATAAATTTTTAGATGCTTCCAGACATTGTGAATTGTACCTTATTGGATAATGGATGTTTTTCTATTTGTGTTAATATTCTATTCTATTCTATTCTATTCTATTATTTATTTATTTATTTATTTTTAATATTTATTTTTGAGAGAGAGACAGAGCACGAGTGGGGGAGAGTCAGAGAGAGAGGGAGGCACAGAATCCAAAGCAGGCTCCAGGCTCTGAGCTGTCAGCACAGAGCCTAACGTGGAGCTTGAACTCAAAGACTGTAAGATCATGACCTGAGCCAAAGTCGGATGCTTAACCAACTGAGCCACTCATGTGTCCCTATTTGCATTAATATTCTTAAACTTTATTCTTAGATGCACTTAAGTTACTTGGAAACATTTTGATTTTTTTGAGGTTTGCTTTAAACTTTGCTAGGCTGCACCAGAACAACCTTTGCCCCACTACTAAAGCAATACCCTTTTGAGTACTCTACCCAATTCCCTATGAATCATGAGGTGTTCTACTCTGGCTGATGACAATATGAACTATTCCCAGCCCTAAGTAAGTTCCAGAGTTGTTCTCTGCTCTTTTGGGTCAGTCCTTCCCTAGCCTCATGTCACTTCCTCATATGCATACATTTATCAGTACTCAGCTGAAGACTCTGGGGGTCTTTGAAGATCTCCAAAGCTCTGTACCTCCTGCAGCTCTCTCTTCTCCAGTATCTTCCCAGTGAACTCAGCTGCTTTGACCATGATAGGCTTCCAGCTCTGTCTCTTCAACTCAGAGAGACCAATAGGTCCAACCTAGGTTCCTCCTCCCTGTGCTGAGACCTGGAAACTCTCTGCAGGTAGTACTCTGGGCCAACCTGAGGGCTCACTTCTTTTGTTTCCCCTCTCTCAGTTATCACCCCCAATGTTGCCTAATGTCTAACGTCTGAAAGTCAGTTTCATATATTTTTTCAGAGTTTTAGTTGTTGCAGAAGAATGGAGAAATCTTGTTCCTGTTATACTATCATCAACTAAAACATACATACAGTAATCTTGTTTGATGGATGAATTTATTTTTGAGTTTTCATTTATTATTTTTAAGATTTCTTCTGCTCATTGCATTGTTTCTCTTCCAGGTTTCCTTTTTCCTTCTGCTTCTGCTTGTCTTCTTGGTAGAGCTTTTCCTCATATGTTGAGTGATCCTTGCTTTCTTGCAATAATATTATGAAGGAGGTCCTAAGCTTCTGACTGACAGGGCTTGCCAAATATTGGGATTCACAATGGGTGACCTGGTTGAGCTATTTTATTGGGGAAGTCCCAACTGTCAATATCTGGAGAGCTTATCTTTTTTTTCTGCTCAGAGACCCCAGAGGGAGGAAAAAGTCTCCATTCCCCTGCATTTGTTGTATCATCTTGGATGTCAGTGTTTCTGGAGCAGAGGGAAGTAAGGAAACTGAGAGGTCTCAGACTTCAATATGTAGACTCTGTCTAAACCTCCCAATTTTAGTTTTGGTACCCTCCCTTCTTGGTGCCTGGTGTTCCTGAGTCTAGAGTCTCCATGGTTCAGCTTCTTGGAGAAGAAAGCTCTGATCTTCTGGAAAGGGAAGGTGATGGTGACTTGAATGCACAGGATGAAGGAGGGGATCCTGGGAAGTCTCCCTACTTCTTGTATAGATTTTCAACCAATCTTCCTCATCTGAGTCTCACTCAATCCCTTCATTGAGAGTTAGCTGATGCTTACAAGTCCTGAGTCCTCTTCAGTTTCAGGATTTTCCTAGAGATTAATGTAGGCTTCACCTTTCTTGGGTCTATTAACAGTTACCACTCATCCAGCTATCTCCCAGCTTCTGATTTTGTGGATGCAAAATCACCCCCAAATTTCTGAGGATACTAACTAGATTTGTCAAGTTGTCTCCATTTCCTGGGTTATCTCTATTTTTCTATGGGGTCAGCTATTCTGTTCAGTATTCTTGATATTTTTCTTTCAGATGACCAGTTTTCCCATGGGCCTGGTTATCCTTGGTCTTCTGTTCATATTTTAGGATGAAGGACCATACTTACACTGGTATGTTGTGTCTCTTCCATAGTCCATACTCTTGAGTTAATGACAGGCTTGAATGGAGGAAACATGTGTAGGGATAGACCTGTGCATCTGTAGACATTGTTTTAGGGTTCAAAAATAGCATTTTGTTGCTCTTGGCATCATCTCTGGATATTAGAATAGGACGGCACCAATACCTACACTAAACAGCTTGGATCTCCTTGGTCAAATGTCTTTAGGAAGAGTCTTCTGCTTTGTTAGTTTGTCAGTTTGCCTAAGGGATAAAGATCTGATTATCAGTCTCTCTCTGTGGAGTGGGGAAGGGTTCGGGGAAGGGACTGACTGACACAACTGTTTTTGTTAACAAACCTTTAATTAAACATCCTGTTTGATTTCTTTTTTTCACTTTTTGGTTGTGATCCCACAGCCTCTACATGTTCTGTTGGGAGGATTGGCCACTGCTATGAGCCCACCACAGTGTTCTCTGAGCATCCATGTTTGGCCCTGTCCCATTGGCTATCTATGCCCTGTATCCATTTTAATGTCTTGTTTACCTATTACCCCTTCTTCAACCCCCCTTCCTGTTTTGGGAGATTATTTTCATTTTGTACCTCTTTATTGGGATTTGGAAGAAAAAAGAAAAATCCATGCGCAAAATCCACCATCTTAAATCAGAAGTCTGTTTTCCCCTAGTTTTATGAGACCTTAAGCTTCCACAGAATAAACACATAATTGCTTTTTCCTTACCCCAGGAAAATGTCTAAGTTGGAGTCAATGAACCTTCCAAGTTCTTGAGCCAACCAGTGCAGTGTGTCTGTGATGCTCGGACTTTATGTCCACCGATTTATGGGGGGGGGGGGAGCATCGTCATCTGGGATGGATCTGAAGCCAGACTTGCTGTAACAAGATATGTAACTCTCAAGGATTACAGAATACTGAATTGTTGCAGTGTAGACCCCATAAGGAAACTGAAGCTGCATCTGGGAATCAAACTGAAGTAGAGCCTGAGCAGATTGGTCCTTAGGTGATTCTATCCCACAAATAATACATTATCTGAGGCCCTGTGCTGGAGGGGGATTGCTGCAATAGCTAAGGGACCTGTTGCTCAGGTGTAAGCACTTCCAACCCATCATCCTGGTGCTATGGTTGCACTGATGCCAGAGTCCCCACAGGTGAGGTATTACACAACAGGGGGATGGCTCCCAGAGGAAATGAAAGATCTGCAAGAAAACTCCTTTAATTACTGAAGAAAAAATAGCTACCATGCTGAATATAAAAAGTCTTCTCCTCCTCTGCCCATCAACTAGGAGAGAATATGGATACTCACTTTGCTTCTCCCAGGTCATCTCCTGCTCTCATATAATATGTTCAGATATAAGTAAGAGTAATTCCTCAAACCACCCTCCAATTAAAAAAAAAAAATTCATTCCCTGAGTATCTCTGAACCTCCACAGATTTAAGGATGGATACGCATTAAAATGTCACAGTCTCCTGAACTTTGTGCTTTTAAATTTCCTGTTTCACAACTACTGAGATATAATTTCAAGTGCAAAAATATCTGTCAGGGAGGATATTAAACAACTCCACACCTTCAGCTGTTCTGTCTTCAGCTATTTACAGATATGTTTCAAAAACATACCATTTAAATATGAACAGCAACTTCCTGTTAAACTTTGGATGTAGCAACCAGCAAGAAATATGGCCCCCGGTGGTGAGGGAGGAAAAAATAGTTTCTGTATACAAAGCCCTAACATAATAAACAAGCAGAAGCACTTCCTGATAAATAGCGCCAAGCAAACATTCATATCCTTGCCTCTGCTGTATTCAAAATATTTTTACTAGACCAAGTGCAAAGTATTATTATCATTAATATTAAGTTTATCCTTTTTGGAACTGATCCAGGCTCCAGTTCTACCAGAAGGTCTGGTAGGAGCCAAGGGTATGGACGTTTATCATGGCAGTTACTTCAGTTTTAATTCTCTTCATATAAATGTTGCAAAGCTGTGGATGGATATTAACATTACTGTGCTTGATGAAACCCACGCCCAACAGCCCTGCAGCAACCACCCCACAAAATCATCAAAACGGAAATTCCAGGGCAGTAAACAGGCAGAGCGCAGATCCAGTGACAGTCTCTGAAGGCAGCACCAGGAAGAAAGGCAAGGACAATGGCAAAGACATCTAGGTCCCCACAGGTTCCCTCTAGCCACCACACCAGGAACCCAGCTTGGGCAGAGACACTGGCACCCAGGACACCCAGGACCTTAAAGAAATCACTCATTTGTGTTCTCATTCGCCCAAGCGAAATGCAAACCTGGCTGTTCTCTTTAAACCCAAAACAGAACACTTTTTGTTGATATGTGACATATATCCAGAAAAGTGTACACATCATACACGCACAGTCTGATGAACGTTCACAAACTGAATCCAACCCTATAAATAGCATCCAGACTGAGATGCAGAATATTAGCAGCCCCCAAGAAGGCTCGTGTATTCCTTGTGTCCCCTTACAGTCAAGATCTGCCCCGGCTCCAGGGATGACCACTCTCTGGGCATCCTCTTTTTTACATATATTCCTGCACAGGAAACTGGAGCTCCGGAAATTAGATGAAGTAAATTAAGTGCAACTTTGTGCCTATGTATTAGAATTGAGGACGCAATGCCATACACGACTAGCAGAGATGTCCCCACTGATGTCTTTCAGCATTCCCCCAGGATGGGTGAAAGCTTTGTGGTGGGAGAAGGAGAGGAGTGAGAGGGGATGGGTAGCCACTGCTCACATGGAGAGGTGTGGGAGAGGCAGAATTTCACACAATGTCAAGTCCCTGAGGGAAAATAGGTCTTGGTCAGATGGGCCTGGTAGGGTGAGGGGACACCAGGTAGAGGTGGCAGCCTCAGAGTTTCATGTCTCAGTCTGCCCCCGGCCACCTGGCTCACCAAGCAGCTGGACAGCAATTGTGAATGTCTTGCTTTGACACCACCATCACCACCCCTATGAGCTCTATGGCCCATTGCCCTGCTGACCTCAGACCGTGAGCAACTTCCTAGACAGGTTGCAGTCCTGTCCTCTAGAAGCTCAGAACCAAGTTCGGAAGACAAATGGGCAATGGGGTCAACACCACCCAGTGCAGGGTGGGGCGTATGTGATGGGCAGGCAAGAAGCCCACAGCAAGGGCTTCTTCATGTGTATTACTATAACTATTCAACACATGTTTCCTGAGTGAACCAATACATGAATGAATGAATGAATGAATTCATAAAGCACCTCCCATCTTCCCTGAACTGGGAGCAAGCCTGATAGCCGGCTGGGTTGACCTGCAAAAGAGTGGCCAATCCAAGGACCAGAAAGCCTGAGTGACCATGGGGCCAGCTGAACTACAGATAGTGCTCAAGGAAGAGCTTTGGTCAAGATGAGGCTCCCGGACCTACCTGGGATTTCAGCTACCGGAGGATCCAATTAACACTGGTTTTGGGCAATAAATACATTATGTTACTTCACACACACACACAAACAAGAACTGAAGAGGCAGGTGGTTCCCAGGTGTGTTCAGTGCCCAGCAAGGTCACTGAGGGCCTCTCCTCCATTCTCCTACTCTGTCCCCTCAGCTGTTGGTGCTATTCATCATATCATCAAATCCTCAGCAGCTTTTTTTCAGGGAAGGAAAAGCAAATGTCGCCCTATTTCTTATTGGCCAAATATGGTCACCTGACCTACAGGGAGGTTGAGAAAGGGAGGATCTGACTGCTTTCAGAGCCATTCTCCCTAATCTTTGGGGCTGAAAGGGACATGATCAGACTCTGCTGGCACATCTGAGAGCCTCTGTGCACTGTCTCAGTGCTTCCAAGAGCCAGTGTGGTTCACTCAGTGAAGAACACAGGAGCCCAGTGTCCAGGACTGCTGTGCATCCTTGAGCAGGTCTCTTGAGATCTTGACCTTCTCTTCGTTCCAATGGTGCAGCTGGACAGCAGAACCAGTAAATCCTTCCCAGTCATGAAAGTCATGGCTCCATAATTTCTGTTCCCTCTGCCCAGATGAGATGCCCCAGTGGAACTCTGTTAGCTTGTTCCAAAAATGACAAGGTTGTGAAAAAACTAGGAACATAGCTCATGTGTCAGAGGTGGCATTGCTGCCTGTTCTGAAATTTATGTTACTTATCTATAACACATGAAGAAAATCTAACACAAAGATCATCTGTGGGTTGTGTCCCAAAAAAAGATATATGTTGAAGTCCTAACCTCCAGTACCTGTGAACACGACCTTATTTGGAAATAGGGTCTTTGCAGATGTGATCAAGATGAGGGCATACTGAATTGGTGTGGCGGAGGCGGGGGTGGTTATCCAACATGACTGGTGTCCTTATAAGAAGAGGAGAAGACAGGCACATTCAGGGGGAAGGCCAAGGGACAGCAGAGGTAGGGAAGCTGGAGCCACCAGAAGCTGGAAGAAGGAAGGAGGGATTCTCCCCAGTGTCTTCAGAGGGAACATAACCCTGCAGACACCTTGCTTTTGGACTTCTAGCCTCCAGGAGTATGAGACAACAAATTTCTGTTGTTTTAAGCCACCCAGTTTAAGCCACCCAGTTTGTGGTACTTTGTTACAGCAGCACTCAGAAACTAACATATAGGGGCGCCTGGGGGCTCAGTCTGTTGAGCATCCGACTTCGGCTCAGGTCACGATCGCGCAGTTCATGAGTTTGAGACCCACGTCAGGCTCTGTGCTGACAGCTCTGAGCCTGGAGCCTATTTCAGATTCTGTGTCTCCCTCTCTCTCTGCCCCTCCCCTGTTCATTCTCTCTCTCTCTCTCTCTCTCTCTCTCTCTCTCTGTCTCTCAAGAATAAAGAAGCATTAAAAAAAAGAGAGAGAGAGAAACCAACACAGATAATAATATTTAGATATCCAGACCTTAGCAGGACAATGCGTTGTCTGTGTTCTCCTCCATATTCCAGGAAACAGGTAGGAGAACAATGCAGTGGAATTTGTCTTTACCCCAGGCCAATGTCGCCAGAAACCCTCAGGAAGAGGCAGTAAGGTGTAGGAGCTAAGAGCCTGGACGCTGGAGCTTGAATTCAAACCCCTTCTCTGCTCTGTCCTGGCTATGTGACCTTGGGTAAGTCACTTAATCTCTCCTGTGCCTCAATAGCCCCATCTATAGGTAGAAAATAAAATTGGGTTGTAATGAGGAGTAAATGAGTTAACATGTGCAAAATGTCTAGGACAGTATCTGGCACACAGTAGGTTCTTGCTAAGAACAAAGGTTGTCATGTCCTAGATGTCTTGTCTGTCCCCTTGTTTACAGCATAGCTACAGTGGGTCACTTAGTGGACTGCTTTAAAGTGAAAATGGGTGGACACATAGCTGGCAAGATCAAGGCCATATCTGGAGTCATAAAAAGATCAGGAGTCGAAGCTAGACAAGAAAAGCCAAGAGCAAAGGGTGTACAGGGTGAGACCAGGACACACAATGTACTGAAAATGCCAGTGGAAGGGTTGGAACTCAGAGATTGGAGGACAAAACAGGTGCCTGCAAGTCCTGACAAGCAAGACCTGGAGGCACAAAGAGGTGGAGCCCAGTGGCCAGCTCCCTGGCAAAGGGTAAAACAGGAGGTGCTTGACAACCAAGGCAGCCCTTAGTGGAGGTTGAGGGCTTAAGGAAACCCCTAAACAAGGGATAGTGAAGGGGCTGCTGCCTACTAGGTGCCTGTGCAGGGCATGGCACCATTAAGCCCCACCAGACTGGGAAGTCGATACTAGCAGGGTAGGGAAACTTGTCCAGGGTCACATGGCTATGGGCCACGGTGGATGTGAGTGCCAGGGAATGGTTGACTGGGCCTTGCTGCTAGTGCTGTCAGGCCCGACATGGGCTACTGGGCATACCCCAGCTCTCCTGCTTCTGTGCTTAGCTAGACAAGGCCCAGGGACACCCAGCTGCACACTAGTCACAGCCCAGGAGAGAGCTGCCACTGGTTTGAGGAACAACCAGCTTGCTCTTCTCAGGGCATCTGAAACTGTAACCCAGGCTCACTTTCCTGCCCTGAACAAGCAAGAAAGAGAAGGCAAATGTACCTTTGGCCAAAAGTGTAAATTTGAGAACTAAAGCAAACAACATCTAATTTGTCAAGATACACACAGCCTTGTGGTTGTTATAGTAAGACAAACAGGCCCAGAAAACTCCCCAGCAACCTCTTACAGCTCAAGGAAACAAAAACTTGTGTAATTAACTTTGGAAACAAATGGCAAAGGATAAAAACAAAAGAGAGCACAAAATTGTTCAGTGGCAGTGGGGCAGCCAACCCCCTCTAGGGGACTCTGGACCGATAGCAGTCTGTGACATAGTCCTGGAGTTCTTGGCCTTCTTTCCATTCTTAAAAAAAATTCATTTATTCATCACCATAACTCCTGGTAATATGCTTTATCTTTACATCTTCCCCTTTCATCTTTAATCTCCTCTGATTCTGCACTATTAAGAAAGGAGAATTTCATTCATTGACCCTAACCCTACCTCCCCCAAATCATGATTGCCAGTTTTCATATTTGTGACACCGACAGTGACAAATGTAGTGTTGAACACATACTGCTTTTCTGTCGGCTGTAGACTGTGCTGAGCGTTCCCCATCTTTCCTCTCCTGCTTCCCTCTCTTCCTCAATCAGCTGGGTTTTCCTTTTATAATATCAAAGGTTTAGAATAATCTGTTTGACAACCATAATTAAGTTTTCTGTTCTTTGTTAAGTGTTATCTGTGTGTCAAAACAAGTACATGGCATTTGCATTTTTATAACTCTGTAAGTGCTATTCCTAGCAGACAAGTTGCTTCCTTCTAAGGCCTGATGGCTTTCCCAGGCCACAAAAGGAGATTGATTTGAGCATCAAGGTCAGATGGATTCTTTTTCTTATACACATTCATTTTGCTCAAGATCATGCCACGTTTTTAGTTTGATTATGATTAAACCATACCTTTTGTAGACAACTTTATGTTTTTTTCCCCTCAATGTTCTAATTGCCTTTCTTTTTTCTTGGCGACAAAGAATACCTGCCTCCCAATTCTCAACCTTTTCAATCCTGCCATCTGCACTGTTTATTTGTCCATGGGCATGGCTCCAAACTTGTCATTCTATTTTCCCATCTGTACTGCCAGGGCTGGAAGACTGTGAGCTATATTTCCCAGGACGGTTCTGCCAGTGAAAGGCACTAGAGGCTGGATGAGAGAAAGCATTTCCCCTGTTCTGCTCTGGTGGCAGCAACTATATGTGACCACAACCTGTAGATTCGTAGAGCTGTAGGTTTCCACGTTCTGCAACAGCAATAGCAATAGCCAGAGGGCTAGCTCCTGGCTTCCAGATGAGTGGCAGAAGTGCTCACAATGCTCATAAGCTCTAGATAAACCCACTTTCTATTTCAGGCGTATACCTACTGATCTCTAGGTGTTAGGGACTGAATTATGTCTCCCCAGAATTGATATGTTAAAGCTCTAACCTCCTATGTGACTGTATATGGAGGCGGAGTCTTTAAAAGGGCAATTAAGGTTAAATGAGATCATAAGAGTGGAGACCTTATCTAAATGGCTGTTGTCCCTATAAGAGGAAGAGACACCAGAGATCTCTCTCTCTGCACACATGCATAGAGAAAAGTCCTTGTGAAGACCCAGTGAGAACGTGGCTGTCTGCAAGCCAGGAAGAGAGTTCTCACCAGAAGCCAAACCTGCCAACACCTTGGTCTTGGACCTCCAGCCTCCATAACTCTGAGAAAATACTGGTTAAGCCACCCAGTCTGTGGAGCTTCTTTTATGCAGTCCAAGCAAACTAATACATTGAGTAATATCAATTGCCCATTTTTGTTCCTCTACTGTTCAGTATTTTCTTTTCCCTTTACATCTTAGTTTTGGAAGTTTCTATTGACATTTCTTCAAGCTCATTAATTCTTTCCTTGGTCATGTTCAGTCTATTGGTGAGCCCATCAAAAAGCATTCTTCATTTCTCTTATGGTTTTTGATTTCTAGCATTTCTTTTTGATTCTTTGTTAGAATCACTTTCTTTCCATCACTTTGCTTTATATTATCGATCTGGACTTGCATGGTGTCCACCTATTCCATTAGAACCTTCCTCATATTAATCATGTTTTAAATTCCTCATCTGATAATTCCAAAATATCTTCCATATCTGAGTCTGGTTCTGATGCTTGTTCAGCCTCTTTGAATTCTATTTTTTGTCTTTTAGTATGCCTTGTAATTTTTTGTTGAAAGCCAGGCATGATGTATAAGATAAAAGGAACTGAGGTAGGTAGGCCTTTACTGTGAGATTTTGGAATTAGGTTGTATTTATTGCTTGTTGTAGCTATAGGGGTCAGAGGCTAAAATGTCTTCTGGTGTCCTTGTTTTTGTCTCCCTTGTTGTCTTTGGGTCTCCCTAGAGACTTCTTTTTTTTAAATATTTATTTATTTTTGAGAGAGAAAGCAGGCCAGTGAGGGGCAGAGAGGGAGAGGGAGAGAGAGAATCTCAAGCAGGCTCCATGCTGTCAGCACAGAGCCTGACACGGGGCTTGATCCCACAATCCTAGAATCATGACCTAAGCTGAAATCAAGAGTCAGACACTTAATGGGCTGCCCCCACTCCCTGCAGAGACTTCTTAAATACCATCTGAGATGTGCTGTTCTTTCTACTGTATTCCTTGGTTATTATCCAAGAGCCCTACTTATGTGGTGGTAAGGTGTAAGGGAGGGGAAGCATCCCATAGTCCTGTGGTCAAGTTTCTTTTAGTAAGCCTATGCCCC
Source organism: Panthera tigris (assembly GCF_018350195.1). Classification (NCBI taxonomy): domain Eukaryota; kingdom Metazoa; phylum Chordata; class Mammalia; order Carnivora; family Felidae; genus Panthera; species Panthera tigris. The sequence continues at coordinate 19,794,683 of NC_056665.1, forward strand.
TGAGCTGTGACTTTCATGAGTGCCTCTCAGTCCCTCTACCCCCCTTAGGTGAAACAGAAAGGATGAAGGGACTGGAATTGAGTATTTCTCTCACCCCACGTTAGTTAGACTCTGGTGAAACTCCAGTTGGTTAGGCTCTAGCAAAATCGTTTCTCTTGAGGACAGGCCTTGTTAAGAAGAACAGAATGCTCTGGAAATATCTCAGAATGGTTGCTTTCCAATTGTCCTGCTGGAAGCATAAGGGAATTTTTCTCTGATCTTCACTATGAGAACCTATAAAGAACCTGGAGGTAAAACTCATAAAAGTGTGGGACCCTCCCTAAGACTGGGGTGCCTGAAGTTTTTAATTCTCAAATTTGTCCACATGGAGTCTCTAGCAATTCATCAGTGACAGTTTTGGTTTTTCAGGCAGGGTACTTGTTCCATGGAGGTTTTCACTCCTGGTCTTTCACGCTCCAGTTTTGTGGTTTGCCCGTGGCCTCAATAGTCCTATAGGTCTAAGAAGAGTTGTTGGTTTTTCAGTTTGTTCAGCTTTTTTCTTGTTGTGAAGATAGAAGTGATGACTTCCAAGCTCCTTATGGGCCAGACTGGAAACTGTAAGTTGCTTTTAATACTTTTTAGAGCCATTCCCTGATTACAACCCCCTCTGTTAGAAGTATCTAAAGGAGTTTTTGTGTTCCTGACTGGACACTGACCACATGTTATCTTACTGCACTGACTCTTCCCTGCCTGGAGACATCCATGTCAGAGCCTCCCGGACTCAGGCTTCAATCCGGTCCCCATGTTCCCCAGTCCTGCCACATCCTTGTCACCTGGGGACTTCCCTTCACTGACAATTTTCTGTAGAGTTCCTGTTTCTTGGATCCTGTGTCTTCCATAATAGTTTTTCTCTTTGTTTTGGAAGTACTTCTCCAAGAAACATTTTAAGAAAATGTTGCAGAATTTGAGTTTGCAGAATTTGAAATATTATTTCATTGGATGTAGAATTAATGTTCAAAATATTTTCCGTCAAACTTTTGAAGGCCTTCTCCATTGTCTTCTAGAACCCACTCTCTCGGAGGAGCTTTGGTTTTTATTCCTTTACAGGTAGTCCATCTTTATTTATTTATTTTTCTCCCTGGATGCTTTTAGCATCTTTTTTTTTCTTAGTACTCTGAAATTTCTTTATAGACACTGTGTCTGGATGTGGACATTTTATTATTGATCCAGAATAGCACCTGCTAGGCCTTTTCAATCTGAGGACTTCTACCCCTTGCCTTTTAGAAAATATTTCCTATAATATCTGAGATTATTTCATTTTTCTGAGTATTCTCTGCTTGCTCTGAACTGCAACTGTCAGTTGTTGGACATCTTGGACTGATTTGCTACTCCTTTTTTTCTCCCTCATGTTTTCGGTTTCTTATTTTTGTCCTATAATCTGGGAAGTTTCCCAATTTTATTGAATGTTTTATTTAAAGAATCATATTCTTAATTTCTAAGATTTCTTCTTTATTATGTAATTATTTTTTTACAAGGCATCCAGTTTTTGTTTTACAGATTCAATAACTTCTCATGTCTCTCTGAGGATATTAGAATTTTTAGGAATTATCTTCTGATCCCTGAGTTATTTATTTTTCCTATGGGGGTGGTTGTTTTGTTTGCAAATGTGCATATTTCCCTTTCACGCTGCTGGTCTTCTTATGTGTCTGGTGATCCTTGATCCTTCTTTTATCTTTGGGAGTGAAGCTCCAGGCTGATAGTTCTGGGTGTCTGGTGTGTGGTTCCCCTGGGGTTGTAGTTGGTCTGTACCCCATGCAGCCTCTCCCTTGCCTGGGGCAGGGAGCTTTGTATAAGTAGATAGGCCTTGTGGACTAGAAGGTCCACTTTGGGATGAGCAGTTGAGTAGATGGCTGATATGGGCTAAATGAAGAAGGCCTTATTCTAGACCAGCGGTTCTCCATTTTTTAAAAATCCTAATGCTCAGACCACATGCAGAATCCGTTAAGTCACAATCTCTGTGGGGATGAGTCCCAGGCATCAGGATTTTAAAGTTTTCCCAGGGGGCGCCTGGCTTAGTGGGTTAAGCGTCTGACTTGGGCTTAGGTCATGATCTCATAGTTTGTGAGTTCGAGCCCCACATCAGGCTCTGTGCTGAGACAGTGCAGAGCCTGCCTGGGATTCTCTCTTTCTCTCTCTCTGTCTCTGCCCCTCCCCTCACTCATGCTTTCTCTTTCTCAAAATAAATAGTAAACATAAAAAAAAAATTTCCCAGGATTACAGTAGACAAACAATAGACAAACAAGAGTAGAGCTTCTATTTGGATCAGTGACTCTCAACTCAGTCTCCTGGAGCGTTGTTAAAACAGGAATGGATGGGCCCCGATGGAAAGAGTTTCTGATTCAGAAGGTCTGAGGTGGGCCCAAGAATTTGCATTTCTAATTGGCTCCCAGGTGATGCAGATGCGGCTGACGGAGGGACACATTTCAAGAAGCACAGCTTTAAGGCTAATCAGCCCGTACTGGAAATCTAGTTCTTGGGAAGTTTGTTCAATTTATCTAAAAAAGAGCCCTTTTTTGGCCTGAGGTCATAATTGCTTTGTGCTTTGAGGGGGCGGGGAGGCCGATTGACTTAGCAGCTTCATAAACAGATTTCCAATTAGTCCTGCCCTTTCCGGCTCTTCTCTCTCTCACCCTCCCAAGCCTGCCAGCTCACAGTCTGTGCCCCTCTGGGGTTCAGGGAGGGATGGGGTGCCTGTCCGCCCCCAGCCTCCATCTGACAATGTTCTGTGCTGAGGGCTCTGCCGTTCTTTCTCCTGCGTCCACAACCCATCCGTTCGCTTTCCAGCCCACAGAATCATATGTTCAAATCTTCTGACTGCTAATGACCCTGCCTCCAGGCCAGCCTGCACGGAAGCCCGCTCATCTTCCACCGATGACCCACCTGTGCGTACCGGATGCCTTCCGGCTCCCCCCAAACAAGGCTGTTTCTAGCTTGCACACATGCTGCTGGCTTCGGTGTGCAGGCCCCGTGCTTCACGGACAGTCTGGGGCGACGTCTTAACAGCACTGTGAGATAGGCAGTGCTATTCTCTCCCTTTCGAAATGAGGTGAGATGCCGAGAGGTCACACAGCTGGTACCCCAGGACTCCCACGCAGGACACCTGTGCTCTTGGACACCTGTGCTCTTGGAACAAGGTTGCTCTCTCAGGAAGCGGCCCCAGGCCGCAGGTGGTACCCCAGCTGGGCCAAGCTAGAACTGCAACTTTGCAACCACGACCCCTTCTCCTGGGTTAACGAAAAGGTATTTGTTTTAAAAAGGTATGTATATATAAAAAAAGAACATCTTTTTTTGGAAATTAAAGGGAGTTGAAGTTCATTTTATTCTGAGAGCTTCCCCGTAGCTTTTGAGATAAACTAAAGTGAATTTAAATTAGTTTAGCTTTGAGAAGATCTCAGTAGCTTTCGGGATATGCATAATTGTCTTGGGAGCTCACAAAACTAGGTTAGAAATCTCTGGCCCAAAGTGGAGAAAGATGATTCCCTGTCTTCCATTTTCCCATCTTCCACCTGAGGCCTTTCTTAGGCTCCTTGCTGGGAGAGCAAACTCAGGGTGCCCACCTTCCTCTGGGCAAAGGGAGGTCATTGGCTTTCCTGCCCACCCCCAATTTTTTAAAGCTTATTTATTTATTTTGAGAGGGAGAGAGAATCCAAGTAGGCTCCCTGCTGTAAGCGAAGAGCCTAACGTGGGGTTCAATCTCACAAACTGTGAGATCATGACCTGAGCTGAAATCAAGTCCAGATGCTTAATCGCCTGAGCTACTCAGGGCCTTTCCTGCCCATTTCTATAGAGAGCATCAAGGCCGTGTTCGTCGTGGACCCTCAACCAATGAATGTGGAAATCTGAAGAAACTCACTGTCTCATGCCCCCCACCCCCACCCCCCATAGTGTCAGTTTGGGGCTGTATCCACAGAAGTTGTCATGGCTAAGTCCAGGTAAAGTTGTGGTTTTAAGGAGAATGTTCCAAAGTCATTGGTTATGACCAATGCCACACAGGGACAGAAACACCCAGATCGATCCCAACTCCCAACACCCAAGGACCCCCAGTGTTCCATTCCCACCCACCTACCCAAGGTCAGCCCATCTCACCCATTCTCCTTGTGGAGAGGCCTCTGAGCTTCTCCAGCTGTGGGGCCAAGATCACACAGCCCTGTGTGGTTCATCAACAATCTGAGCTCTTAATCCTCTTTTCTGTGGAAGAACGTTGACATGTCACACACAAACCCTCACAGGAATGAAGAGGGCAAACAATGAGAATGGCTTACAAGTACCCTGTGTGCACAGTGACGGCGTTTCCATAACCCACTTGGGCATGTGAGCACAGGAACACACACGCGTGCCCACATGGCACACACAGGCACCCCCAGATGTGAGAGAGTGCAGAGGGCTGCGCCCTGGCTGTTCCCATCTGCCACGCGCCTGAGAGATGTCAACACGGAAGGGCATTCTGCTCACAGGGCGTGCCCACACAACCTCCCGGCAGAATGCCCTAGATCCAACCGTGTCACTTAGCGTTCCTGGAGGTGGGAGATCAGCCACACACATTTCATAGCCCTATTCACTGAGAGAGAGAGAGAGAGAGAGAATGTGAAAGAGAGAAACGGAGAGGGAGAGAACACAAGCAGCGTGAAGAAAAAATAGAAGTGTTTGACATTTCACACTACTCCATAGCCAGGGAGGCAAGAGCGGTTTCAGAGCCCTTGGAGCCAAACAGTCGCTCAGGGATAGAGCGGCAATTACTGAAATATTTAAAGCAGACGCCCTGTGAGCCGCCGTGGAGGCGGTTCTTTGTTAATATTTAACTCAGGCTGGGCCGTCACTGGGAAAACGACTGTTTATAGGAGAGATTAACAAACATCCCAGATTGCTCAAAGCTGGAAGGGAGACTGTAGGGGACCAGCAGCTGCCGGTGTTGCTAGATCAGAGCAACTCTAGAGGTTGGGCCCGCTCTGCCTCGAGGCCGCAGGGGCGGGGAGGCCCATGACCGTCCCTGGGGTGCGGTGAAAACTATAAACACGCATCATGGGGCTGGCTGCCGTGCTCCAGAATTGTGGTTTGCAGGAAACCCAGCCCTGCAGCTGGGGCTGGGAGGTGGCTTCAGGCTAGCTGGCCAGGCCCTTCGCTTGGGCAGCTGCACCCTGCAGCCCCTGGCGAGGTTGTGTCTTTGGCCCCGTGCGCTGTCCCAGAAGGACTCCTTGCAGACACCATGTGACAGCCAGGAGCAGGTGCTCACAAGTGGAGAGGCTCTAACTTGTGAAAAGAATCCCAAGCTTGCTTGAACGTCCTCTAGTTCATACTTGAGCCTTCAGGGACACCAGGTCAGACTGTTTCCCAGAGATGACAACTAGCCTGTTATCAGGGAGTCTTTTTCATGACAGTTTCCACCTTGCGTGTGCCAGGCCTTTGTGAACCCAACTACCTTTACCTAGTCTGGATAAATCATCCACCTACCTCAAGACTTATTCCCACTGGACTTCTTTTCCCACCATTTGATCATTCCCAACACCCTTCCACATGGATCCCCTATACATGGGTCACTCCGGGGTTCAATTGGAAGTGAAATTCCAGTTCAGGATCAAGGAATGCTGCCATCTTGAATTCTCATGTTGATCTCCAAGGTGTCATGGTGGTGACCATGTGTAATTGTAACAAACACACTCCCTGTTTCATCATCCAGGGCATCGATTGTGAAGTTGCCCAACCATAAACCCACAACCCTGTGCACCTCCTGGCATGTTACTGCTCATCCTGCCCAAACCACAGTTGACCTTGACCCATGGACAACTCTCCAAACAGTTGTTTACACACCTGGCCATTTATTATAAAGAATAAAATGCCAAACACTGTCCCACTCCTACAAATCTGGACAAGAATTGGGGCCCTGCATATTAATCCTTGTTAAAATAACTTTTAGTTTAATAGAGCCAATGTTTAGGTTGATACTTGGCTCTGGGTCTCACAGCAAAAATATATTTTTATATTCTGAGAACAATTGGCACAAGGCTGTTTAAGGTATTGGAAATATCTTTTCAGTGTTCACCACCTACTTCTTTTTTCTCTTTTTAAATAAGAGAAAATGTGAGTAGGGGAGGGGTCAGACGGAGAGAGAATCTTTTTTTTATGCTTATTTATTTTTGAGACAGAGAGAAACAGAGCATGAGTGAGGGAAGGGCAGAGAAAGAGAGGGAGACACAGAATCTGAAGCAGGCTCCCGGCTCAGAGCTGTCAGCATAGAGCCTGACACAGGGCTCTAACCCACCAACCGTGAGATCATGACCTGAGCCGAAGTCAGATGCTTAACCAACTGAGCCACCCAGGCACCCTGATGGAGAAAGAATCTTAAGCAGACTCCTTTCAACCAACTGAGTCACCCAGGTGCCCCCACAGCCTACTTCTAAAAACTAGAAATCTGTAGGAACACTGGAAGGGGATAAAACACATCAAAACAATATACTAACACAGTCAGTAATTATTCTGTCTCAGCAAAAGAGAGGCCCACAGAGTCTAGAAACATCTATGGTCATTGAGTGGTCTCGATCATTCTTGGGGTTGATTTTTATTTCATGGTTGTCCAGCATCAGGATGGCCTTCTCACTTTGGGCGAATCAGCCATTTTGGTGGGAGGCAAGACACTGCTTCTTTTTACAAAAACCTAAAAGGCCAGAAAGGTGCTCCCCCCAGCCCCTGGAAGGGGAGCCGGACTCAGCAGATGCCCAGCAGTGCCCTGAGCCACAGGGAGCAGCAGAGTACTTGGCACCAACCACACGCCCTGGAGAGGGAGTTGGACAAACGGTGTGGTCACCCAGCACCTCTGGGATCCTGCCCATATCCCCAAAGTGATTTTCAGCTACGCAGTCTCCTTTTAACAAATGCCTCTCCTGATAATTATCCAGAGTTGTTTTGCGACAGGAGCCCTTATCAGCAGTCACGGTTCCGCCCTATATTGCTGGTAGAAGAGGACCCCTCCTGTCCTGGCAGCTTTCTTGTTCAAAGCCACCAGGGGCCTCCTTGATATAATGTTCACCTTCTCATCTCTTTTCCCGTGCGAGACACAACGTCTGGCACTGCCTCCCACCCCCTCCCACCTGGGAATTCTGATGGACCCACTTCCAAAAGCTGCACACATCAATCGGAATTTGGCAGCATGCTGGGGCTCCTGGGTGGCTCAGTCGGTTACGCGTCCAACTCTTGGTTTCAGCTCAGGTCATGATCTCATGGTTTCATGAGTTCGAGCCCAGAGTCAGGCTCTGTGCTAGCAGCACGGAACCTGCTTGGGATTCTCTCGCTCTCCCTGTCTCTGCCCATACCCCACTCTTTCAGTCTCCATCTCTCTCAAATAAATAATAAACATTCACGACAACAACAAAAATAATTCGGCAGCATGCTGTCTGTCACAGTGGATTGGAAAGGGGATTGCAAACCTGGAAGGGCCACAGTGAACTTCTGTTTTTAGCCACTGTATGAGAAGGGCTTTTCTGAAGGCTGAATCAGGGCCAGAGGTCCAGGCTGCACGTCTCCCAAAGCAACCATCCTCATGCTTAGTTGGGTAACTAAGCACACACATGGTTACTCAGGGTGTCTCTGTCCCCGGCCGAACCTCCTGCAACAGAAAACTGTAACAGAGAAGGAGGCAATGTAGAGAAGGCTAGATCGGCCCGAACACTTAAGGCCGCCACTGTTTGGGAGGAAGCCCCGTCACCAGGTGGAATCAAGGTTTAAAATCAAAACCAAGTTCAGGCGCTGAAAAACAGAAAAAGTGGAAATTCTTATGCTCCTGAGTTTGGGAGTGAGATTTATCCGACCGGGTTTGTGAGGTGTCATCCACTGGGACTCCCAGAATGGAAAACATCCTGTCATTTTTCTAGGTCAGCAGAGGTCCCCTCTTTTTTGATTCCCATCCTTCACTCTCATGCACCAGAAGCACGCTCAGCACCTATTGTGCACAAGCCCTGCTGGGAGTCCCCCAGGCAGAGGGTGCACGGAGGTGTGGGAGGGGGTGTGGCCAGATGGCTTGTCCCGCGCAGCTGCTGTTTGGGCTCCTCCCGGCTGCCCGGCCTCACAGAGGAGAAGGGGAGCCCCAGACAGAGGTCAGTATTTGTGAGAACTGAGTTTGAAAGGGCTGCGGTGGGAGGTGATGTGCTGGGACACAGGGGAGCCATTTCTGTCTCTCACGAGCCACCCCGAGGCCTCTTGAGATGATCCTGTCCCCCCACCATCTGCCAGCTGCTCCCTCCCTGGAGAGGTGGACTGGGCAGAGGGTTTCTGTGTGCCCTGCACTGCAACCCTTTGGCTCATTTGCCTGCTTCTCACCTTTTATGCCCTCAATATCTTAGCATGATCCATGTATGTCCTCCTATTTGCATGTGTCCATGCATAACACAGTGTTTTTTTATGGAATGTCTTTATTAGATTTTTAAATTTTAGTTTAAATTTTTTTCTAATGTTTATTTATTTTTGGGAGAGACAGACAGACAGAGCATGAGTGGAGGAGGGGCAGAGAGAGGGGGAGACACAGAATCTGGGGGAGACACAGAATCTGAAGCAGGCTCCAGGCTCTGAGCTGCCAGCACAGATCCTGACATGGGGCTTGAACCCACGAACCATGAGATCATGACCTGAGCTGACATCCAATGCCTACCTGACTGAGTCACCCAAATTTCAGTTTTTAAAAAAATTAAAAAAAATGTTTTTATTTATTTCTTGAGAGAGAGAGAGAGAGAGAGAGAGAGAGAGAGAGAGAGTAAGCAGGGTAGGGACAGAGGGAGAGGGAGACACAGAATCCGAAGATGGGTCCAGGCTCTGAGCTGTCAGCCCAGAGCCCGACGCGGGACTAGAACTCACGGACCTCAAGATTATGACTCGAGCCGATGTCGGATGCTCAACTGACTGAGCCACCCAGGCGCCCCTTAAATTTTAGGTTTTTATTGTGGTAAAATATACCTAACATAAAATTTACCATCTTAACCAACAGATGGTCATGCTGTTGTGCGACCATCGTCACCATCCCCATCCAGAATTTTTTCATCTTCCCAAACTGAAGCTCTGTCCCCATTATTTTTTTTTTTTTTTAATATATGAAATTTACTGTCAAATTGGTTTCCATACAACACCCAGTGCTCATCCCAAAAGGTGCCCTCCTCAATACCCATCACCCACCCTGCCCTCCCTCCCACCCCCCATCAACCCTCAGTTTGTTCTCAGTTTTTAACAGTCTCTTATGCTTTGGCTCTCTCCCACTCTAACCTCTTTTTTTTTTTTTTTTCCTTCCCCTCCCCCATGGGTTTCTGTTACGTTTCTCAGGATCCACATAAGAGTGAAACCATATGGTATCTGTCTTTCTCTGTATGGCTTATTTCACTTAGCATCACACTCTCCAGTTCCATCCATGTTGCTACAAAAGGCCATATTTCATTTTTTCTCATTGCCACGTAGTATTCCATTGTGTATATAAACCACAATTTCTTTATCCATTCATCAGTTGATGGACATTTAGGCTCTTTCCATAATTTGGCTATTGTTGAGAGTGCCGCTATAAACATTGGGGTACAGGTGCCCCTATGCATCAGTACTCCTGTATCCCTTGGGTAAATTCCTAGCAGTGCTATTGCTGGGTCATAGGGTAGGTCTATTTTTAATTTTCTGAGGAACCTCCACACTGCTTTCCAGAGCGGCTGCACCAATTTGCATTCCCACCAACAGTGCAAGAGGGTTCCTGTTTCTCCACATCCTCTCCAGCATCTATAGTCTCCTGATTTCTTCATTTTGGCCACTCTGACTGGCGTGAGGTGGTATCTGAGTGTGGTTTTGATTTGTATTTCCCTGATAAGGAGCGACGTTGAACATCTTTTCATGTGCCTGTTGGCCATCCGGATGTCTTCTTTAGAGAAGTGTCTATTCATGTTTTCTGCCCATTTCTTCACTGGGTTATTTGTTTTTCGGGTGTGGAGTTTGATGAGCTCTTTATAGATTTTGGATATTAGCCCTTTGTCCGATGTGTCATTTGCAAATATCTTTTCCCATTCCGTTGGTTGCCTTTTAGTTTTGTTGGTTGTTTCCTTTGCTGTGCAGAAGCTTTTTATCTTCATAAGGTCCCAGTAATTCACTTTTGCTTTTAATTCCCTTGCCTTTGGGGATGTGCCGAGTAAGAGATTGCTACGGCTGAGGTCAGAGAGGTCTTTTCCTGCTTTCTCCTCTAAGGTTTTGATGGTTTCCTGTCTCACATTCAGGTCCTTTATCCATTTTGAGTTTATTTTTGTGAATGGTGTGAGAAAGTGGTCTAGTTTCAACCTTCTGCATGTTGCTGTCCAGTTCTCCCAGCACCATTTGTTAAAGAGACTGTCTTTTTTCCATTGGATGTTCTTTCCTGCTTTGTCAAAGATGAGTTGGCCATATGTTTGTGGGTCTAGTTCTGGGGTTTCTATTCTATTCCATTGGTCTATGTGTCTGTTTTTATGCCAATACCATGCTGTCTTGATGATGACAGCTTTGTAGTAGAGGCTAAAGTCTGGGATTGTGATGCCTCCTGCTTTGGTCTTCTTCTTCAAAATTACTTTGGCTATTCGGGGCCTTTTGTGGTTCCATATGAATTTTAGGATTGCTTGTTCTAGTTTCGAGAAGAATGCTGGTGCAATTTTGATTGGGATTGCATTGAATGTGTAGATAGCTTTGGGTAGTATTGACATTTTGACAATATTTATTCTTCCAATCCATGAGCACGGAATGTCTTTCCATTTCTTTATATCTTCTTCAATTACCTGCATAAGCTTTCTATAGTTTTCAGCATACAGATCTTTTACATCTTTGGTTAGATTTATCCCTAGGTATTTTATGCTTCTTGGTGCAATTGTGAATGGGATCAGTTTCTTCATTTGTCTTTCTGTTGCTTCATTGTTAGTGTATAAGAATGCAACTGATTTCTGCACATTGATTTTGTATCCTGCAACTTTGCTGAATTCATGTATCAGTTCTAGCAGACTTTTGGTGGAGTCTATCGGATTTTCCATGTATAATATCATGTCATCTGCAAAAAGCGAAAGCTTGCTCTGTCCCCATTAAACACTGATTCCCTGTCCCTTTTTTCCCCTCTCCCCCAGCCCGCAGCAACAACCACTCTACTTTCTGTCTCTAGGAGCGGGGCTCCTCTAGTACCTCGCGTGAGTGGAATCACACAGCACTTGCCCTCCTGTGACTGGCTTATTTCACTCAGCGTAATGTCCCTGAGATTTATCCATGTCGTGTACCTTGTGTCAGAATTTCCTTCCTTTTTAGGGCTGAATAATATCCCATTGTACAACTAGACCACAGTTTGGTCTTCTCCCCATCCGCTGACACACAACATTGTTCTGTATTTTTACTTTATGTAAGAAATGTTCCTCTACTGGCCTTGCTTGGTTTCTTTTGCTCAGTAGCTCGACCTTAAGATTAATTCCTGTTCTGTGTGCCCACCGAGGCCTTTGCTTCTAACAGGAGCCCAGGGCCTAGACTCCCAGGTGCACCTCCACAGTTGACTCACCCCTTCCCCTGTGACAGCTGCCAACGGATGCCAGCCCCTCCCCACCACAAGCAGTCCTGCCAAAAACATGTGTGTACGGATCCCATCTATCATTATCCTTCTTGCCATGTTTATATTTCTCACCCTTTGCTTCTTTTTATGACTTCTTGTTTCTGCTTCATATTATTAATACTGTCCCTGGGCTGAGAATATTTATTATACTTATTTAAATTTTTGGATCTGCCTGAAGATTCTGCTCCATGAGGCGATGGTGGTCAGTGCATAGTCTCCGCGTGAGAGATGCTGTACCTCTTGGGCTTCTTTGTGCCTTCAGCTTCTGGGCTCCTGTTCTTCGGGTGGGTTGGGGACAGCTAATGGGGAGGACCTGCCACCCAGGCCCTGATCTGGGTGTCTGTGTCCCTCCTGGAGCCGTTGACAGGAGGGAGAGATGAGCCCTATTTGCTGTTGCTCTACCAAAATTTTCTTTAACTCATAGATGTCAGTGGCCACCAGTTGTGGGGAGCAGAGTAGGAGGTGGGAGGAGGTGTCTGAAGAGGCTGATCTGATAGTGCCCGGCTTTCATTAACTCCTCACCTGGCTCCACTGGGGCCAGTCTTGACCAGACCCTCCCCAGTACGAAGTGGCTGGACTGGGCTGCTGGTCTTGATGGTCTTTATCTCAGAAGGGCAGACCCCCTCCAAGGCAAAGTGGGGCAGGAACAGAAACAGAACTTCTGGCTTCCCCCAACCCCCTCCTCTGCTGCCCTCTGCCCTGGTGGCTATGCCTGCCCCTCAGCACCCCCATCACCTCCCACCCCCAACACAGTTCCCATCAGCTTTGCATCTCCTCAGGACTTCTCAGGTTTGGGTTCGTACCTCTCCTGAGGAGTCTCCAAGGTTGATGCTGGTGGGGGGACGAGGGCAGCCCGTGCTTGGTCTCTATCTTGTCTGGACCCAGAAGCCCATTGTCCATCCTTGGACCTCTGCCAAGTCCAGCTGGATTCCACATCTGTGGCAAAGACACATAAAGGTGGTTGGATGAATATGATGAAGAGGCAGACGGAGCCCCCTTTGAGCCCACATTCTGCACTTATTTGAGGACCTCCTATTAACCTCCTCTTTCCCTGACCCCTGGCTCTGACCTCTCCTGAGAAAACATTGCCCCCAGCAGTCCTGACTCACCTGGCCAGCCAGAGGATGACTGGATCTGAGTACAGTCATCTAACGTGAATCCACTTAAAGGCAGACCACATTCCACAGTCAATAATGAAAAAAAGGGGCTTGGCTGGAACCTTCTTTAAAAATGAAACAATTGTGGGGGTGCCTGGGTGGCTCACTTGGTTGAGCGTCCGACTTCAGCTCAGGTCATGATCTCACGGCTTGTGAATTTGAGCCCCACATCAGGCCCTGTGCGGACAGCTCAGAGCCTGGAACCTGCTTCTGATTCTGTGTCTCCTTCTCTCTCTGCCCCTCCCCGACTTGTGCTCCGTCTCTCTCTGTCTCTCAAAAATAAATACATGTAAAAAATTTTTTTTCAAAATGAAACAATTGTGAACATTTCTAAAGATTCCTAAGTGAAAAGTCTATCTTGTCCTAGATTTAAAAAAAATTACTTGATATGCAAGTATGAGCTACTTCTTAGAATGAATGATGAAGGAATCTATTAATTTTTTGGCATAATTTTGTAAGCCTGCACAGTGTTAATAGCAAATACTTCTATGGCTTTTACTATGTGCCAAGCACTGCTCTATATGTTCTGTGGATATACGTAGATGATAGATGGATTGGCCTACTGTATGTATATATATGTATGTATATTATCTATATATACTCATTTATGCAAAGAATAATCCTATGAGACAAATACCTTTACTATCTCCACTTTACAGATGAGAACACTGAGGCACAGAGAGATTAAGTGACTTGCCGGCACACACAGCCCCTGGTAGGAGGACGCAGTCCCAGCGTGTCCCTGCCTGGACTCAGTTGCACCCTTCACTTCCTGCTTGACTTCTCCAACATGACTGTGAAGAAGGTCAGCCTTGCAAAACCACAAGCGCCTCTTCGGACACAGCGTCTTTGAAACTGTTCTCTCTGGAAGTGCTGGCTGGCCTGCCTCACGGACTTCAGTTTGAACGATTTTGTGTGTGTGACTCAAGAGCCCCACACACTTCGCTTCCGCTCTTCAGCGGGTCCTCCCTGAGCTGTGCTGTATTCTTCCATGTCTGATACCCTGTAATGGTCCAGAGCCCGAGCCCGGGAGGACCTGGTGCTGCTGGCTGGGGAGGGCGAAGGTGGGAGGGCTGCTGTTCACTCCCTTGTGGAGGGAGCTGGCTTTGTGTCTGTTCCCATCTGGGCCCTGGGGATGCAGGGGTGGACAGAACAGACACGACGCCCTGTTTTCATGGAGCAGACATTCTATTACACTCTAACGGGGGGAGGCAGGCATAAACAAGACACTTAAGCAAGAGACACACAGAGAGAGATACGTGATAAGGGAGAAATGAAGCAGAAAAAGAGGATAGGACGTGCTCCCCACCCCACCCCAGCCCCTGCCCCCTGGGAAGCTACAATATAAACAGTTTGGTGGGCAGGTGGGTGGTGGGTGGGGACTCCCTAAGATTGTGAGATCTGAGTGAGCACTGAAGGAAGTGTGTCAAGGGGCCCTGAGAGGGACAGCAAGGCTGTGAGGTGGAGAACAGCCAGGAGGCCATCGAGGCTGGGGGGAGGGTGGACAAGGGAGGCAGAGCAGGGGAGGTGATGTCACCAAGGGAGCAAGGCCAGGTCACGTCAGCTCACATGATTGTAGGGACTTTGGCTCTGTCTCTGCATGAGCCAGGGAGCTGCAGGGGACTTGGAACAGCAGTGGGACAGGTTGACCTCTGTGTGAAAGGGCCACTCTTTCTGTGTGTTGAGGCAGGACTGCCAGGCACATGGGGACTGGGAAGGAGGGAGCGAAGCTGGAGGCAGTGATGGAAGGGACCTGCATGGGGGCAATGATGGTGGGGACAGTGTTCTCATGGGGTGAGTGCACCTCAGAGTAATAGGGTCTGAAAGAAGGGGAGTCGAGAGGACTCCCACATGTCGTTTGCGTAATGCTAACCACCCAGATGGGTAAGACTGAGGGGCAGGGGCACTGCAGAGCGCCAGTTGCAGACACACTGAGCTCAGGCTGGTTAGACTTGATGCTGGAGATTGAAACGGCTGGTGGGAGACAGGCACTCAGGGTCATGACATTTGAGGCCATCTCACTGTGGAGATGAGGGGCCAGCAGGGGAGGCGGGGAAGGAAAGTCAGGTCAAGGCCACGAGGAAAGAGCTTGAGGGGGAGAAGGACCCACTGGGTCCGAGGATGCATGGAGGGCAGGAGGAGGATGGCACCAGCCTGTGGGTTAGCAGCATGGGTGGCAGCATCCACCTGACCCAGAGCCGCTGGTGGCCGCAGCGGGGTGAGAGCCCAACTGCCTTCTAGAGAGAATGGAGAAGAGGAACAGACAACCGCAGGTATAGACAACTCCTTGAGGAATTTTCTGGAAAAGAAAAGGGAGAAAGAGAGTAGTAACTGAAGGGGAAGTGAGTCAAGGGAGGATTTTGTTTGTTTGTTTGTTTGGCATTGGTCTTTAAGACAAGAAAAAAGAAATAACCACGTGTTTCCAGCTGGTGAGCATGATGAAGGAGGGAGTTCAAAATACCTGGGACCAGAGAGGGAGCCCGCTGGAGGATGCCCTCAAGCAACGAGGAAGTGGAATCTGGGGCTAGAAAGAGGCGTTGGAATCCCGGAGGGTGGACAGAAGGAAAGGCAGAGCCGATGGGCCCAGGACTCGGGAGCTTAGGCCCAGTGCCCATGTCTCTCAGTCCTCATTGGCTCTGTCCCTTCTTCTTGCCCACTGTGGAGGCTTCCTAGAGCCGTCTTAGTGGCAGAAAGGCACCGGTTGGCGACTGCCAAGCAAACCTCTCCTGTGATAAGCCAAGGGTGATGTGGCAGGTGGTGCCCACATTGGGGTCTCTCCTACAGGAAGACAGGGGTACGGTGACCGCCCAGCATGACAGAGGTGGCGGAAGTGGTGGTGGGGCCCATCACAGCGGTGCTGTGGTCCTGCACAATCCAGCGACCACCCCCGATGGATGTGACAATATCTTTAAGGGCAGGCAGGAGCCCAGGCCCCCCTCTAAAGCTCCAGTCCTTGGGTCCAAAAGGCATTCTCTCCTGCTGCTGTTCTCCCTGCTAATTGGGATCGATCTGGTCTGCGTTTTCTAAAAGGTGCTACTTGCTGATGCCCTTCTTGCAAATCTGCAGGGAGGGGGTCAAGATTGAAACATGGAGACTCGCTTTCTCACTGGCCACTTGTTGCCCCCTCAGACATTCTAATGGGTGAGGCTTTCTCACCCCATTATGGAGTTATCCCATGGGTTTCCCATTCCTGCTGGCCCTATACCTCTGTCCTGAAGCGGCACCCCTCAGACAGTGTCCTCATTCCCACTCACCAGGGGAGCCCCTCGGTTGGGAGGGGGGCCTGTGAGGGGCTGCCTTCAGGGCCATTCAAATGAGGGAAGGGGTTTCCTTTCCATTATTCCTGTCTTCCCATCTAGTGTTTGCTTTCCATTTGCATGTTGTTTTCTCTAATTTTGGCTTCGGCTTTAGTGGATAGCTTCCGTTCTTATTTAAACTTTTAAAAAAGAAACTCAAACTTGAATACAAATGAGGAATGTGGCTAAAAATGGGAGATGTGAAGAGAGTAAGTTTTTTTTTTTAAGTCAGTGAAAATATTTTTGGAATTTAATTTTCCTTAGGAAAAAAAAAAAAACGACTTGCAGACAGAGAGTCTGCATCCTGTGTTTGAGCACCAGTGGCCTCTGATGTCTTTATTTGTAAACCTAACATGGTGATATATGACTCCACAAGCCCGCGCTTCCCTCCCAGCAAAATGAGAACAATGACCCCCTCTTCCTCCTTCCAAGCCTCCGCCTCTGTCTCCGTCTTCTTCCAGTGCTCTCCTCTCCTCCCTTTCATCTTTTCTGGTGATTGTGGGCAATAAGACACCTTACAGGAAATACTTAGAGCTATCAGATGATCGGAGTCTATGAAGCAAGAATCACTGCCACTTAATTATGAAGCGTATTTCAGCATAAAGCATTCTGAAGGCGGCACAGACAGGTGGGAAGTGCCATCTGCCATGAGCAAACAGAGAAACACGGGAGAGCGTGTATGAAAAGGGGAACAGCAAGCTGCTGTGGAAATCCGTATGGTCAGCCATTGGGTCATGTTGTTCATACTTCATTACCCCATAGGTGTTAAAATGGTGTCAGTAAAATAAATCCTCCTTCCAGGTCATTTGGGCCAACCCGAAGATGGTCCATCCACATGGCTAAAGGGCCCCTTGTGGTTCATAGTGTTTTCTGGTTGCCCCAAAAAGTCCAGGGCTGGGGTGAAGGCATCCAGCTGTTTTCATGAGTTGGGTCAAGAGTAATAGTGCATTAAGCAGGCCCTCAGCCCAAGATAATTTGATTTTCCTTGGTGGAAATCACAGCACCCCAAAAGATCAGCCACAGATTATTGGCTAAATAAACTATAATATTTCAATAAATTTGTGACCTGTGTAACCATCCAAAGTGAAGACTGGCATGGGAAGCCATTAATAATACATCTGGGGGGCTCCTGGAGGGCTCAGTCTGTTAAGCATCCAACTTCAGCTCAAGTCATGATCCCACAGTTGGTGGTTCGAACGCCGTGTCGGGCTCCATGCTGACAGTTCAGAGCCTGCTTGGGATTCTCCCTCTCTGCCCCTCCCCAACTCATGCTTTCTCTCTGTCTCAAAATAAATAAATAAACTTAAAAAAATCCCAATAATACATTTGGGAAAAACACAGACTAAAAAAAACTTATCTTTGGTAATAATGTCAGGATAATGGGGAGGTGTTGAGGGGGTGGTATTGACAAGCAAGGGGCACTGGGAGGCCTCCAGCTGCTGGGAATGTTCTCTATCTTGATTGGGTACTGGGTCCATGGAAGTCTCCACTTACAAAATCATTAAGCTGCATAGTGAGATTAGAGCACTTACTGTGTGAATGTTATACGTCAATAAAAAAAAGCAGACTAAATGGTCCGCAAAATTATATGTATAGTATGAATATTTTTAAAATTTAATGTGGCAGATTGTATTTTCCCAAAATGGCAATAGCAATATTCCTGTGTGTTCTTCCAGAACTCCATCTGGAGTTAGAGTCTTATCTCCTCTGCCCTTGAACCTGGCAGGCCTTTGAGACTGCTTCCATTAATAGTATGCACTGGAAGTGATGCCAGGCAACTCCTGAGGCTAGGTCAGAGAAGTTATTCTCACCTGGCTGTTTCTACCTCTCAGGATACATGCATGTGGAACACGGCCACCATGCTGTGACAAAGCTCTGGGTACTTGAAAAGGCCAAAAGCATCTTCTGGCCAGCACCAACTTCCGGCCATGTGAGGGATTGAGCCTTCCTGTGACTTTCCAGCCCCCAGCCCTCCAGTTTTCCTCCTGAGGCCCCCGACATCATGGTACAAAGATGTACCATCCCCACAGTGCCTGGTCCAAATTCCTTTCCTGACCCATAGATTCATAAATGGCTGTTTTATGCTACTAAATTGAGGTAATCGTTTGTTATATGGCTGTTTTAGTCTGTTCAAACTGCTGTAATAGAAAATGCATAAACTGGGTGGCTTATAAATAATGTCTATTTCTTACATTTCTGGAGTCTGGGATGTCCAAGATCAAGGTGCTGGCAGATTCAGTGGGTGGTGAGAACCTCCTGGTTGGTTCATAGATGGTGACTTCTCACTGTGTTCTCACACGATGGAAGCTGGAAGCAGGGAGGGAGCTCCCCACAGTTTCTTTTGTCAGGACATAAATCCCATTCATGAGGTCCACATCCGCATGATCTCCCCAAATCCCCACTTCCAAATACCATCACATTGGGGATTAGGTCTCAGCATATGAATTTGAGTGGACACAAGTCTTCAGACCATGGCCATAACAACTAGAAACGGATGTTTATGTGTAAGTGTGTATAACTGGAGGAAATTCCTGAATATCTGAACAGAGGGATGAGAGCGCTATTCATTTATTGTTTCTCCATATTTTCTGTTTCTGTAATGAGCTGGTATTATTAATGTTACAAAAACTTAAAACAAGGAATGCCTGGGTGGCTCAGTTGGTTAAGCGTCTGACTTGGGCTCAGTCATGATTTCCAGGTTTGTGAGTTCCAGCCCCAAAGAGTCTGCTTCAGATCCTTTCTCTCTCTCTCTCTCTCTCTCTCTCTCTCTCTCTCTCTCCCCCTCCCCTGCTTGCACTCTCTCTCTTTCAAAAATAAAATAACATAAAACATTTTTAAACAACATGGATGAATTTCTCAAGTGGAAACAGGGCTGCAACAAATATTCAAGGGTGCTATGCCAGGTCAGCCAGTGCCCTACTGCCCTCCTGGTACTGGGTCAACTCCAGCCACCAAGGGTAGAGTGAGCCCCGGCAAAGGAAAAGCAGCCTCTGCTCCAGCAGGAGCGGCTTCAACACCTGCCCTTGCTGGACAGGGCTCAGCCTTCAAAGGAGGGGCTGGTGTGCACGTGCGTGCATGAAGGCAGGCGGGGCTCCTTTTGGACCAATAATGCTTTCCTGGCTAAACTCTTTCTCCCCAAACACCTTCTAGAAATCCAGTTAATTAAGGAGACTTGCCTCAAATGCTGCATCTAAGAACAGTATTAAAATATTCATATAAACGCCCACATTCTGAGTTGTAGGAATGTATGTTGCCAGATAATGAGACAAACAGACCTTCTTGCAAATAGTGGGTTCAGCACATCCCTGGCCATGGAATAATAACGTCATCAAGGTCAGGCCTGCCTTGCAGTGTCTGGAGAAACAAGCCTTTCTTCCCCAAGCCAAGGTCGTTTTATATACCTTCCCATTCCCCTCCCACTACATCCGGTTTCTTAAATTCCCCTAAAACATCCTCTGTGTTCAGTGTTCAAATTAGCCCCTCACTCAAAGTTTTTTAACTGAAGAAGACCACTTGGCTTAGGATTCATACTTCAGTAGAAATAGGGGAGTTAAGGCTTTCTTGCCTTTCCTTCCTTCTTTACCCATAATTATTTACTTACCAGGACTCTCTGAAAAAACCTCAAGCAGTCAAGGTGGGTTTTGTTCTTGATCTACACACCTGATGAAACATGGAGTCCAGAGGATTACCAGACTATTGGTTTCCACCAATAGTGGCTCCAAAGGTTTATCACAGGGACTGATATGGGGTGTGGGGCACAGCAGGAAAGGCAGTGATGGCTGAAGGGGAAGCGTCACCAGAATGGCCATCTCTGGGTGCAGGTAAGTGGCAGCCAGCTGCCAGCAGTGCTGGGCTCTTCACAGGAGCCCCGATGCAGAAAGGTGGAAGGGTCACAGGTCATGTCTGCCCAGCAGAGGACAGCAACTGTGGCAGGGGGCTGGTGGAGCCTGCCCCGCAGCTCTTCCAGCGAGGGGCAGAGTCAGGATCACCCTGGGGCAGGACCACAGGCCTGCTGAGGCACAAGGTCATTGGAGAGCCAGCAGAGGAGCAGGGAGCTAGAACTCACTGGCCCAGAGCCAGCTTGGGGGCTGGGGAACCAGATCCATGTAGGTCTGGATCTGCATTGGTGGTAGTACTCCAGGGCAGAAACTAGAAAACCAGTGAGGACCCGATCAGGACGGGCCTGCTGGGGGGAGGGTGAGGAGGGGAGAAGGGCTCCAGGGATGGCTGGAGGAATTGCTGATTGGAGGCAGCCCACCAATGGCTGCCCACCTAGAACTGGAATTCCAGGACCCTCGTGCCCCCTCCTTCCACGCGCCACAAAAGTCTGGTGAGTCTGACAGTGGAGCGGCCAGGGCATTCCCAAATGCTCATCAACAGTCCTAACAAAGTAGCCCAGATTATCTGTGGAAAGACTGGATGAAAACACAAGGATCCATGGGGTGCCTGGGTGGCTCAGTCAGCTGGGCGGCCAACTTCGGCTCTGGTCATAATCTCACTGTTTGTGAGTTCACGCCATGTGTCAGGCTCTGTGCTGACAGTTCGGAGCTGGAAGCCTGCTTCAGATTCTGTTATCTTCCTCCCTCTCTTTCTCTGTCTCTTTCCTGCTTGCACTCTCTCTCTTTCTCAAAAATAAATAAACATTAAAAAAAATTAAAAGGGGTGCCTGCCTGGGTGGCTCAGTTGGTTAAGCATCAAAATTAGGCTCAGGTCATGATCTCACAGTTCATGGGTTCGAGCCCTGCGTCAGGCTCTGTGCTGACAGCTCAGAACCTGGAGCCTGCTTCGAATTCTGTCTCTCCCTCTCTGCCCCTCCCCCACTCGTGCTCTGTCTCTTTCTCTCAAAAATAAATAAACATTAAAAAAATTTTTTTTAATTAAAAAAACACCAAGGATCCAAGATGTTTTAAGGGGAAGAAGAACCTAATGAAGGGCAGGCATCTCCCCATGCACAGAGACCATCAGACCCTTGTGGGGCCTCAAGGCCAAGGAGCAGAGAGCAGGACAGGAAGAGGCAGGCCTGCACAGGTCTGGGGGTCTCTGAGACAAGACCACCTGGGCCCCTCCCCAGGGAGAAGACTGGTCATGCTGGTGCTGAGTCACCTAAGACATTTGATGTCCTCATCCTGTGATGACTGCCCCCCTGAGGCTCCCTCTGTGTCTGGCATCCTATTCTTGGAGTCTCTCTTCCCCATTGGGCACAGATCTGCAGCCTCAGGGAAGGCAGGTGAAGATTCATGCATTCTCCTGCACCAGAAATCTGGCACTGGGGACCCCAGTGAGGGGGTAAGGCCTTAAACACTGCCTATCTACTCCTCCAGTCATCCTAGATCAGATCACTGGGAGTAGTATAGTCTGAGACTGGCTCTCTGGAGGATTCCAGCATCCTCCCTTCATCCTTTCCTGAGACTGTCTGCTATTCCCCTTTGGCTGGGGTCACTGTTTCCTGAGCCAGGATGCTGGGCAGTACCTGCAGAGGAGTGTCTGCTGGGTACCAGGAGGCAGTCACAGGTAGAGAAGGCAGTTTCCCTGCAAAAGGGCTGAGGTTCCAAGTCCTGCCCATTGTCACCAGGACAATGGTCCCTTATTGAGCACCTTCTCTGCCTTCTCACCATGCCCATCTTAGCCCAGGCCAAACCTCAGGCAGAGGTCACCCCCACCCCACTGTCCTGTTTACTGTTCTGTTTGCTGTTCTCATGGCTACTCCCATGCTCTGAAATTGTCTGGTGGACTTGTCTGCTAGCATCCATCTCCCCTCTAGGATGTCATCTTGGCAGGGACGGGGACCTGTTGTCCGTAGCCACTGCCCACTCATCCAGCTCAGTGCCCACTTCTGGGCAGGGCTCACGCCACCCATGTTCATGGGGAGGGTGAATAAGTGAGTGACCCAGGCCCCAGGGTGGGTGCTGCTGATGCAGTAACAAATAACATATGGCCACAAAAGTCCTGAAGGGCTCAGTGCCACATGTGTGTGATAGCCCTGTTCAGTCCTGCAGACAGCCGAATTATTGGCCTCTGGGTGGGCATGAGGGGGGCCACACACAGAGATCCTGAGTAGGGTTTCCAAGGGCAGGAAGGAGGTGGGTGAATGGCATATGCACACCTGGGGCCCTTATAGGGCAGGCTGAGGCCAGCTGCCAGGTTTTGGGTTATCTGGGCCTCCTTCCTTCCATTGCTGGTTTCATTGCACGCCCTCATGCCCCCCTTTACTCCCTGCTTCTCCTCCCAGGCACCCTCCTTGCCCCTCCTGACGCCCCCCCTTCTGCTGGGTTTTGGCCTTTGCCTGAACCCCCAAGGCTGTACTCTGTCCAGGACCAAGTGGGCACAGCCCCCACTTCCTACCACCCCAGGTTTGCAGGGAGAGCGCCCTGCTCTGCTGTGTCAGTCCTGACCACAGTCACTGTCTGCACACAGGGCCCAGAGAATCCTCATTCCAACTCCTCCCCCGCCCGGCCTGACCCTGCATCACCCCTCAGCACTCCTCCCTTCTTCCCCTGCACTGCCGGCCACCCAAAACCAGCGTCCCGGGCTGGGGAGGACTGGGGCAAACACCCGGTTGGGTGGTGGCAGTCTTAAGGCTCAAGGAGAGGTACTCATCCCCTGGCCTTGGCCATGCTCTGCTCCTTTCCCCAAGGGGGAAGCGGTCTTCTTCTAAATGCAGCCCTCTCCCCAGCCAGTGCCCAGGTCAGGGAACATGTGCATCTGAGGTATGTCTGGGAGCTGATGGGTGTTCCAAGGGGGACAGCTCTGGTCATAGGTCAGACTCGCTCTGTGCCAATAGCCTCACCTCATATACTCACAGCTGTGCCACTGGCTCCCTTGCCAGAGCCTGGGGTCCTCGGTCTGCACAGAAGGACTTCACCTGAGCCTGCAGCCAGGGCCAAGGGGCAGGTCTTTGCCAAGCCAGTCCAGGTTGGTTCTGGAAGGACTCTGCTCACCAGAGGGAAGGGGCTGGGGGGCAACCCTGCCCACCTGGAGCTGAAGGACAGGATGGGTTAGGTCTGAAAGGCAGGTGTTGCTGAAAAGGGGCAGAAAGGAATAGACCTGAGTGAGGACTCAGAATCACAACCAGAACCAACTGTGCAGGAAGGACTGGGCTCCTCTTGTTCCTGGGGAGCAGCCTGGTGGGGAGACCTCTCCACAGGGCCCTCGGTGTTGGTCCTGCCTCCACAGTTCCCCACATCTTTTCACCCTCACCTCCCTCCCCCTGCTGCCTCTGAGGAGTTTCATCCCCTCAAGGCTGTGTTCCTGATTTTTGCATGTTGGCCACATACTGTGTGCTGGGCCCTTTCCCTTCAGTGTGTTCACTCCTCACAGTGTCACCAGAGCCACGTCACCTTTTACCGGTGAGGACACCGAGTCCAGGAAGGCCAGCAGCCCTATAGCCAAGGCAAAGAGACTGGAACCCCCAGGCTACACCGAGACCCCACATTTCCCAGAGCTTGGGGCTGGATATTTCTTATTTAATCAAAAAAAGGAAATGGTTTAGAGGCCATGACAAGTAGACTTTTTATTTTCCTGTGGTCCTGGGTAGACGTCCCCCTGGAGCCCGCAGGGGTCTAGCCAAGAGTATTCGGTACCTAACAGGAATGGAGGATTCTAACAATGATCTGGAGCCCCAAAGCACTGAGTCCTGGCAAAAGTTCACATCCACGTTCACTTCCCTGGTCCACAGCAGCACCTGAAGCCGGAGGGATGGGATTTCCGATGAAGTTTTCAGTTAATATAAACATGCCCCTGCCGGGGAGTCCCTTCACTGACTCTCCAGGCAGATTTTACTTCCCCTCTGTCCCTGTCACCTACCCAAGTGCTGCCTGCATGACTAAGTGGCTGTCACACAGGCTGAGGTTGGGTGGCAAAGAGCATTCTCTGCTTCCTAGCAAGATGACAAGAAATCCTTGGGGAGCCTGGGTGGTTCAGTCAGTGAAGTGTCCAACTCTTGGTTTTGGTTTAGGTTAAGACCTTGACGCTTCATGGGTTCAAACCCCACATCAGGTTCTGTATTGGCCGCATGGAGCCTGCTTGTGATTTTGTCTCTCTCCCTCTCTCTGCCCTTCCTCTGCTTGCACTGTCTCTGCCTCTCTCAAAATAAATAAATAAACTTAAGAAAAAAAAAAAAGAAAGCCTTAGTTAATAACCAAGACCGTGAAGGTCTGATACCCCACCCCATGTCCGTCCATGTGTGTTCGGGCCCACAGAAGTCTGTGCTGCTGTGCACGTCTCAGCCACTGTGGCCAGAGCCTGCCCCCCCGCACCCCCCATCCCCGTGTCATGGACCCCCCTGCCCACGGAGACTGTCTGGACGGCCAGTTACAAGCGACCATATGTGTGGGTGGAAAGAAGTCTGCAGAGAAAGCCAGTCTCCAAATAACAATATGGAAAAAATGTTAAAGGGACACGCACAAACAGGGCATCGCTGCAAGCCTCATTCATTAAAATAAAAAGTAGGGAAAATTGGCATGGGAAATAAGGAAAATTACAGGCTATTTCCTGTAAGGAATATATGGGACATCCTTGGAAATTTCTTGAGGCATAATAAGTTTACTGTTCCTCTTCTTAAAAATATATATATCTCGCTGTGGCTCACCTGTCCCCCCTCCCTCCCCCAAAGCAGTTATTTATGGCTGTAAAATATTCCCTGTTTAGGGCAACTTAAGAGAACAAACACTGCTGTTAGAATTTCCCCTAGCAGTGAAGAATTTGGCACTCGGTCAGGATCTGAGGTTTGGGTATTTGCTTGAAGCCATTAATTGCTGTATAAAGCCTTTGAAAAAAGCCCTGTATCTGGAATTTCAGCTATAAAAGCCCATTTAGAACCAGTGGGAAGCTGGTCTTCAAGTTCTTGTCGACAGAAACTCCAGTCCCCAAGCAGGAACTCCCAATTACACATTTACTGGAGAAACATATGGAGGCTACCTGGGGGGTCATTAACTGTGAAAATCCCTCTTGGAACCTTCCATTGTGGGATGCCCAGGTCTGGCCCCTGAACCACTGCCTTTGTGACCACAAGGGAACCCAATGAGATTGCTGTGGGATTGAGGACAGAAAGGTTTCTTTCTCTCCTCCGAAACTTAAGAATGCTTTGACCCACCCCCTTATTTAAAAAAAAAATTGCTAATTAAATGCCCAAGTACAGCTGCTTTGGCACATGCCAAGGGAATTATTTAGAAAGCAAACACCTAAAATAAGCCCAGACAGAAATTCCTCTGCTACAGAAGATGCTGTCTACGTGCCCTCTGCTTGAGAGGGGCCAGGAGAGATTGGGGTTTTGAGACTACATATTCCAGATGGGTTGCTTGGCACAAGATGTAGTCAAGGTCAAAATAATCTTCTTGCAAAAGCAACATTCTCCTTTGTCCGTGATGATGATAGCCACTGAAATGAAAACCAGTGGAAAGCAGAATGCTTCCCATTTTGAGCCTGAGTCATTTCTCCACAGGATTTTGAGTGTTGACCCTGCTTCTTCCTTAACCACTACATTTATTAGAGTCTTTGATTCCTTCAGAATCTGGCACCCCCTCATGTCAGGACCCAGTCTTTGTGGTCAGGATTTCGTTGAGCCCAACAGGCTCAAATAGGAAGAGACTCCCATTAGCCAGGACACTGATGTTGGAGTCCTTAACAAGGAGTGAACACTGATGGTTTGGAAATGTTTTAATTAATCAGGTCAGTGGGTGAACTTATGACAGAGGGATCCCTGTGTGTAAATTCATCAACAGCTTTCCAATTTCCATCCATCAGCTTTGTTTGGCAATGTTTAATATATATGGCCCAAGTGAACATTTACACTAAAAACATTCTGTTGAGTAATGGCCAATAAGCATAAGAAATAAGGCTCCACCTCACTAGGGGTCAAGGAGAGGTAGCACCTAAAACTCCATGTCATTCTAGAAATAGCATATTGTAAAAGAGTCAAAGATTAGGTACCTTAATATAGCTGGTGACATCCGATGTTAGTGAGATGTGGAGAAACAGGTTTCTTCTTTTTTAAAAAAATTACTTATTTTGAGGGGCGCCTAGGTGGCTCAGTCGGTTGGGTGTCTGGCTTCAGCTCGAGTCATGATCTCACGGTTTGTGAGTTTGAGTCCCATGACGGGCTCTGTGCTGATGGTTCAGAACCTGGAGCCTGCTTCAGATTCTGTGTCTCCCTCTCTCTCTGCCCCTCCCTGCTCACACTCTGTCTCTCTCTGTCTCTCAATAATAAATGTTAAAATTTTTTTAAAATTTTATTTATTTTGAGAGAGAGAGAGAGAGAGAGAGAGAGCAAGGGAGGGCAGAGAGAGAGGAAGAGAGAGAATCCCAAGCAGGCTCCACACTGTGATCATGGAGTCTGACGCAGGGCTCAGTCTCACTGTGAGATCACAACCTGTGCTGAAACCAAGAATTGGATGCTTAACTGACTGAGCTACCCAGGTGCCCCAAGAAACAGGCTTTCTTGTCCACAACTATGAGCAAGGATTGTTGTCATCTTTCTAGAAGGTATTTTGGAAGTATTTTTAAAAGCTTTAAAAGTACAGAAATCAATTTGTAATTCTAATGCTGTTGGACTAGCTTGTTTCAGACCAGCCCTTCCATCAAGAACAACTAGAAAAATGGACAACAATATACAAAATACCTACTTGAAAACATTGGAGTGACCCCAGGACAGTGTGTACTCAAGATCCTGGAGAAGGTCCTGGAGAGAAGGAAACACAGAATGATAAGCCTGACATTTTTGTGCCTCTTTCTGTCTTGAGGCATTTGCCAACTCACAAGCAGTGGCTGAGAGATTGAGAAGCTGATCAACTAACAGAGATTGAGAAGCTGAGAAATTGAGCGGAACTACTGGAGGTCTCATAGGACAGGGAGAAAAATGCAGTAGAGGGTATGCAAAGGAGGAGTCCAGGTAGACATCCCAGGTTTAATTCTGGAGCTCTGAAGAGTGACCTAGCAGGACCAACCATCCTGGTTTGTCTGGGACTGTTCAACTTTAACACTGAAAGTCTCTTGTACCAGGCAGCCATTCAGTCCAAGGCAAACTCAGATGGCTGGTCACCCTCAGTTCACCCTGGAGCTAATACTGAAGTCCAGTTTCAAATGGACTAAGTCCCTGATTAGATAAACTAATTTTTCCCCTCCTATATGCCTGCCAGAGGCACAAATAAATCTTCTCTGGAGAAAGATGTCACTCGGGGCCTCAAATTTTCTCTGCAATTGTCATCCATAATGTCCAACATTCAGTAAAAAATAAACAGGTCTGAAAATGACAAGTTTGCACCAAAAGAAAAAAAAAGTGGACAAGAGAAACAGAGCCACTGGAAATTCTGATATTGCTATTGTCAAGCTTTGAGAAACTAAAATAAATGAGATTAACATGTCCTAGAAATTAAGTGATGAGATGAATATTTTCAGTAGCATCCTGGAACCAATCAATGACAATTTTAGAACCTAAAAATATGGTACCTAAAATTAAGACACCAATTAAGTTTAAAGATTAGACACAGTTGAAAAAAATAAGTGATAGTGAAGGTAGATGAGAAAAAATATATATAGACTAAAGCAAGAAGAGAAAAAAATTTAAATATAGAAAAGAATTTAAGAGAAATATATGTAATTTGAGTCTCAGAAGGAGAAAAGAGAAAGAATGGGGGCAAGAAATAATATTTGAAGAGATAATGGGTTGAGAATTGTCTAAAAATGATGAAAGACAGATAGCCACATATTTAAGAAGAGCTATAAAGTCCAAGCAATAGAAATGAAAAGGGAACCATACCTAGACACAATCTAGTTGAATCTTGAAAACCAAAAAGAAAATCCTGAAAGAAACTGTAGGAAAAAATAAAGTCTTGTTTCCTTCAAAGGAATCAATGAAAGCTAATGGACAATGGAAGCATATCTTCAAAGTACTGCAAATAAATTTCTGCCAACCTAGAATTCTATGTCCAGTAAGAATATTCTTCAAAAGTGAAGATGATATGAAGACATTTTCAGACAAGTGAAAACTAAGAGTTTTTCACCAAAGCGCTGGCACTAAAGAAACTATTAGAAGTTAAAGTAACTATTAAGAGGCAGAAAGAAAATGGTCATAGATGAAAGAACAGAGATGCAGGGAAAGAATGAGAAGAAATGGAAAGAATGTGGGCAAAAGAAGACCAATTGTACAAAACAATATTAATGTTTTGGGGACATTACAGGACATTTCATAATTATGAAAGATCAACCCACCAGGAAGACATAACAATTCTAAATTAGACTTAAAATTGTGTAGCAAAAATTGACAGAACTAAAATGAAAGGAAAAAAGCAACTAGATAAGTCTCCCATGATACTGGGAGAGAAATACACCTCTCTTAGTAACTGAAAACACAATAGACCAAACAAAAAAAAATCAGTAACAGTATACAAGATTAAAGCAACACATTTAATAAATGATCCAACTGGGGCGCCTGAGTGGCTCAGTCAGTTAAGCGTCCAACTTCGGCTCAGGTCATGATCTCACGGTTCCTGAGTTCGAGCCCCGTGTCAGGTGCTGTGCTGACAGCTCAGAGCCTGGAGCCCACTTTGGATTCTGTGTCTCCCTCTGTCTGCCCCTCCGCTGCTTGCACTCTGTCTCTCGCATTGTCTCAAAAAGAAATAAACATTAAAAAAATAAAAAAAAATAAATGATCCAACTGATACATGTAGAACTCTGCACTCCCAGATTGCAGAACATGTATTCTTTTTAATTGCACACATGTATTATTTTTAATTGCACATGAAATAGTAGCTAAATATGACCATATTCTGGGACATGATGTAAATCTCAACACATTTCCAGTCACTGAAATCATGCAGGGTGTATTGCCTAACCATATTAAATGAAGCCAGAAATCAATAACTAAAAAAAAAAAAAAAAAAATCAATAACTAGAAATCCCCAAGCGATTTTACCTTAAATAATATGCTTCTGAATAACTCAGGGGTCAAAGAGGAACTCACAATGAAAATTAGAAAATAATTTGAATGGAATGATAATTAATAGGACAGAACAAAACCTATGAAGCAAAACTAAAGCTATACTGAAATGGATGTTTGAGAAGGAAAAGGGCTAAAAATTAATGACCTGGGACAAATACTGCACTATTCTACCTCCGTGAGGCACCTAGAGCTGGAGTAGTCCTAATTACAGAAACAGACAGTAGAATGGTGGTTGCCAGGGACTGGGGGAAGCAGAAGGGAGAGATGTTTAACAGGTACAGACTCTCAGCTTTACAAGGGGAAAAGAATTCTGTCGATGGCTGTTGGTAATGGTCACACAACAGTGTCAATGTTGGAAGGCTACTCAGCTGTGCACTTAGGGCAATGAAGACGGTACATTTTATGTTCTATGTATTTACCACAATTTTTAAAAAATTTTAATTAATGAGCTAAGCATCCATCTCAAGGAGTTGAAGAAAGAAAACCAAAGTAAGCATAAAGAAAATAAAAAGAAAGGGATAACAAATGCAATGGCAGAAATTAACTACATAGAAAACAAATTTACAATTACAGGTGATTAACAAAGCTAGAGTTTGTGTTTTGTTTTGTTTTTTAAATGAGGGATAAAAGTGATAGCAAGTTGGATTTCCCAGGAAACAGATTCTGGGATGAGATTAGCACATGGGAGATTTATTAGGGGGTGCTCCTGGGAGCCAAGCCTGGGGAGGGAAGTGTTGGCAGGAAAGCACAATTGGACAGAGGGAGAAGATGAGGTGAAATTCAGTCTAAAAACAGGCCTCAGCTAAACATTCAGGCCAGTCTGAAGCTGAATGATGGAAGAGTTGTCCCAAGTTGGAGCCAGAGGTGAGAACTATCTTTCCCATATTGATCAGCTGTGGCCTTCAGGCCACCCTAGTAAGGGTGTGTGGTCTTGGGTAAGGTGCCTGCCTTCAGTCAAGGCAACCCTAAGAAGGGCTTGACAGGAGCAAGCTGTGTGGGTATTCATTTCTGCCTGGGTATTCTTGGCTCTTCACATTGTGAGTAAGAAATAAAGAATGTCACAAATTACCACTACAAGGCATGCAACAGGGAGCAGTGCTAAAGATCCTGTGAAAAGAAAGCAAGAGGATCTTATAGGCAAAATTATGCCACTCAATTTGGAAATGTAGATGAAATTGACAAGTCCTCCCCCAAAGCAACTTTCAAAACTGATATGAGAAGAAATGGAAAATATGAATAATAGTGTATTAAATACATAATTAGAAAAACTTCTTATAAAGAAAACTCCAAGTCCAGATGGCTTCCTTCCCCAGTGCATTCTTCCACATATTTAAGATGGAAAGAATACCAGTCCCACATAAATTCCTCCAGAGAATAGAAAATAAGGAAATAATACCTGATTTGTCATCAAGCAAGCATAACCTGATACTCAAACCTGACAAGATTGTTACAGAATGGTGAAACTACAGACAAATCATTGTTATAAACATAGGTGTAAATATCTTAAAATATTTGTAAACCAAGTCTTTGATATATAAAAAGATATCCCAGGAATATAGAGTTGGTTTACCATTTAAGAAGGCAATGTAATTCACCACGTTGACTGAATAAAGAAGGAAGTCCTATAATTATCTCACTGTGTAAATTAAAAGCATTTCATAAAACTGAACACCTATTCATAATGAAAACTCTCTATAATATAGCTTGAAATAGAAGGGAATTTCTTGTCGGAGAAAGAGTAGCTACAAAAACTCCTACTGTAAACATCAAACTTAAACACGAGATATTGCAAGTTTATCCCCTTGAGACCAAGAGGCACATCTGGACTAGAGAGGAGCAATCTGGATGCCCACCCAGCCTTTGGTCAGGTAGACTCTTCCAGACTTCAGAAGTCGTGGGGGCATGTCAGTGGTGGAGAGTGCTCTGGCTGTAGGAGGGTGTACAGAAGATCTTTGAGAAGCAGTCAGGAGACTTGACATGGTTAAGATGCAAGGAGTGAACTCTGGGCAGGTGGTGGTGACTCTCCCCAGGCTTGACACGGCTGGCCTTTTGAGGTGGGGAGTGACTGAACTCCAGGACATTGTTGGTGCACAGGGCCCAGGACAAAAGAGGACCTCAGCAGTTTGCATCTTGTACAAGTGGTGGCTTGGACACAGCACAGCCTCTTTGACTGAGTGAGGGCCAAGGGCTTGAGCATCTGGCCAGGCTGTATCCCCACGTGGGTGTGCTGTGGGGCCAAGCAGGGGTAATAGACAGTAGCCAACAGCAGCAGGCGGTGGCCACACAGAGCGTCCCCAGGAGCCTGAGCAGTAATCCGTGCCTTGGTGATAAATTGTTGGGAGCAAGGCAACTCAGAGACAATTAAAGCCTGTGCATCTTTTGAATAAAGGGAGAGTCCATGTTGCACCACTGAGTTCCATGGCTGGGGGAACTATAAAATCCCATGGCTGCTGGCTGCAGAGACCCTCTGAAACCAGGGGAAGAGGGAGTTTCACCATGGATAAGCTATGCCTTGGGACTTTGGGTTCCTTTTATTCCCTCCAAAGAACAACCTGAGAAGACTGGATTCAGTGCCCCAGGGCAGTGGCTCCAATCTCTGGGTGTCGGGGGCACAGGGCTCCCTGTTCATGAGCAGGAACATGGTGACAATGGGCAGGTCCGGCTGCTTCCACAGGAAACTTAATCTCCAGGAGAACATATATGGTCTGAATACCCAAGTGTAGGCTGAAGGAGAGAGAGTGGATATAGAGAAGAGAAGAAGAAATGGACATGTGCAGTTTTTAAGGAATAGATCACAAAACTAAGTTCTTCAGAGCGAGGCCCTTGAGACTGAGAGCCAAGGGTTGTTTTTGACCCTCGGGTACACACTCCTGAAGCCTGGCACCCATGTTGCAGCATTTTGGCCTCAAAATAGCAGAAATGTCCCTTCTCTCAGAGACTCTTCTGCTCAGGGTGTAGAAAACTCAGTAAAACCAATTCAAGCAAGATGGCACCACAGGGACATCCCATCATTCCTCTTTCCAACCCGGGGGACGCAGGACAGAGGCCCTGAAGAGAGATGCTCCATGGCCCTCCCTTCTGGACCAGCTTCCAACATTCCCACAGCAGGACCCGTACTCTCTACCATGTACCAGGGCACCTTGCTCCACCCTGTCCATTTGTAGCTCTCAGGGACAGCCCATTTATAACAAATGTGATCATAGTAGAAAACATTCTAAATATGGGGAAGCAACAAGCTAAAACTTAAATCCCTCCCAATGCTGTTGATGTTTAGCCTTCCAGAGAATTTTCTTATGTATACATGTACCCATGGTTAGCTTTTATTTATTTTCTTTTAGAAAATTGAGCTTATTTCCAACATATAGCCATGTATTTTGCTTTATTCACTCAATCTCCTGAAAATTACATATCATTACATGTTCTTCAATACTTTTGATTGCACAGTATTCTATTTTCTGGATTATTTCAACTGAGCAAACATCCTGTTGTTGGGCATTGAAATTGAAAACTACTCTGAAAATTCTTTTGCCATTGACACCCAATGATTTTACTCTCTTCTGTAATATTTCTAAAAATTGTCATGAACACTCTGATTATTTCATTATTTGGGGGGGCACCTATTGTAGCTCTAATACTGTGTTATGACATTTGCTCTCTTTCAAGCAGATACATATTTACTACACACTCATATTTCTTGGAGGACCCAAAAGACATATAAATGTGTGGCTCTGATCTCTAAGGAGACAATAGTCCTATTAATAATCATTTTGATTATATTTGTTTCCTTCTGATACTGTAACAAATTGCCACAAAGTGGCTTCAAACAACACACATTTATTACCTACAGTTTTGTAAGTCCAAAGTCCAGCATTGGTATCAATGGATTAAAACCAAGGAATTAGCAGGCTGCATTACTTTCTGCAGGGTCTAGGGGATAATCCATGTCCTAGTCTTTTCCAGTATCCAGAGGCCAGTCATAGTCCTTAGCTCCTGGCCCATTCCTCTATCTCCAAAGCCAACAGCATTGCACCACTCTGTGCCTCCTTCCAAGGGCACAGCTCTCCTCTGCTCACAACTGGTAAAGCTTCCTCAGTTCTAAAGATTTGTGTGATTACCCTGGCAAATCAAGGATAATCTCCCCATCTCAAAGTCCTTAACCTTAATCACACCTTCAACGTCTCTTTTTTCCTGTGATCTAACATATTCATGGGTTCCTGGGATAAGGGTGTGGACATCTTCTGTGGTGACGGGCCCTATTCTGCCTACCCCATGATAACCACTGCCATTTGTTGAGTAATTGCTATTGTCAATGTTGAATGAAGCACTTTAACTCACTTAACCCATGAGGCAGGTGCCGTGATTTATCTTCACTGGACAGATGAGGAAACTGAGACCAAGAATAATGATTTGGAAGTCAAGGCTAATTCTCAGGAGGAGCACAAGTCAGTGAGAATTGTGAGCCTTCTCTATTTATTTACTTACTGGTTTGTTTGTTTAAAAGATGCTTTTTAATATTTATTTTTGAGAGAGAGAGACAGACAGAGCATGAGTGGGGGAGGGGCAGAGAGAGAGAGGGAGACACAGAATCTGAAGCAGACTCCAGGCTTTGAGCTGTCAGCACAGAGCCCGACGTGGGGCTCAAACTCACAAACCGTGAGATCATGACCTGAGCTGAACCGACTGAGCCACCCAGGCACCCCTGTTTATTTGTTTGAAGACAATATTAAAACCTTAACATAGACCCAGAACTTTCTGGGGGAATTTCTGCTTATAAACCCTGACCCTGGCCAACTGTTTTTAATCTGTGGGGTTTGTAAAGGGTTATAAAATCCTCCCCCTTTGGGGGAGCTTTTGAGCTGGGTCAGGCATGAGCTCACACGACTGGAGGCAGGGGTTTGGGCCACCATTTTGCCAAGACTGGCATATTATCCATGGAACCAGACACGGCTCTGTGTGACTTACAGACCCCAAATAAT
The DNA here is from genome assembly GCF_018350195.1 of Panthera tigris. Taxonomy (NCBI): domain Eukaryota; kingdom Metazoa; phylum Chordata; class Mammalia; order Carnivora; family Felidae; genus Panthera; species Panthera tigris. Next base: position 19,828,645 of record NC_056665.1, read on the forward strand.
GCTTGTGAAAACTATTAGGTTTCACTTGGGTCTTCTTTTAAAAAGGGGTGAGGGGTTGAGTGACTTAGCTGCCATCTGTTGGAGGGAGACAGGTCTTATTCAGCTTTCCAAAAGGTTTCTCTACAGTCTGTGGACATGGGAGTTTAGTTCATTGGCTTAGCCCCAGCACAACACAGACTGGAAAACAGCCTCCAGAGAGAATAATCGTATGTCCTCAGATTGTGGGTCATCATCCAGCAGAGGGATACAAGAAGTATAAAAGGAACAAGTCTGAGTGGTAGCCTCCTGGTGCCTCCAGGGCAGATGAATTTTCTCTTCCTTGGAGGAGCTGAAATGAGTGCGTGTTGATATCCCTTGGGAGCAGGGTTGTCAGATTTAGGGGGGTGGGGGGAACAGGACACCGGTTAAATTTGATTTGGATTGAATTTCAGATAAACAATGATGTGTGAACCTTTGCTTGGTCCACATCTTCAACAAAGAAAGCTACATGGCATGGATCCCCTATGACAGGAAAACCAGAGAGAGGAAGCTATATTTCACTTCTGGGGCCATGCGGGGCAGAGGGAAGTTCCGGCAGGTGACAGGAGGAATCACAGGTCAGGATCAGGAAATTGGAGCCCTTTTATAAAACAGGTGTGGACACAACCCCTTGGGGAGAGCATTCAATGTCTGATAAAATGTGGGATGGAGGCACAAGGCAATTTTTGTGAACCTCAAAGGACAGGGTGATCTCGGCTGACACTCGGGCTTCACAGAAGAATGTACTAGATTGCTGTAGGTACGCAAAAGAGTGCATAGCTCTATCCCCAGTGGAATTTGAAGGGATTCCTTCCAAAGCAGGGTATCAAAGGAACTAATAGGGGGCTCAGGGAGACAGAGAGAGCTGATGAGGGGGTCACGAGGCAGAGGGCATAGGAAAGCACTCGCCTCACAGGCAGCTCCTGGGTGGCTTTCATTTCCTTGGTGGGCATGCAACCTGCATAGCAAGGTGGGGGTGAAAGCAGGGTGTGGATGAATGGTTGGGTGGGATCAGCATATCTGAGCCTGCTTGTGAACAGCTTCAAATGCCCTGCGGAGATAGTTGGACGTAGTCCCCAAATTATGAGTGAAGGGACAGCGGGGTGTGATCGGACCAGTGATAAACAAACAAACCAAACAGAAAACACCTCCAGCAACTGAGCAGAAGACTGCTGGGACAGATTTGTGTCCAGCCACTGGTGAGGCAATGTGTCATTTTTCTCCCTGGCGTGGTCCTCACTTCCCCAGCTTTGGAAATCCTAAGGAATCTCAAGTGAATAGAACTGAAATCCCTATGGGTTTAAATGATTTGATTTTATGTGCCATTTGGAATTGTTCTCCTACTAGGACGTATTTACACTTGAAAGAGAAACTTCAGTCTTAAGTCATAACGGCTGGTTGTACAAGAGGTTGTCAAGAACTGGTTAACTAACGAATGTGTTGACTGGACAAGCCCAGGTCTTAATTGGGAGGAAGCAGCAGGAATTTCGAGGACAAGCAATGATGGCAGAGAGTCTGTCCCATCTGCCAACAGGCAGCCTCCAATTCCAGGAAGAGCTGGAGAGGAGCTGGGGGTTGGCCAAGGAGGAAGTTTTATTTTGGGTCATTACGAGCTCTCCATTAATACTTGAAATAGGAGTGTGTTTTTATTTTTATTATATTTTGATGTTTATTTTTGAGAGAGAGAGACAGAGCATGAGCAGGGCAGGGGCAGAGAAAGGGAGACACAGAATCCAAAGCAGGCTCCAGGCTCTGAACTGTCGACACAGAGCCCAATTCGGGACTCGAACTTATGAACCGTGAGATGATGACCTGAGCTGAGGGCAGACGCTTAACTGACTGAGCTACACAGACACTCCATAGGAGTGGTTTTTAAAATGGATCAGCTTACCAATGAACATTAAAAGCATTTGAGGATGTTGCGTATATCTTATCAGACCTGGAAAGAACAGGACAGACCCTTCCAGCTCAGCAGTGAAGGAAACACTCTGGTGCATAGGAGCAGACCGGTGGATGTGTGTGGCTGCAGCATTCGCTTTGTGAATTCACTTCTCTCACTCACTTGATAGACTCTGGGGTTCTCCAGGCAGCTGCGTGGCCCTGCCAGTGTGTGGTTCTGAGGAAAACCTTTGCTGCTTCCCGAGATGCAGACATTCAGTTCATACTCCCTAACTCCAGCATCTGGGTTCTGAATGGACGCCTCTTTGAGGGGCCACATCTGTTCTCGGCCTTCTCCCTGGCTTGGCCACAGTCTTTGGGCTTATGACTGGAAGATAGATCACCTCCCCACCCCACTAGAGAAAGCATTGGTTCTGGCAGTAAGTAAGGGACAAAGATTTTAAGTGACAAAGTCCAGCTTTTGCTACATTCTCTCTTCCCAGTGGCCCATTAAAAATCTACAGCAGCCTTTTTTGAGGAACCAGTGGTCAGATGTCTTCAGCTTTAAAAATGTTAATCCTCCCTGAATGTTGCCATGGAATACAAAGCCAACTTTTCCAGGACTATACTCTTGTGACCACAAAGGATAAATAATCGTAGGAGGGTATTCTCTGCATGAATCAGGGGTCTCTCAGAGCATTTGAGACATTATAAACACAAATTCTTGAATCGTCGCCGAGCCTCGCAAGCTGGGCAGGAAATGGTTAGGATTTGCTTCAGGTGCACTGTGGTTGTTATGTATTCCCTGTAGCTCTCCAGAAAAATCCGTCCGGTCTGATTCAACTGGCCAGACAGCTATTTTTGAAAACTGTTTAGCAATTGATGACTACATAATATCAGCCTCTGTGCACGCATCAACAGGTGAGAGCAAATGAGGGCACATGACCGACCGTTAACAGCAGGTGCTCCCTAGAGTGTTTAAACTTGGGCTAATGCCCCAAAACCAAGGCCAACAGGAATGAAGCACCTCCCATATTTTCAAAAGAGCACCAAGCAGCTACCAGGAATCCATTCTAGGGTTTGCTAAATCTACACTGGTTTTGCAACCCTTGCCGCAGTGGCATGAGCCAACAAACTGCAGAGTATTGAGAGGAACAGAATCAGGGATGTATTCAATAGGAGTGGTGGGGTCATCTCCTGGTGGGAGGTGCTGAGAGGAGTCCCTCAAATCATGTCAAGTGGTGCCAAGAGACATCTTTAGAGATCGGGGTGCTTGCCAAAAGGGGAGACGGCCATTGCATTTTCTGTTTAAACATTTGCCCACTGGGTGCAATTAACCAAGCTGTCCCTAGTGGAAGATTTTCTGGGATATATGTGGTAAGCGTGCCCTGGTGTTTGAAAATGGAAATGGGCAGAGGGAATGATGCCTACTTCTCTCTTAGTAAACTCCAAGGTTGAGAGACCAGCTAGACCAGTCCAAGACTGCAGTGTGTGGGCAGTGGTGGGGCAGTCTGCCCTCAGGCCATTGGATATGGCAGGGTATTGCGGGTAGCCACGGAAGGTGGTCTGCTCTAGCAGTCTTAAAGGTGCCTTGTCCCAGAGAATGGTCTGCTGGGACAAGGAGACTCCAATAGAAGCTTGGAAGGACCCGCCAGGTGCTGGGGGTAAGGGAAGTGTGTTTGCTGGTCAAGGTCCCAGCAGAAATCCACCCCAGATGATAGGCATGAAAAGGTTTGTACAAATTGGGCTTACTGAGGTAAAATTTGTGTAAAATGAAATTCATCCTTTTTAGACATATCATTTAATGAGTTTTCCTAAATGTTTGCAGTTGTGTAACAACCACCATAAACACAGTATAGAACATTTATATTGTCCAACAATATAAATGTCCAACATTTATATTGTCCTCATGCCCTTACGCAGAGAATCCCTTCTTTTACCTCTGGTCCCTGGGTACAACTGGCAGGTTTTCTGTCCTTAGAGTTTTGCCTTTGCTAGAACACCATGTAAGTGCCATCATAGAGTATGTAGCCTTTTGTATCCAGCTTCTTTCACCTGGCATAATGTTTTTGAGATCCATCCACGTTTTTGCATGTGTCAATAGTTTGTTCCTTTTTAGTCAGAGGATAGTACTCCATTGTATGGATGCACCTCTGTTTATTCATTCATTTGTTAACGGCAAAAAAGAATGGCATTTTGATTGTCTCTGCTTTTGATAATTATGAATAACATGTCTATAAATATTCACATGCAAGTCTTTGTGTATACATATGTTTTCATTTCTCTTGTATAAATATATAGGAGTTGAAATTCTGGATCATGAGGTAAGTGTATGTTTAACTTTCTGAGAAGCTGGTCAACTTTTTTCCAAAGTGGTTGTCTCATTTTGTATTCTGGTCAGCGTTATACGAGAGTTCCATTTCCTCCCCATGCTAGTTAGCACTTAGTATTGTCAGTATTTGAATTTTAGTCATTCTGATAGGTGTGTAATAGTATCTCATGAGGTTTTAATTTGCATTTCCCTAAAGACTAGTGATGTGAAGCATCCTTTCATGTACTGCCCTCTATATATCTTTGGTGAAGTGTCTATTCAAATATTTTGCCAATTTTTGCGTTGCTTATCTTCTTATGGAATTAAAGAATTCTTACATAATTTGAATACTACAAGTCCTTTGTCAGATAAGTACTTTCCAAATATTTGCTCCCAGTCTGTGCCTTGTCTTTTCATTTTTTAAACAGTGTCTTTTGAAGAACAAAAGTCTTAAAAAGTTTTATGAAGTCTGATTTATCAATTTTTTTCTTTTGTACTTTATACTTTTTGTGTTGTAGCTAATAAATCTATGTCTGATGCAGATTCACACAGGTATTTTCCTGTTATTCCTTCTCAAGGTTTCATTACACACATGTTAGCTCTTATATTTAGGTCCATGATCCACTTAGAGTGAATTCTAAAATATGGTGTGAGGTGAGGGCTGAGGTTCATTCCAAATGGATATCCAGTTGTTACAACTCCATTTGCCAAAAAGAGCAAAGAGTCCTTTTATTTTAAATGTTTATTTTTTATTTTATTTTGAGAAAGAGAGAGAGAAAGAGAGAGAGAGAGAGAGAGTGAACTCGTGACTGGGGGAGGCACAGAGAGGGAGATAGCATCCCAATCAGGCTCCATGTGGGGCTCAATCCCACAACCCTGGGATCATGACCCGAGCTGAAATCAGGAGTCAGATGTTCAACCCACTGAGCTACCCAGGTATTCCCAAAGAGTCTTTTTCTATTGAAAAATAAAGTACTGGCAGAAGAGCACGTGTATCATAAAGTGTGTAGCTCAATGAATTTTCACAGACTGAACAGATCTATGTTATCACACCCCAGATCAGGAAACAGACCATTTCTAGCTCCCTAGAAACCCTCTTATTCCCTCCAGGCACTACTCACTAGCCTCACCCTACCCTTGATAACCACTACCTTAACTTCAAATAGCTAAGGTTAGTTTTGCCTATCTTTAAACTTTGTATAAATGTGATTATATAACATGATTTTTTTTAAATCTGTGTTCTTTAACTCAACATTATATTTGTAAGATTCATGCATGTTGTTGCCTCTTCTTGTAGATCACTGATTCTCACTGTTGCTCTGCATTCCACTGAATGACCATACAGCAATTCATTTATCCATTCTTTCATTAATATTCATGTGTGTAATGTCCATGTGGGGGCTTTTATGATTGTGAACATACACATGTTTTAACTGGGTGTATTTCTGGGAATGGAACTGTGGGTGTGTAGGTTTTGTGTATGTTCCGTTTTAGCAGACATGTCAAACACAGTTCCAAAATACTCATACCACTTTACATGCCCCCCAGCAGTATAGAAGAGTTCTAATTGCTCCACAGCCTCATCGACATTTAGAATTTTCCACCGTTTTCTTTTTAGCCATTTTAGTGAGTATGCAGTGGTATCACATTGCAGTTTTTCATCTGCAATTTCCTAATTGCTAACAAGGTTGAACTCCTTTCCATATATTTATGAAACATATGAAAGAGGATATTTTGTTATGTTCTTTCATAAAGTGTCTATTCAAGTGTTATGTTCATTTTTATGTTAGGTTATGTCTTTTTCTTATTGGCGTGTAGGGGTTAAGTATGTATTCTACATAAAAGCCTTTTGTCATACTTCTATGTTGCCAATAGCTATTTCCAATATCCCATTCTATGTGTTGTTTTTTGAAGAATTTTCCTGAAAGCACAACTTCAGGTGGGATGTTGAGCACCTTGGTCTGGCAACAGCGGGAGCCATTCCTGCTCTAAGGATGAAGGTCAAGGGGATGAAATTGTATTACCTGAGCCAAGCAAGGGCTGGGGCTGGGAAAGTGGGGGAAGCCCAGGTGGAGCTATGGTCATGAGCGCCACACCACTGTCAGGTGCTGCCCTTTAGCAGGGATGGGCAGGAAAGAAAGTTTCCAATCCCCCTCTCCTCCCACCTTCCCTTCTCCTGCTGCGGCCTCCATTGGCTGAAACCAGAAGTTATCAAGGAGCTCTGAAAGGTGCAGTCCCCAGGAGTCAGCCTCTGGGTCACAGAGGAATACAGGGAAGGAGGAGACATGGATCAGGGGAGAGACTGCAGTGGAGATTAACCAGCAAAGAGAAGGATCGAGAGACTGCCCCAAAACCCTATCTCTCAGATTAAGACAGATGCAGTGTGTATGTCCTCAGAGAGCCTCTAAAGCATCCACAAAATATAGTCCTTGAAGGAGCCAGTGTTTGGAGCATTGCTATGTAAGGATTATGACAGCAGAACGAGTTCGGTGAAAAAGAAAAAAAGGTTTTTTCTCCCTCCCTTTAATATTCCACTTTCCCTAAGCCTAGAAGAGCCAGGAGAGAGGGAGAGTAAGGGAGACAGAAAACTAGGAAAAGGACCCATAATGCCTCTTGCCACCACTGGCCCCACCACAGATCCAGCCTGCACTGATGCTGGGCCAGGGTAGAGCTTGATTTGGATATGAGGTTCCAATTTTGATTGAGACTGGACTGGACTGAATACCTGAAAGTGAGCCATCTTTACAGAAATGAGGCTAGTTCTTACCATTAAAAATGCCTGGAAAGCTGAGATGGGCTGGTTCACTAAGAGGTCATCAAGGGAAGGAAGATGTGAAAGAACTTACCTGGAGGCCGGGGTGGAAAGAAAATCAAGCCATTTCCTGTTCTTCACTGGTTCAGTCTGTTCAACAAAACAGGTTTTTTTGTTGTTGTTCATTTATTGTTGAGAGAGTGAGACAGAGCATGAGCTGGAAAGGGGCAGAGAAGGAGACACAGAATCTGAAGCAGGATCCAGGCTCTGAGCCATCAGCACAGAGCCCAACGTGGGGCTCGAACTCATGAACTGCAAGATCATGACCTGAGCCGAAGTGGGACGCCCAGCCAACTGAGCCACTCAGGCGCCCCAACAAAACTGTTTAACTCAAATCTGTCTCTCTTTTCCAACAGGCTTGAGGCTACGTACTTTTCATGCATTGTCTTACTAACACAACCACTCCATGGGAAAATATTAGTATAATCTCTGCTTTATAGATGTGGAAATTAAGGCACGGGGAGGTTACAAGGCCATATTAGCCTGGTTTCAAGTCCAGCAAATGTGATTCCAGAATACAAGCCGAACTTTCTTTTTTTAAATATGACTATATTTTTAGGGCAGTTTTAGGTTCACAGAAATTTTGAGAAAAAGGTACAGAGTTGCTGTTTAACCCTTGCCTCACACCTGTACAGCTTTCCCCACTATCACTGTATCACAATGGTACATTTATTGCAATTAATGAACCTAAATTGACACATCATTATCATCCAAAGTCCACAATAGGGTTTACTCTTGGTGTTCCACATTCTATGGGTTTGGACAAATGTATAGTATGTATTCACCATTAAAGAATCATACAGAGTTATTTTCACTGCCGTAAATTTCCTTTGTGGTCTGCCTATTCATCCCTCCCACTGCCTTCAACCCCTGGAAACCACTGAACTTTTTAATGTCTCCATAGTTTTGCCTCTTCCAGAATGTCATATAGTTGAAGTCATATAGTATGTAGCATTTTCAAATTGGCTTTGTTCACTTAACAACATGCTTTTAGGTTTCTTCTATGTCTTTTCATGGCTTGATAGCTCTTTCTCTTTTTAGTGCTAAATAACATTTTATTGTCTGGATGAACCACAGTATCTTTATTCATTCACCTCTTGAAGGACATCTTGATTGTTTTCAAGTTTTACCAATTATGAATAATTGTGCATGTGTTTGTATAGACTTATGTTTTCAGTTCACTAGGGTAAATTAATACCGAGTACAATTGCTGAATAATGTGGCAAGAATATGTTTACTTTGGTAAGAAACCACCAAACTGCCTTCCAAAGTGGCTGTACCATTTTGCATTCCCACCAGCAACGAATGAGAGTTCTTGTTGCTCCACATCTTCACCAGCATTTGGTGTTGTCAATGTTTTGAATTTTGGCCATCTAGTATGTGTGTAGCAGTATTTCATTGTTGTTTAATTTGCATTTCCCTGATGATATATGATGTGGAGCACATTTTCATGTGCTTATTTACCATCTGTATATCTTCTTTGGTGAGATGTCTGATAGGGTCTTTGGCCCAGTTTTTTTTTTTTAATTTTTTTAACGTTTTTATTTATTTTTGAGACAGAGAGAGACAGAGCATGAACAGGGGAGGGTCAGAGAGAGGGAGACACAGAATCTGAAACAGGCTCCAGGCTCTGAGCTGTCAGCACAGAGCCCGACGCGGGGCTCGAACTCATGGACCGTGAGATCGTGACCTGAGCCGAAGTTGGCCGTTTAACCGACTGAGCCACCCAGGCACCCCACTTCGGCCCAGTTTTTAATTGAGTTGTTTGTTTTCTTATTCTTGAGTTTGAAGAGTTCTTTGTATATCGTGGATAACAGTCCTTTTTCAGATGGTCTTTGCATATATTTTCTCCCAGTATATGGCTTGTCTTCTCATTCTGTTGACATTATTTTTCACAATATATTTTAATTTTCATTAAGTCCCGCTCATCAATTGTTTCTTTCATGGATTGCATCTTTGCTGTTGTATCTAAAAAGACATCACCATACCCAAGGTCATCTAGATTTTCTCCTAAGCTATATTCTAGAAATTTTATAGTTTTAAATTTTACATTTAGGTCTATGATTCATTTTGAGTTGATTTTTGTGAGGTTATAAAGTATGTGTCTAAATTTATTACTCTGCATGTGGGTGTACAGTTGTTCCAGTGCCATTTGTTGAAAAGGCTGTCTTTGCTCCATTGTATTGCTTTTGTTCCTTTGTCAAAGATAAGTTGACTATAGTTATGTGGGTATATATCTGGGCTCTCTATTCTGTTATTTTGATCTAGTTGTATGTTATTTTGTTAATACCACACTGTCTTGGTTACTGTAGTTTTATATTAACTTTTAAGTCAGGTAGTGTCAGTCCTTCAACTTTGTTCTTCTCCTTATATATTGTGTTGATTATTCTGGGTCCTTTGTCTCTCCCTATAAATCTTAGAGTCAGTTTGTCAATGTCCACAAAATAACTTTCCAGGATTTTGATTGGAATTTCAGTGAATCTAGAGATGAAGTTGGGAAGAACTAAATCTTGACAATATTGAGTCTTCTTGTCCATGAACATGGAATACTTCTCCATTATTTAGTTGTTATTTAATTTAATTTAATTCATCACAGTGTTTTATTTTTCCTTATATTTTGTACATGTACATATTTTGTTAGATTTATACCTGAGTACTTCATTTGGGGGAGTGCTAAGGGATATAAATGGTACTGTGTTTTTAATTTCAAATTCCACTTGTTCATTGCTGGTATATAGGAAAGTGATTGATTTTTATATGTTCTAAGACTTATGGGAGAATAAACTAGTATCATCCACAGACAGAAAATGAAATCTGCAATATTTGAATTATGAATGTTCAAATCAGCCCAGACAAGAATATAAGTCCAAACCACCAATAGATGAATGAAATACCATATGGTCCAAGATATATCCTTAAAGTTTTGACACAACCCTCAGTCTGAATTGTGAGGACTGATCATCAGTTCAGTCCAGCCAGCAGAAATTGTGCAATTTTCTGTTGTATTTATTATACAGACTGTGTATATTTTAGAAGGTTCCTTTAGTGCTACACTATTGTACTTTCTGTCCCAGCAATTAGAGGGCATGCAAATTCCACAAAGTCATCAATAAGAACAGGCCATGCTCTTTCTTTGTGATAATTAGACATGTTATCTGCAATCATTGTACTGAAATCTAAAAGAAGATTCCAAGTATTTTTTGGTATTGATCATTTATCATGTTCCAATAAAAATTTATTCCATAAGTCTAAGAATGTATATCTCCCTTAAACACTAAATTCCAGCAGGCAATTGCCATTTCTAGATCTAATCCTTTTTGTCTTGGATTCTTTGCAAAATTAAAAGTAAGCTTGTAAAACTCCTTAAATCATCCTGGTTCTTTCAATTCTTGTTCCATTTTGGGTATCTGGGCATTTAGTTTTTCTATGTCATATCATTCATGAACTCCTGTTGGAAAACTTGCACTGTGTTGCTGCTCTGAACTTTCACACAATAATCAATGCACTGATGCTGGCTGGATCAAGTACGAAGTCATCACACATGTTCTGTGTACCACCTATACCAATTTTATATTCATCTTGAGGATCTTTGTATCTATTGTATAGCTGTTCTAGCTTCTTCCTGTCCAGTGATCCTTTTATACTCTCACATATATAAAGTTCAAGATTTTGGATAAAAAAAGTCTGTTGCAATATCTAACCTCCAGTCATTTTGAAACAGACAACTTACTACTGTTTTTTCACTTGAGTGTGTGAAGCTAATAAACTGATGAATTTTATCCTTCTGTGATGATTTCAACTTGCTCATGTTGGTGTCCTCTAGGCCTCTCCCCTCCTCCTTTGGCTCTGCAGTGAATCAGCTCCTGGATTTTTTTGTTGATTCTTTGAGATTTTTGACATAGATGATCATGTCATCTGTGAACAAAGATAGTTTTGTTTCTCCCTTCCCAATTTGTATACCTTTCTTTTCTTGCCTTATTGCATTATTTTAACTTCTAGTACAATGTTGAAAAGGAGTGGTGAGAGGGGATATCTTTGTCTTGTTTCTGATCCTAGTAGGAAACTTTTGAGTTTCTCACAAATATGATATTAGCTATAATGGGTTTTGTAGATATTTTTTTACTAAGTAGAGGAAGTTCCCCTCTATTCCTAGTTTCCTGAGGGTTTTTTTAATGAATGAGTGTCAGATTTTGTCAAATGTTTTCTCTGAACCTATTGTTATAATCATGTGATTTTTTTTTCTTTTTAGTTTGTTGATGTGGTGGATTACATTGATTGATTTTCAAAATTTGAAGTAGCCTTCCAATACTTGGAATAAATCTCACTTGATCATGGTATATAATTTTTAAAATACATTGTTGAATTCAATTTGTGAATATTTTGTTGAGGAATTTTGCATCTATGTTCATGAGAGATATTCATCTGTAGTATTATTTTCTTGTAATATGTTTGTCTGGTTTTGGTATTAGGGTAACACCAGACTCTTATAATAAGTTAGGAAGTATTTATTCTGCTTGTATTCTCTGAAAAAGATTGTAGGGAATTGATATCATTTCTTCCTTAAATGTTTGGTAGAATTCACCAGTGAACCTATCTGTTTCCAACAGAACCTATCTGTTATTAATTCCATTTATTTAATAGATAGAGGCCTATTTGGACTACCTATTTCTTCTTGCGTGAGTTTTGGTAAATTGTGTCTTTCAAGGATTGGTCCATTTCATCTAGGTTATCAAATTTGTGAGTATAGAGTGGTTCGTAATTCTTTTATTATTCTTCTAATGTCTATAGGCTCTGCAGTGATGCCCCTTCTTTCATTTCTGGTATTAGTAATTTGTATCTTCTCTTTTAGATAAAAGAGAGTTGGCCTGACTAGAAGCTTACTAATTTTATTAATCTTTTTGAATAACAAGCTTTCGGTTTTGTTGATTTTTTTCTATTGATTTCCTGTTTTCAATTTTGTTGATTTCTGTTCAAATCATTATTATTTCTTTTCTTTTCTTTTCTTTGATGTTTATTTATTTTTGGGAGACAGATACAGAGCACAAGAGGGGGAAGAGCAGAGAGAGAGGGAGACATAGAATCCAAAGCAGGCTCCAGGCTCTGAGCTGTCAGCACAGAGCCTGATGTGGGACTCAAACCCATGAACTGTGAGATCATGACCTGAGCCCAAGTGGGACGCTTAACCAACTGAGCCACCCAGGCTCCTTACTGTCTTTTCTTATGCCTACTTTGCATTTAATTTGCTCTTCTTTTTCTAGTATCCTAAGATGAAAGCTTAGATTATTGATTTTAGATCTTTCTTCTCTTCCAATATATGCATTCAATGCTATAAATTTCCTGCTAAGCACTGCTTTCACTGCATCCCACAAATTTTTAAAGTTATGTTTTCATTTGCATTTAACTTGAACTATTTAAAATTTCTTTTTCTTTGGCCCATGTGTTATTTTGAAACGTGTTATTTGATCTACATATATTTCAGAATTTTCCAGTTACTTTCTGTTATTGATTTCTAGTTTAATTCCACTGTGGTGTGAGGTCAGATGTTGTGATTTCAGTTCTTTCAAATTTGTTAAGGTGTGTATTATGGCCCAGAATGTGGTTTGTCTTGGTGAATGTTCCATTTGAAGTTGAGAAGAATGTGCATTTCTGTTGTTACATGGAATAGTCTACAGATGTCGATTATATCCAATTGATTATAGGTGTTGTTGGGTTCAGCTGTGTCTTTACTGATTTGCCGTATGATGGATCTGTTCATTTATGAGAGATAAGTATTGCAGTTTCCCACTATGAATATGGATTCAACTATTTCTTGTTGCAATTCTATTAGTTGTTACCTCACATAGTTTGACACTCTGTTGTTAGCTACGTACATGTTAAGGATTACTATGTCTTTTTGGAGACCTGACCCCTTAATTATTATTTATCCCTGATAACTTTCCTCGATTTGAAATCTGCTCTGTCTGAAACTAATGTAAGTACTCCCACTTTCTTTTGATTAGTGTTAGTATAGTATTTTTTTCTCTATCCATTTACTTTTAATATATATGTGTCTTTAATTTAAAGCAGATTTCTTGTAGACAGTCTATTGTTGGATCTTATGTTTTATTTATTTTATTTTATTTTAATTCCAGTAGAGTTAACATACAGTGTTATATTAGTTTCAGATGCACAATATAGTGACTTAACAATTCCATACATCACCCAGTGCTCCTCATGACAAGTGCACTCCTTAATTCCCATCACCTATTTAACCCATCTTCCTGCCCACCTCCGCTCTGGTAACCATCAGTTTGTTCTCTGTAGTTAAGAGTATGTTTCTTGGCTCATCCCTCTCTCTCTCTTTTCCCTTTGCTTGTTTGTTTTGTTTCTTAAATTCCACATATGAGTGAAATCACATGGTATTTGTCTCTCTAGTTGGATCTTATGTTTTGATCTACTCTGATAATGTCTTTTAGCTGATGCATTTAGACCATTGACATTCAAAGTGATTATTGATACAGTTGGATTAATATGTACCATATTTATTACTATTTTATTTTTGTTGAGCTTGTTCTTTGCTCCTATTTTTTTCTTCCATTCTTTTTATGCCTTTTATGGTTTTAATGATTATCATGATTCCATTTTTTCTCCTTTCTTAACATACAAGTTATACTACTTTTGTTTAACTTTTTTTAGTGGCTGCCCTAGAATTTGAAATATACACTTACAACTAATTCAAGTTCACTTTCAAATAAAACTACCATTTCATGGGTAGTGTGCATACTTTATAATAACAAAATAATCCTAATCCCTCCCTCCCATACCTTGTATTATTGCTGTTATTCATTTCACTTGTATTTAAGCAGACATATGATATATACACAAGCATACATAAATACATTGCTACTATTATTATATTAAACAAACTTATCTGTTAGTTCAATTAAGAATAAGACAGGGGCACCTGGGTGGCTCAGTCGGTTGAGCTTCCAACTTTGACTCAAGTCATGATCTTGCAGTTTGTGAGTTCCAGCCCTGCATGGAGTTTGCCACTGTTCACCGTTAGCACAGAGCCCACTTCAGACCCTCTGCCCCTTTCTTTCTAAAGAACTTCTTTACACACTTTGTTCAAGGCAGATTCACTGCCAAGAAATTCCTTCAATTTTTGTGTTTCAAAATTTTTATTTCTTTTTTCACTTTTGAAAAATAATTTTTCAGGATATGGAAATCTAGGTTGAGAGTCTTTTTCTTTCAACACTTTAAATATTTCACTCCATGTTCTTCTTGCTTAAGTGGTTTCTGAGGAGAAGTCAGATGTAATTCTTTGTTCTTCTATAGGCAAGGTGTTTTTTGTTTTTTCCATCTGGAGGCTTTCATGCAGTCTTTTTTTTTTCTTTATCTTTGATTTTACAAAGTTTAAAAATAATATGCCTAGAAGCAGGTTTTGTTTTTTGTTTTTGTTTGTTTTGTTTTGTTTGCATTTATCCTGCTTGGGGTTCTCTGAGGTTCTTAGATCTGTGATTTGGTACTTGGCATTCATTTAGGGAAATTCTTAGTCATTTTTGTTTCAAATCTTGCTTCTCTCTCTTCTTTCTCATTCTGGTATTACCATATGTTATACCTATTGTATTTGTCCCACAGTCCTTGGATATTCTGTTTTGCCTTTCTCAGTATTAGTTCTCTTTGCTTTTTGTGGATTCTGTTGATATGTGTTCTAGCTCAGACATTCTTCCCTCAACTACGTCTAGTGTACTAACAAGCCCATTAAAGGCATTCTTCATTTCTGTTAGTGTTTTTGACCTCTAGCATTTCTTTTTGATTCTTTCTAATGCCTTCCACTTCTCTGCTTTCAAAGCCCAATTATTCTTGTATGCTGTCTTCTTTATCCATTAGAACTTTTTGCATGTTAATCACAGTTGGTTTAAATTCTTGGTCTGATAATTCTAACATTGCTGCCATATCTCATTCTCAAGCTCGCTCTGTCTCTTCAAATTGTGGGTTTGGGGTGTATGTGTGTGTGTGTGTGTGTGTGTGTGTGTGTTTGCCTCTTTATATGCCTTGTAGTTTTTTTCTTGATAGCCAGACATGATGTACCAGGTAAAAGGAATGGCCATAAACAGGGCTTTAATAATGTGGTGGTAAGGTGTGGTGGGAGCAGAAGTGTTATATGGTCCTACGATTAGGTCTCAGTCTTTTAGTAAAGCTATGCCTCTGGACTGTGGAGTTCACAAGAGTTTCTCAGTTATGATCTTCCCCCTTATGTAGGATAGGAAAGCTAGAGCTCACTGGAGTTGGATATTTCCCTTACCCCAGCAGGTTAGGCTCTGGTTAACTAGTTTTCCCTGAAGGCAGGCTTTGTTAAGGAGAAGAGAGTGCTGTAGCATATATCAAAATGCTTCCTTTCCCCCTCCTCCTGCCAAAAGCGTGGAGAAATTTTTCTTTTCTGATATTTACTGTGAGAACCTGGTTGAGATCCTGGAGCTAAATTTCACAGAATTGCAGAGGACCCTTCCTGACTGGGTCCTCCAGAGTTTAAGTCTCATACTGTCCACACTGAATTGTCCAGCACTCCACCACGTAATGTTCAGGTTTTTTCTACCCTGGCACTGGTTCCCTTGGTGGTTTCCAGCTGTGGGTTTGCTCAAGTAAGCTGTGACTCCCTGTATTCACCTGTCTCTCCGCTCATGACAGCAATGGTTTTCCCTGTGTTCTTTCCTAGAGATCTAAGAGGTGTTGTTGATTTTTCAGGCTGTTCAGTTTTTTTTTTTTTTACTTGTGAGGATGGAATGGCAACTTCTAAGCTCCTTATGTCCAGAACTGGAAAAACTCCTGAGTTAAACTTCTAGTGAATCTGCACACATTTTGTGCTTCACTTAGTGGAGTGAAAGGGTTAGGGTTGTGAAATATTCTACTGGTTAGAAGATGTGGAGGCTGATCTGGTCTCCAAGGTCCATTCAAGCTGAGTGAGCATCTGAGCAAGCAGGGATGGGCCAATGCATCCAACCAGAGCTGGTGGAAGGGTGGGGGAGGCCCCACATCCCCAGGAAGTTTGGGAGGGAAGACAGATGGAGGCCTTGTTATGTGACCACCCCTATAGTAGCAAAGCCACTCCTCCAACCAATGTCTCCACCTCTGGCTTCCAGGTGACATAGAGAACCCCATTTAAACCCTCCCATGGTGCAGGCTGTGCCTGGAGAAGCTGCTTGGCAAACAGGGAATGGGTGCAAAAAGTTCTGGGGCTGCACCACTTAATGGGGAAGCGGGGGGTGGGAATGGGAGAGCAGAGGGAGGAATCATTGATGATCAGACTGTGGAGGCTCCATAGAAAAGAAACAAGAAGATGAAATCAGAAATGAAGGTGGAAGCCAAAAAGGCAGTCACTAGGTAAGCTGCAGGGGCAAAGGAGCAATGTACATGATATGGGTGATATTAATGGGAGGCAAGAAGCAGAGGAGGTTCATGTTGCCCTCCTGCCCATTACAGGCTAGTATTTATTGCCCTGAATCTGCAAGCACAAGTTGGCTTTCACTGTTCCTAGAAGGTGGTAGTCTGATGGTGCAGAGCATTTCCATTGCAGCTGTCCTGGCCCTGGGAAAGCTGTCCATTTAATGGCTATATTACCTAAATTACCTCCTTGAGAGTCACATTGCTTCCTCCATTCATGTACATCAGCACTCCGCTAAAAAGGCAATTTTCTTTCACCCACGCTGCCGTTCGCTCAAAGGGCACTCATTTTAGACATGTATCATCCGGTTTTGAACTCAGCCCAGAACCCAGTCCCAACCAACCTTGCTTTCTTATGCAATCAGGCCACCCCTGGGCAGCCTGTCTCCCAGAGCACCTTCACTGAATCTGCCACTGGGCACTGCACACTGGCTCTTCCCAATCTTTGCCCCAGAATGCCCTGGCCCCAGACAACCTCCCACACAGGCCCCTCCAGATGTGAACATGTTTTAGGGTGTGACTGTGCTCCCTGCCGTAAACCTGCCTAGGTATAACATGACCCATTCCTCTGCCCTTGTCACAAAGATGTGACACTTTAAGTAACAGACCATGCTGAAGTAAAAATGCACTATTACAATGATAGGACCGTATGTTCACTAGGGGAGCAGGATCCCCATGCTCTTCCTGTTTTCCATGTGATTATTCATGCTTCTCAGATGTGGCTGGCAATCAAAGGCTAGAGTTTCTGGAGTCCACCTTTCACTCTGTTTTAAGAACTGGGATTACATTTACTCGCTACCAAGCTTTTAGTCCATCTCCTGTTTGGCAGAATTCTCCTCAAGGATCAAGGACAAAGTGTTATTTATCACTTCAAAAAGTTCTCAGAAAAGCAGAGCAAAACCACAATGAAGTACCACTTCATACCCACTAAGATGGCTGTATTTTTTTTTTTTTAAGGAAAATAAGTGTTGGCAAGGTTGTGGAGAAATTGGAACACCTGTGCACTGCTGGCAAGAATGTAAACTGGTGGAGCCATTGTGGAAAACAATCGGGCAGTTCCTCATAAAGTTAAACATAGAGTTACCATGTGACTCAGCAATTCCACTCCTAGGTATAGACCCAAGAGAATTGAAAACAGGTATTCAAAAATGTACATGCACACTCATGTTCATAGCAGCACTATTCATAATAGCCAGAAGCTAGAAATAACACAAATGTCCATCAATGGATGAGTGAATAAGCAAAATGTGGTATGTACATTTGATGAGATATTACTTAGCCGTCAAAAAGGAGGAAGCATTGATACATGCTACAGTGTGGATAGACTTCCAAAACATTACGCTGAATGAAAGCATAAGTGAAAGAAGCCAGACTAAAGGTCACATTATGCCCTTCATGGATTGGTTCCACTTATATAAAATGTTCAGAATGAGTAAGTCCATAGAGACAAGAAAGCAGGTAATGGTTGCTAGGGGCTAGGAAGATGGGGGAATGGAGAATGGTGAATAATTGTTTGATAGGTATAGGGCTTCTTTTTAGGGTGATGAACATATTTTGAAACTAGATAGAGGTAATGGTTGCATATTATCATAAATGTACTAAATACCACTGAATTGGTCATTTAAAATGGCTGATTTTGTTATGTGAATTTCAGCTAAATTTTTAAAGTGTCAGGAGTAAGGTTGAGTCTGGAGACCCAAGGTCATCTGGAATCACCTTTTCCTCTGTTGGGCAACTAACTGGGTGCTCAATCAGATTCACTCATTACTGTTTTCCCAATGAGTCCTTGTTTATCAATCTCAGGATGCCGTGGAGAGGGGTCACTGTATCTCTATTTTAAATTCCATCTCAATTTTAAGTTCTATTTTAAAGACCATGGAATTTAAAGCTCATCTTGCAGATAGAGAAGACAGAGAACTGCAGTGACTTGCTCAGGCCACTTGTGAGAGTAACAGTGAGGCTAGTTTTGAGCTTGCCCAGCCCTGCTGACTTGCTATCACCACTATGCTTTGCTCCCAGCAGCTATAATGTGGAAGGACAGAAGGCATACAACAGTCCAAGAAAACCACACTGCTATCCAGCAGGAAGACTAAGCTAAGCACAGCCCACAAGAACAGAGGGGGTAACGCTGCTTTAACAAAATTTCTTGTCTTCTTGATACTGCCCAGTTTGCCCTGAAACTCCCAGCTCACTTCCCCACTCTGCTACCATTCTTTTCTGAAAACTGTCTTCCTTTGCTTGCAAATGAATGGCTGCCTGGAGCACTGTGGCCCTGCTCCTGTCAGGGGTGGGCAGCTGACTCTGGCTCCGACAACTCATCACCTTCTTGAGGAGGTTGGAACTGGGACTTACACCCCTTCTGGGACCTGGACACTAACATGTAAAATTCCTAAGCTACTGGAAGTTGTGTTACCCCAAGGTAGTAGCCAGAGAAAGAGGCAAAGGAAACATGGAGATAGAATTTTCTCACTTCCCTACAGTGCCCATGCATGACTATGTTCCTGAGGCCCAGCTCCCTCTCCATTGGAATCTGAGGAGTGCCCCAGGTTGCTGCTGGGGCAGGCCATGCACATTAGCACCCTCACAACCCACCCAACTCCTATACAGTAATCTAGAGTATGGAAACTAATGTCCACATCTCCCAGAATCCCTTGCTGTGAAGTTTCTACATGTGACCAAGGCACGTACACCTGCAGAATGCTTGGAAGTTGATAATGAGCACCCCAGAGTGGTGGCCACACTCAGGGGGATCAGACCTTCTACAAGTAAAGTGGACCAGGAGCTCAGCTTTCCTGAGCAGGTGGGGTGGGAAAGTCTATTGCCCAAACCCTAAGAAGCAGCAGGGGCAGAAGTAGCTGTGGGGTTTTCAGAAGACAAGTCCTGTGTTCTAGCTGGGCATCTTTTCTGGCTGTAGTATCTAAGCTTGGGTCCTTGACCTGCCCAGAAATCCTATCCACCACATAATATGCTGTAATAAATTCCTTATTCTTAAACGAACTTGTGGATTCTGTAGTCTGCAGCTTACAAAGAATACATTTATACATCCAACAATCAGAAATACCTCCGGATAGTCTAACTTGGGCATCTGTCACTTGGAAGCAAAATAGTTAATCAATACAATTGCCAAATTAACTATCCAAATTGTCTATTTTTTAAAGCAACTTCGTAAGGGGTTGAAAAAATTATTTTATCCAAATAAATAGATGTTTCCATTTTCAGGTAGCTCGGACAGTACCCTCTAAGTTAAAACATCTGAAATTTCATTTTTATAGAATGGGAAATAAGTGAGCGATACAAGTTAATCCACTTGTGGGGAACACTGACTAGTTGAAATTTTATCAATAAAAGTTTAAAACAAAAAAAGCATTTAAAATAAAAATACTCATTTTTATTGGGTCATTAGCTCTAATGTGCTTGAGTTTTGAGGGCATGAGGCCCAGAGAGTTGCTCAAGAACACACAGAGAGTAACAGGATTAGAACAAGAAGACGTATCTCTTGGCACTGGTCTCGTCTCTCCCCTAAAGCACAGTATCTCCAGAGGCTAAGATTTCAGAGCTTGTGACTTAGCCAGAAACAACAGAAGAAAGAAAAGAGAGCAGAGCCTCATCCCATATTTTTTATTTATGACTGTGCTAGTAGAATTACAAGTCAGAAGAATGGATCTGTGAAAGATGTATTTGGCCGAATCCTTGTTTGTTATACCTTTTCTGAAGGGAGTTATCAATTCATAGGGAGGAGCGTGAGTTCATGCCCGTTCTTCCCTTTTCCTGTCGCCAGGCTTGCCCACACTGGATGAGGTGTACCTCAATTTTTCACCCAGCCCTTCACAAAGATTGGACTAATGTGTCTAAAAGTTTCATGAAGTTTCTGCTGAAAGAAATGTTGCTTCTTTCCTAAAGATACTCACTCCAACAGAAGCTCTTTTTTTTCTTTTTAAACAAAGCATGGGAACAGTCTGTAGCAACTATCATAAATAGAGATTTGTCATGTCAGGGAAAGGTGCTGCCGGAACTGATGGGCAGGCTGAAGTCATGATTGTGGTGTCTCTGAGAAGCCCGCCAGGTGCTTACAAGAACTGAAGTATAAGCGGGGTTAGCAACTGGCCCCAAAGGGTGGCTACTCCTCATACAAATGCTACTGAAAATTCACTCAGAGGAGCGGCAAGAGCCTTCATCAGAGTAGCAGAGAAAGAAAGAAACAATGACTTTGTCATGAGCAAATCACTGAAAAATGAGAAGGGCTGCTTGTTACCTAATGTGTCTTCTGGAGATAGATGGTATTTCATGGAGTCAACCAAACAGGAAATGAATCAGTGTTTGAAATAACAGTAGCTACACAAGATGTTTCTTAATTCTCTCCAGACTTGAAAACAATAACAATGTCAGCATCCAGGAGACATAAGTTCTCTATCGTATGAGGAATAACACCAAGTTCAACAGCCCTTAAAGGTCTCGGAGTTGGGTGTTTTTGAAGCAGTGGATCTCAAACTTTAAAGGAAACCTTGACCACCTATTTATCTTTGCCAGAAAGACCCAGGGTGGCAGAAACTAAGAGTTCTGCTTTGGATGTCCTTTCTTAAATGAATGGTGGTAGCATTATCTGACCATTTTTTAACTAATGTAGGAATGGGAAGCCATATTGCCTACTTTGACTTCTTCCCCTCAATGGATGGAGGGGCTTTCCCTATAGGACTGGACCCCATCCCCAAACCAGCAGGCTCAACAGGTGATCATGTGTCTAGCCATGGGCAGGAGGGTGGGGCATTGAGGGGAACCTGCAAAGGAAAAAGCCACCATGCAGGCCCACCAGGGTCCTAATGGTCTCTGGCAACGATTAATGCTATTTCTAAGGATATAGTGAACCTGAGGTGCAATCAGGTATAAAAAACATATTATAACAACTGGATTTATTGCCCAAAGAACAAAAGAATAGAAGGCAGAATGAAAGGGGCAGACACATAGAATTTGAGAAGAGATGAGAAGCATGAGGGATTTGTCATGATGGAAACGTACCTCAAGGTTCCCAAACACTCTCCAGGGAGGCCAGCAGAGAGGGCATGGAACAGAAAGGCTCACAAACCATACCAAGTTTCTCAAATCACACTTGTATGAGCCAGTTTAAAACATACAGAGAGAAGCCAGTGGAAGAGATGGAAGAGGTTGAGACACTCAGGATAGAAGCAAACAGGGCACTTGCATGTCTGACTCTCTCTGCCACATCAGCCTTCCCTGTGGTTATAAGGAACAGAACCGAAGATGGGCAAAAGGGCTCAGCAGATGGAAGGTGCCTGAAGTGAATACACTTTCCTCTATCAGAGAGATGCTGGACAAGTGTACTGGGTTGTGTGTCAGCTAAGGCTCACTAATAACCACTGAAGAGCCTACACTGCATGTTTCAGGTAACTAAGGCATGGCTGTATCAGTTTGCTAGGGCAGCAATAGCAAAATGCCACAGACTGAGCAGCTTAAACAATAAGAATTTATATTCTTATGGTTCTGGAGTCTGGACGCCTAAGATCAAGGTGCCTAGCATGGTTGGTTACTTCTGAAGGATATAAGAGAAGGATCTGTCCTAAGCCAGAATCATAATGCTATTGCTTAAAAAAATTATCAGAAAACAAGAAATAACTCTTAGAAATTATAAATACAATGCAAAAATTAAAAACTCAACAGAAATCTTGAAAGATCAACTGGAGAAATATTCCAAGAATAAAAGACAAAGGTATAAAACAGAAAAAAAAAAAGATAATAGGAGCATGCAGTTGATGCAAAAGTGGCCATAATTCTCTACCCTTCCCTATATCCATACTGTCATAGTCAGTTCATAGTGTTATAAAAAAATAGCACAGGCTGGGTGACTTAACAAATATTTATATTTACAGTTCTAGAGATTGGGAAGTCCAAGATCAAGGTGTTGGCAGACCTGATGCCTGGTGAGAGCCTTTTTCCTGGTTTATAGATGGCCATCTTCTCATTGCATCCTCACATGGCAGAGGGAGAGAGAGAGAGAGAGAGCAGAATCAAGATTTCTCTGCTTATAAGGGCATTAATACCATCATGAGAGCTCCACCCTTATGACTTGATCACCTCCCAAAGGTCCCATTTCTAAATACCATCACATTGGGTATTATGGTTTCAACATATGAATTTTTAGGAGGACACAGATATTCAGTACATGGCACCTGCCTTTTGCAATATGACTTTGTAGTTTCTGCCCACAAAAAGTGGAGTTTATTTTTCCTCCCCTTGAATATGAGCTGGACTTATAATTTGCTTTAGCCAACAGAATGTGACAGAAGAGACATACGAGTGCTGAGTCAAAGCCCTTGAGTCTTGTACACTCCTGCTTGCTTTTTCAGAGCTCTATCCAGCTGCCATGTGAACACAGCTAGATTAGCCTGCTGGAAGATGAGAGTGTGTGGAGGGAGATGAACTATACTAGCTGACACCATCCTATACCAGCCAATTACTAACAAGCCCAACAGCTGACCACTGATGCATGAATGAGCCCAGCCAATACTAGGAAGGCTGCCCACCTAAGCCCAAACCAAATTACTGACCTCCATAATCTTCAGCTAAATAAGTGGTTGTTTTAGCCACTAAATTGGGGGATAGTTTGCTACACAGCAACACATAACTGATATAGAACATCCGGAAGCAAGAACAAAGGCAAGAAAGAGAAGAAAACTGCCACAGGCATAGTACAACAAAATTTCCCAAACCTAACAGATGAGTTTCCATGTTGAAAGAGTCCACCAAATATCCACTCTAATATGTGAAAAAAAAATCCTACACTAAGGACATCTTTGTGAAATTTCAGAATACTAGAAGAGAAGTTCCTATGAACTTTCAGAAATGAAACAATGGTCATATAGAAAGAATCTGGAGTAAAAAGTAGTTCAAATGGCATTGGAGTTCCCATAGGCAACCCTGGAAACTAGAAGACCATGGAGAAAATGCCTTCAAAATGCAGAGAGAATGATTTCCTCCTGATAAGTGTATGATCAAAGTGTGGGTGTGTAATAAAGACATTTGCAAACACTCAAGGTCCCCAAAACGTGTTGCCCTGCATCCTTTCTCAGGAAGCTACTGGAGGATGTGCCTCATCAAAATGAATAGGTAATATATTTATACTTATGTATGGGTCAAGTGTACTTGCATTAGTATACTTACACTTACCCAGGAGAATTAAAAACATGTCCACAAAAAAACTTGCATAAACTTGCATATGAAACTAGCAGCATTATTTATAATAGCCAGAAAGTATAAACAATCTAAATGCTTATCAACAGGTAAATGGATAAACAAAATGTGATATATCCGTACAATGGAATATTATTTGGCCATAAAAAGGAATTAAGTATGGATACATGTTATAACATGGATGAACCTTGAAGACATTATGCTAAGTGCAGGAAGCCAGACACAGAAGGTCATATATTATACAGTTCTATTGATTCGAAATGTCTAGAATAAGCAAATCCATAGAGACAGTAAGTATATTAGTGGTTTCCAGGACCTGGAGGGAGGAAGGAATGGGAAAATGAGTGCTAAAGGATATGGGGTTTCTTTTTGGGGTGATGAAATGTTCTGGAATTAGATAGTGGCACAATTCTGTGAATGTAATAAAATCACTCAGTCGTACAGTTTTTGAAGTGGCCACCCTACAAGGGTGAATTTTATGGGATCCGGATATTATTTCAATTAAAAATGCCTACATACATTGACAGAGTTGAATTCTGCAGATTTAGAAAATAAGGGCTTCAACATAAGAAACAGGCAAAGGGAATGCCAAGAATAGTATTAAAATCTTAGGACTGTGCAGCAGTGGAAGTGACAATGCCAGATTAGAACAGTAGCAAGGGACTCTGAGAAAGATGTCTCCAATTCAAAAATGAAGCTGGTGTTGTATAAGTTCTTTATATATTTTGCATATTACCCCTTACTATGTATATAATTTTCAAATATCTCCTCCTATTCAGAAAACAGTGTGGAAGTTCCTCAAGAAATTAAAAATAGAAATATTAGATGATCCAATAATTCCATTATTGGGTATTTACCCAAAGAAAACAAAAACATTAATTTGAAAAGATATATGCACCCCTATGTTTATTGCAGCATTATTTACAATAGCCAAGATAGGGAACCAACCTAAGTGTTCATCAAGAGGCAAAAGGAAAAGACACACACACACACACACACACACACACACACACACGAGAAAGGAAGATATAGGAAGATATATATCCTGTATCTCCCACTCCCCTTCACCCATTTTTCCCAATCCATGCTCCCACCCACCTGCCACACCCAGCGACCATAAGTATATTCTGTATTTATAGGCCCAATTCTGCTTTCTGTTGTTTGTTCATTTGGATTTTGGGGGATTAGATTCCGCTTATGAATAAAATCCTATGGTATTTGTTTTTCTCAGTTGATTTATTTCACTTAGCATAATACCCTCTTGGTCCATCCATGTTGTCTCAAATGGCACAATCTTATCCTTTTTATGGATGTGTAATATTCCATTGTATGCATGTGTTATCTGTGTGTATGTGTGTGTGTGTATATACATATATATATATATACACACATATATATAATCACTATATATATAGTCACACTATATGACTCAGCTGTGAGGAACAGTTGCACATTAATAATGTAAACACAAATACATACATACTTAAAAACCGATATAACAATATTACCAGGAGGGGAGGCACATGTGTGTTTGTAGACAGGAAATGGAGAGGGATTTATCAGTAGATGATATCTAAAATTGAAAACTCAAGAAAATAGAAGTATAGTCAAGTTATATAGAAATATGGATATAAATGCCAGGAAAAAAAACAGCTAAAATAGTTTAAAAACATTTGCTTCAGAAGTCTTTTCCTGCCTCATCCATCAAACTTCTAATTTTTACTTGAAAACAGCTCTTCCCATTGGGCAAAAGCCATATTCTCTTTCTGTTAAAAATGCAGAGGATGGGTTGGAAGGATTAATAGTGATATACTTACTGATGAATTGGTTCTGGCTTTCTGTTATCTATCTATCTGTTTGTCTGCCTATCTGTTCATATGTCCCTCCAAGAAAACCATGTCGTACTGATCACGCCATTGTTTAAAGAGGAAAGACATAAGAGAAATGCTTGTAAATATTATGAGTTGTTTTGCATCATTTTGAGATGATTGGTGTCAGAATTCTGAGCTTTTATAGCTCAAAGCATGAAATGAAAATTGAAAAAATAAAAGAAATGGGCTAGTATTCAACAGTAATTCTTCCCTTTTTTTTTTAAATAACAGAACCTTGATTTTTTTTTTTTTTTTTAAGTCTTCATGTTCCTCTGTGCAGCCCTAGCCCCAGAGACTGGCTCCAACCCAGTCATGATCATTCTTGTCACCAGCATAGGAAGAGGCATGTGACCCAATTCTAACTGATGAGATATTAGAAAAGTCTCCCAGGAGGGAGTCTGTGGTCGATTTCATAGTTCTTAAAATAAAACACAATAACATGGCCCCCTCTTTTACTCTGAATACTACAGAATGTGGTGCCTGGAGTCACTACAGCCCTTTGCAGGTCGGGAGAAAGAGAAGGTGGAGATAAGATAGGGCCTTAATGGCAAGGTTGAACCAACTCTGGAACTACCTTTCTTTGGGGCTTATATGAGCCAATTAATCTTGTCTCTTTTTTTATTAATTAATTAACTTTTTAATTTACATCCAAGTTAGCATATAGTGCAACAATGATTTCAGGAGTAGATTCCAGTGATTCATCTCCTAGTGCTCATCCTAACAAGTGTCTTCCTTACTCATTTAACCCATCCCCCCTCCCACAACCCTTCCAGTAACCCTCTGTTTGTTCTCCACATTTAAGAGTCTCTTATGTTTTGTCCCCATCCCTGTTTTTATATTATTTTTGTTTCCCTTCCCTTATGTTCATGTGTTATGTATCTTAAATTCCTCATATGAGTGAAGTCATATGAAATTTGTCTGACTGACTAATTTTGCTTAGCAAAATACCCTCTAGTTCCATCCACGTAGTTGCAAATGGCAAGATTTCATTCTTTTTGATTGCTGAGTAATACTCCATTGTGTGTGTGTGTGTGTGTGTGTGTGTGTGTGTGTGTACCACATCTTCTTTATCCATTCATCTGTCGATGGACATTTGCGCTCTTCCCATACTTTGGCTATTGTTGATAACACTGCCATAAACATTGGGGTGCATATGCCCTTTCAAAAAGCACACCTGTAACCCTTGGATAAATACCTAGCAGTGCAATTGCTGGGTCAAAGGGTAGTTATATTTTTAATTTTTTGAGGAATCTCCATACTGTTTTCCAGAGTGGCTGGAAATTTTAGCCACTCTGGCTGATGTGAGGTGGTACCTCATTGTGGTTTTAATTTGTATTTCTCTGATGATGAGTGATGTTGAGCATTTTTTCATGTGTCGGTTGGCCATCTGGATGTCTTCTTTGGAGAAGTGTCTATTCATGTCTTTTGCCCATTTCTTCACTGGATTATTTGTTTTTTGGGTGTTGAGTTTGATAAGTTCTTTATTGTTTTTAGATACTAACCCTCTATCTGACATGTCATTTGCAAATGTCTTCTCCCATTGCCTTTTAGTTTTTCTGATTATTTCCTTTGCTGTGCAGAAGCTTTTTATCTTGATGAGGTCCCAAGAGTTCATTTTGCTTTCATTTTCTTTGCCTCTGGAGACGTGTTGACTAAGAAATTTTGCAGCCGAGGTCAAAGGGGTTTTTCCCTGCTTTCTCTTCTAGGATTTTGATGACTTCCTGCCTTATATTTAGGTCTTTCATACATTTTGAGTTTCTTTTTGTGTATGGTGTAAGAAAGTGGTCCAGGTTCATTCTTCTGCATGTCGCTGTCCAGTTTTCTCAGCACCACTTGCTGAAGAGATTGTCTTTATTCCATTGGATATTCTTTCCTGCTTTGTCAAAGATTAGTTGGCCATACATTTGTGGGTCTATTTCTGGGTTCTCTATTCTGCTCCATTGATCTGTCTGTTTTTGTGCCAGTACCATACTGTCTTGATGATTACAACTTTGTAATACACCTTGAAGTCTGGATTTGTGTTGTTTTTCAAATTGTCTTATGTTGAGAGTTGTATTACTTGCAGCTAAAAGCATCCTGAATGAAACAAAGACCCATATCTAAACACACATGGTTAATTTTCAGAACAGCCAGGATCAAGAAAAAGTCCTAAAAAGCTTCCAGAGGGGAAAAAGCCCTCTAAGAAATGGGAGTCAGACAAGTAGTGGACTGGCAGCACTGCCAGATGCTGGAACACTATGGAACAGAGCTTGCAAATCTTGAAGGAAAATGGCTCCAATCTAAAAAGCCCAGCCAAAGAAACCATAAAGTGTGAGGACACATTAAAGAAACTTTTAGATTCCTGTGAATTCAAAAAGTTCACCTCCCATGCATTTTTTCGTAGGAAGAATACTCCAGCAAAATAAGGGAATGAACAAACAAATGGGAAAACTAAGAGTCCAGGAAACAATGGTTCCAAACCCAGAATAACAGCCAGAAGAAGCCCCAAGTCTGCAAATGAACAGTAAGGCATCACACTGGAGCAGGAGGTCAGAGGCTTGGGAAGGAGAACCTATGGGGAAAAAAAAAGGCTCCATGAAGTACAACGTGCTTCCAGCACACAAGTCATGACAAAGGCAGACCATGTAAAGATGGAAACAGAAAGGCATCAAGATACTCCGTGAAAATATATATGAAGCACCTGATCCAAATTAGCATAGGATTTTGGTGGGATTCAAGAATAAGAATGAAATGAATTCTAAGCAATATAGAATGGTAGGAAGCTGGGAACTAGCAGGCATGTGTTGAATAAGATGTATGCTTCTTCTCTTCAAAAGAAAAGCAAACTGAGCATAAAAGATATGATCCAGGGGCGCCTTGGTGGCTCAGTTAGTTAAGCATCTGATCTTGATCTCAGCTCAGGTGGTGATCTCACGGTTTGTGAGATGGAGTCCAGCATTGGGCTTTGAGCTAACAGTGTGGACCCTGCTTAGGATTCTCTCTTTCTCCCTCTATCACTGCCTTCCTCTTCTCTCTCTCTCTCTCTCTAAGTAAAGAAATAAACTTAATAAAAAAATTTAAATATATGATCCAAATACGAAACAAACCAAAATATATCACGATCTTGAATAGTAGACAATGTGAAACACAGACCAAGTGAAACATTTTTTTCAGTGACCCGAGGATACTGACAGTAGATCCAAAAAGAAGGAAACCTAATTCTGGCACATGACTTGCCTTGGCAGTGGCAAAATTTAAGCAGTGAAAATCACATTAGCTTGATTTTTGCTTGTATGTTGGTTTTCACCTTTGAGAATCAACCTATAAATAAAGCTACAGATAAACTTTATCAATGTTGACAGTGTAAGAGTAGAGATGTGTCAACACAAGGTGGTAAGCAGAGCTGAGTGTGAGTGGAGACATAATGTCCCCATGTCACAGAATAAGGAATTAAGAAACACGGACTATGGTTGCCTTGGAATAGGAAATAATATAGGAAAAGATATTTATATCATCTAAATGACTTATTTTGATTTTAATGAGAATGCTTACAATGTTTCACCAGTAAATATGTTTGCTGTGGTGTGTTATTTTAATTTTATTCAATTTTTGATTTTTAAGCAGTTTTACATTTACAGAAAAAATTAAGTGGAAAGCATAAAGTTCCCATAAACCACTCACCCCACTAATTTCTAATTTCCCTATTTTTAACATCTTGCATTAGTGTGGCACATTTGTTACAATTGATGAGCCAATACTGATAACTATGGGTTTTTTTTAGGTTGAAAATGTTTCCTTTTACTTTTAACTTGTTGAGAATTTTGCTCAGGGTTAGTGTCATGTTTTTAAATTTAAGAAATGTACCAAGATGAGGGGTGCCTGGGTGGCTCAGTCGGGTAAGCCTCCAACTTTGGGTCCGGTCATGATCTCACCGCTTGTGAGTTCGAGCCCCACATAGGGCTCTGTGCTGACGGCTCAGAGCCTAGAGCCTGCTTCAAATTGTGTGTGTGTGTGTGTGTGTGTGTGTCTGCCCCTCCACCACTTGCTATCTCTGTCTCTCAAAAAAATGAATAAACGTTAAAAAAAAAGAAATGTACCAAGATGACTATTTATCTTCCCCTTAACATGCTAGTAAATTACATTAATAGATTTCCAATATTGAAATAACAGTGAGAAAAAATGGACTCATCAATAACTAGTTTTTGGATGATTTGGAGAAAAAAATAACTTTGATTCCTTTCTCACACACCACACCCAAAAGTAAATTCCAGACCTATTAAAGATCTAAATGTAAAACGCAAAACCATGAAAGAATCAGAAGATAGTAAAGAATATTTTTGTAATCTTGGGATTGGAAAAGACTTCCTAACCAAGAACCAGAAGGAAAAGATGAACAAATTTAATGACATAAAAACATAAACATTTTTACTACAAAACAAGAGAAAAGAAAATAGAAACTGCCACTAACAAAAAGGAATAAGAGGGGCACCTGAATGGCTCAGTCAGTTAAGCATTGGACTCCTGGTTTTGGCTCAAGTCATGATCTCATGATTTGTGAGTTTGAGCCCCACACGGGGCTTCATGCTGACAGTGCAGAGCCTGCTTGGGGTTCTCTCTCTCTTCCTCTCTTTCTGTCCCTCCCCACTCGCTCTGTCTCTCTTTCAAAATAAATAAAGTTAAAAAAAAAAAAGGGAAAAGATAAGGGACCGGCTGAGAAATAATATTCACTATACATAGTAGACAAAGAATCCATATCCATAATATATAAAGAGGCTCTGCATATTGGCAAAAGAAGCAGCAACATAATAGAAAATGAACAAAGGATATAAACAGGCAATTCACAGAAGAACTCCATTTATAAGCATGTAAAGAGATGTTCAGTATCCAAATGTAAGTGAAACCCAGAGACCCATCAGAATGGATAAAAATTAAATGGGTTGTGTGGCCAGAGGGTGGCGGGATAGGGTGGGACAGCAAAGAGAGACCCTAGGGAAGACGAGGGGAGCTGAAGGGCTTGCGCCAGGCTGTGAGGTTGGCCAGAAGCAGAGCTGCATGCTTCTGAGACTTCCCAGCATGGAAGGCTGGTGGGAAGCTCCAGGCACAAGGCCCATAGCTAATCCCATGTGGCAGTTGGCTGTGGTCAAGTGGCTGTGAATGGTGGGGTTCTGGTTAGAAAACTGGGTGCTTGGTCTTCTTCCCTCTCAATGCCCCCCCACTGCCCCTTACCACCCCCCTCCAGAGGCAGAAAACCCCAGTACTCCAGCTGTGCCCAGCTCTCTTGAGCTCTGACGGGGGGCCACACACACAGAGCAGTAGCAGATGGAGAAAACAGGGATCGGAGAGGAACAACAATACCATTTCTTTCCACCACATTTTGCCCTGCTAAAGACTTTTTTCAAAAATCAGCCACTATAAATTCATCAGGAAAAAAAAATTAATGACAAATGGAAAATCATGGACCAATTTAATGATCTATAATTCATCATAGGACCACAGCAAATGAAACCATTTCCATTTCATTTTATTTGAGGGTTTATTTACTCAAATTATGGATGGGTGGGCTTATTCCCAGCCTCAGAGTTAACTTGCAACCCAGCAATGGGCAGAGAAGGGGAAGTATCATCCCAGGGACAGATGATGCCACTTGTCTCCATTCTCTTGTTTTTGTCTCTACCTTGGGGTACCCTAGACCCACTCATCCTCACTGTCAGTGCCCATCCAGGTCCTTCCACAAATCCTTCCTTCTTGGCCTGAACAAGTCCTTTTCTATGGTAAATAATCTTGCTTCTGTGTTCCTTTCTCTTCCTGGATCAAAATAAGCCTGAGGTCTCCCCAGGGTCTCCATGCTGGGATATCTTCTTGGGTGAGACTGCTGTCTCCCCCAAGTCCCACAAATTTTTATAACTTTATAAGTTGTGTTTTCATTTTTTCACTTAGTTTAAAATATCTTAAAATTTCTCTTGAGATTTCTTCTTTAGGATTTTCCAGTTACTTTCTGTTATTTCTAGTTTAATTCCATTGTGATCTGAGACCAGATGCTGTGTGATTTCTATTCTTCTAAATTTGTTAAGATGCATATTATGGCCCAGAGGGGCAGGAAGAAGGATGCACACATCCTGGAGCTGCATCTAGAACATTGTTTCAAGGTCATCTCTCTAGAACTGCTCTCTTAGAAATTCTGCATGATCCACCCTCTCTCCCCATCCACATTACCCAAGACACTTCCAGACCTACTCCAACTCTTCCTCACACAAGGTCCTTCAGAGCACCTAGTCCTCTAGAATATTTCTTTCTCTTTATTCTAAATGACTTCTGAATAGCCCTTCATGTGCTCCTGTGATGCTCAGGGTCCATGTGCAAATCACAGAAACCACCTTGCAGGCAGGGAGTTAATAGA
Source organism: Panthera tigris (assembly GCF_018350195.1). NCBI lineage: Eukaryota > Metazoa > Chordata > Mammalia > Carnivora > Felidae > Panthera > Panthera tigris. The sequence goes on from NC_056665.1 coordinate 19,860,537, forward strand.
AGGGATTGGGGATGCACAAACTCATCTGGGCCAAGTGTGGCTTCAGGAATGGTTCTCCCATTGCAGAACTGGACCCTAAGCAAGCAGCCACCTCTGGTACGATTAGGAAGTGGGGGATGGGGAGTCAGTCACTGGCTCCCAGCACAGCCCCTGTGCTCAGGAAGCCCACCCAGCTCTCAGCAATCAGCCACAAGCCACACCAGCCATACAGATATGCTCCACCTGTCTTTCATGTCCACTGCTGCAGAAGAACCAAATGTCTCCTTCACCATACTTGCCAACAGAGCAGAATGGAAGCAGCAGAAATGAAGCCTCAGCCTCATCTTCTTTTCCAGGTATCTTGTACCTAATTGTCTAATTGTCCCTGCTTCTGACAGTCCAGAGGCAAGTGAGTCTGGGAAATTCAGTCTTGAAATTTGCGGCCTCAAGAAGGCCTTCCATCTAAGGAAGCCAGGATGGAGAGAAGGTGGCCAAACATTATCTGCCACCAGTGCCCATTCCTGACTGGGACCTGTCATCACTGGCTCCCCCCACCTCTCCCACCCCTGCCTGCATTCTTCATGACTATTCATTCCTTTGAATCCGTAAGTAATAATGTTGTGCCTTACTCTTCCCACCCCAAGGCGGTGTGTGTGTGTGTGTGTGTGTGTGTGTGTGTGTGTGTGTGTAAGAGAAAAAGACAGAAGGGAAAAGGGAGGGAGAAGAAATCTTATAACCACCTTGAAGACAAGGACAGATGCACTTTCTCTGAGTAGGGTGTGAGGCTTGGTTCCTTTTTCTGAGTGACATAGAAGCCACAGGAATCAGATGACATTAAGTGCGCATTGAGCAGATCAAGCTGGAAGTACTTTCAGGGGAGACTCAAGGATATGAGAAGCCCCAGAGGGATGGGAGCTATCATAGACTATATATAGACAATCCCATGTCACTGCAGGTCAGTTTTTGGCCATCAAGAAAACTAGGAAAAAAACCTCCAGTTTCAAAACTGGTTGGACATGGGAATTACAGGTCAGGGATTGTCAGACATTATACTTTTGTGCTATCTCTGGTTTCTCATTTCAGTGTCACATATTTGTAGGTAGGCAACTCATTATATAGCAGAGAAAACCAAAGCCAGGGGCAGGAAAAATTACCCTCATGTGGTCCTGGCAGGTGTGCAATAGTAATGCTGAAAAGAGGCTGCAAGCCTTCTGACACTTCGAATGTCAATGTTTGTGGAGGAAGACCTGGGGGTGGAGGCCAGTGTTGATGTCATGAGGAACACCTAATGCATACCCTAGATTTAGTATTCAAAAGACTCATATTATTCAAGACTCTTTCAGTTGCAAGAGACTACACCAACTCAAAATCACCTATAAGTTTAAAAGGAGGGCAGGTGGGGTACTTACTGCTTTGTGAAATGGGGACCGCCATAGGAGCATCCAACTTCAGGCATAGCTGGACCCAGGAGCTACGTTGCCCAGCAGCTGCAGTGAAGGCTACGATTGGCCCAGCTTTGGTTGCTCCTGCCCATTGATGGGGTGGAATTCTCTGATTGGCTGGATTTGGGTCACATACGAACCCTGGAGCCAGAAGGTGGGGTCATCCCCAACTGAGAGAAGGAAAGAGGGGTTGTCTCTTCAAAAGAGCTGGCCAGACAGAACACATGCACCTTCAATCCTACACCACATGCTGATTTCAGCCCCAAACTGGCCTGACACCCACAAAGAGGGGGAAGGACTCTTTCTGAGGCTGAAATATGTCTCATGGGGTGGAAGACTCTTCTCCACTACCCATTTCTCTCCTTCACCTGACCGTCAGGCTCAGCAAGTCTGCAGGGGCATATTAAAGTATAAAAGCCACAGAAACAAAATTGAAAATAAAATTTATGACCCTTTTTCAAACCAATATCCTAAAGCTGACCAAGATAGCCAACCAGATGTAGTCCTCTAAATTGCAGGAGAAATTTAACGGGCACTTATATTAAACCGCACACACACGGAGGAGTCTTGGGCATTTTCTAGCTCCCCAGGGAATGAATGAAGAATGTCTTAAAGATCTTGCTTGATATAGAGAGATAAGGTGTACTTGCCAACTATCAGCTCATCTCTTTCTTATTTCTGCTAATCTCATTGATGCTCATCCATTACAGGGTCCTCAGGCCACCTTGGCAGGCCCATTATTGCTACAGAAAAGTTCTGAGGAAGCCAGAGAACTTCTGTTTCTCTGGCATAGAGATACAGGTGGTGGGGCAAGTATCTGAGCCAGATGTCTTGCCAAAGATGGCCCATTCTATTTTGATGTATGGATGGATACACTGGATGGATAAGAGGCCATAGTGTGGGCTGACCACAAAACCCAGCACCCCACAGCCCACTGTCCCTCAGGGAGAACCTCTCCAAGATTTCAGAGGGAAGACTATGCATAAGCAGCATAGATCCTTCACCCAGAAGACTCAGAACCATGAGGCAGAGGCCAACTTTCCACTATGGCAGGCCTGTTGCTTGCCCATCCAACAGTTCTTCTCTGTTCTTTCTTCCTGACAGAACTCCAGTTGTTTCTGGGTGGCTATTCACTCAGCAATAAAGAATGAATCACGAGTCCCTCCACCAGTAATCAAGGGGGTAGAACAGGTATATGACTGTTTTGGACCAATGACTTCTCCAAAAGGAGAAATATGGTAGGAAATTGTGGGATCATTTTCTTCCCACAGTGAGAGAAAGGGATGAGATGAAAAGATTCCTATTTTGCTGTCCTCTTTTCTGTGGCTTTGTACACGTGGCTTTACATAACAGGCTGTGTGGCTTTAAGTTGCTGCACCCATCTTAGAGAACTCAGAAAGGCCAATTAATAAGCACAGATCTACCTTGTAGCTGCCTATCCCTGCTTCCCATTGGATTAGATAATAATACCTGTATTGCATGAACTGGTACTATATTCTGTTATTTTCTGCTCAAAGCAACCAAATACTACACTCACAGTTAGCCAGCTGGCTTGAGACAGAACCTGGACAAGATGACAGATCCTACCTACTTGGAATTCCACTTTTAAATGTTTTCCACATCCACTTGGGGCATGCACCAAATGATGGATACACACTTGCATTGGGGTCATATCTGGAATTGTCAGGGAGAATTTCCACTGACACCCACTGTAGGCTTGTATCACACTGGTTAGCACTACTAGATAATTTATATATTTCTTGCTTTTTAAAAATTAAGCTTTTAATTTTTAGATCATTGCAGGTTTATATGCAGTTGTAAGAATACAGAGAGACACAATATACCCTTTACCCAGTTTCTCCCAACGGTAGGTAACATCTTGCAAAACTGTGGCATGCTATATCACAACCAGGAAACTGATATAGATTCCATCAAGATTCAGAACATTCCCATCATCACAAGGATTGTGGCCCTTTATAGCCACTTCACTCCCACCTTAAGCCCTGGCAAGGTGGATTAGCCCTGGCTACTCCATTTCATATTCTCCATTCTCATTATTTAGTCATTTCAAGAATATTACTTAAATGAACTCATATACTAAGTAATCTGTTGGGTTTGTTTGTTTGTTTGTTTTTCCCTCAGCTTAATTCCCTGGAGATTCATATGCATTGTTGAATGTATCAGTAGTTATTCCTTTTTGTTGCTGAGTAGTCTTCTTGGGGGTGATGTACCACAGTTCAACTTCGTGCTCATGGACAAACCTCTGGTTGGTTTTCAGTTGTTGGCTATTATGAATAAAGCTGCTATGAACATTCATGTACAGGCTGTTTACATGAACCTAAGTCTTGATTTCTCCAGGATAAGTGCCCAGGAACACAATTGCTGGGTTGTATGGTAATTGCAGGTTTATTTCTTAAGAAACCGCCAAACTGGTTTCCAGAGTGGCTGTGCCATCTACATTTCCACCAGCAGTGCATAAGTGAGTGTGCCAGTTTCTCTGCATCCTTGCTAACATTTGGTATTGTCACCACTTTTTATTTTAGCCATTATGATAGGTGTGCATTAATATCTCATTGTGGTTTCAATTTGCATTTCCCTAATGGTTGGTGGTATTGAACATCTTTTCATGAGCTCCTCTACACCTGTAGATCCCCTTCAGCGAAATGTCTATTCATGTCTTTTGCCCAATTTTCTAATTGAATTGTTTATTTACTTACAGTTGAGTTTCAAAAGTTGTTTACCTGTTACAGATACTGGTCCTTTGTCCTTTATGTGGTTTGCAGTGCTTTCTTCTAATTTGTAGCAGCTTATCTTTTCGTTGCTTAACAGAGCCTTTCATAGACCAAAATTTGATGAAGTCAGATTTATCAATTTTCTCTTTATGGATTGTGCCTTTGGTATTAAGATCTCTTTGCCTAGCCCAAAGTTTGTATCCTATGATTCTTTTTTCTTAAAATTTCATAATTCTACATTTTATGTTTAAATCTATAATTTATTTCAACTAACTTTTTTTGTGTAAAGTATGCAGTATAGGTAGAGGCTCATTTTTGCCCCCTCCAGATATCTAGTTTCTCCAGCACCATTAATTGGGAAAAGTCTCTCCTCCCTGCATTGAATTCTTTTTTCACCTTTGTAAAAAAAAAAAAATCAGTTTGGCATATTTGTGTGGGTCTATTTCTGGGTTTTCTTTTATGTCCCATTGATATATGTTTCTGTCCCTTTACCAATACCACAGAGTCTTGATCACCATTGCTAAACAATAAATCTTGAAATTGGATAGACTTGTTCTTCCCGATTTATTCTTCTTTCTCAAAATTGTTTCAACTCCTCTAGTTCCTTTTCCTTTCCACATAAATTTTAGAATCTATATTTCTATCTGTATATATAGCTACCAAAACACAAAAACAAAACAAAAAAACTCCCAGGGCGCTTGGTTAGCTCAGTCAGTTCAAGCATCTGACTCTTAATTTCAGGCTCAGGTCATGATCTCACAATTGGTGGGATTGAACCCTGCATCAGGCTCCTCGCCGACAGCACAGAACCTGCTTGGGATTTTCTCTCTGCCCCTCTCCTACGCTTGCACACTCCTCTCTCTCTCTCTCTCAATAAATAAACTTAACTCCTGGGATTTTGGTAGGAATTTACATTTAACCATAGATAAATTTGGAGAGAATTGGTATCTTTACGATATCGTGTTTTCCAATCCATGGACACGATATGTCTAACCATTTGTTTAGAGCCTCTCTGAATTCTATCATCAGTGTTTTGTAAATTTTCAGCATATGAGTCCTATATGTGTTTTGTTAGATTTACATGTAAGTTTTCCTTTTTTTTTTAGCAATTGTAAATGATACTATATTTTAAATTTCAGCATCCATATGTTTATTAATAGTAGAAAGGAATACAATTGATTTCTGTGTGTTGATCTTCTTGTGTCCTTGCCTAGTTCAGCATTTTGGGGGGTAGAGTCCTTGGGATTTTCTCCATAAACAATCATATAATCTGCAAATAGGGATACTTTTAGTTCTTCCTTTGTGATTTGTATAATTTTTACTTCCTTTTATTACCTTATTTCACTAGTTAGAACTTCTCTACTATGTTGGGTGAGTGATGAGAATGGGCATCTTTGTCTTATTCTCAAACTTAGAGGGAAAACATTCAGTTTTTCAGTTAAGTATTGAGTATAATGTTAGTTTTAAGTGTTTTGTAGATGTCCTTTGTCCAGTAGAGAAAGTTCTCCTCTACTCCTAGGTTCCCGAGAAATTTTAAATCATTAATGTGCATTAAATTATGTTGAATGCTTTTCTGTATCAAGTGATACAATTATATGATTTTTTCTTTCTTAGTCTAAACAGGATTAAGATTGGGTTATACTGATTGATTTTTGAATATTGAATCAGGCTTGCATTCTTGGAAATAATCCTACTTGGCACAATTCATTGTTGGCTTTTTAAAGATATATTCCTGAATTGGGTTTTCTAATACTGTGTTAAGAACTTTTGTATCTATATTAAAGTGGGATATTGTCTGTGGTTTAACTTTTTTGTACTATCTTTGTCTGGGTTTGCATTAGGATAATATTAGCTTCATAAAATGAATTGGAATGTGTTCCCCCCTCTTCTATATTTGGAAAGATTGTGTAGAATGGGTTTTAAATATGCTTTAAATGCTTGGGGAAGCCATCTGTTCCTGGTTATTCTTTCTTGGGAATTTTTAAACAAACAAAAATCTCTGAAACTAATAACTGATAAGAGGAAGGTTGTGATATACAGGGTAATATAAAAATTATCAATTGATTTTCTATAAACTAGAAATGAACAATAATAATTTGAATTGAAAACATAGCACCACTTACATTAGCACCAAAAAATGAAATACTTAAGCATAAATATAACATAATATGTACAAAACATTTATAGAAAGCCATAAAGCTTTGATGAAAGAATTTAAAGAAAACTAACCAAATGGAGATGTATTCCATGTTCATACATAGGAAGACTTAATGTTGTTAAGATTTTACTTCTTCCCAACTATTGTTGGTGTATAGATTCAACACAATCTTAATAAAAATCCAAGGTATTTTTTGGACACAAATTAACTGATTCTAAAGTTAATATGGAAGGCAAAGGACCCAGAATATTCAATACAATCTTGAAGAAAAAGAATGAAGTCAGAGGACTGAGACTATCCAGTTTCAATATTTACTGTGAAGATACAGTAATCAAGGAAGTATGGTTTTTGTGAAAGAATAGACAAATGGAACAGAACAGATAACTCAGAAATTGACACCCACAAGTATAGTCAACTGCTCTTTGACAAAGGGCAGCAAAAGCAATTCAATGGAGAAAGGAAAGTCTTTTCAGGGCATGATGCTAGAGAAACTAAACAAACATACACCAAGTAATTCAAACACAGACCTTATGTCTTTCACAAAAATTAACTCAAAATGGATCATAGATTTAAATGTACAACAAAAAACTGTAACACTTATAGGCTATAACATAAGAGAAAAACCTAGATGACTTTGGGTTTTGCAATGACTTTTTAGATACACCAAAAGCACAATGAAAATATTGATAAGATGTATTTCATTAAAATAAAATAAACTTCTGTTCTATGAATGACACTTTTAAGAGAATGAAAAGATAAGTCATAGACTACAATGAAATATTTGCAAAACACATAACCAATAAGGGAATTGTATACAAAATGTGCAATGAACTCTTCAAAGTCAATAATAAGAAAACAAACAGCCCAATTAAAAAGTTGGCAAAAATCTAAATAGGCATCTCACCAAAGAAGATACGCTTATGACAAATAAGCATATGGGAAGTTGCAAAACATGACATATTATTAATTAATTTCAAGTTAAAACAGCAATAAGGTACCACTATATACCTATTAGAATGACCAAAATCCAAAATACTGACAATACCAAATGCTGGTATGTGAAGCAAAGGAAACTCTCATTTATTAGTGGTAGATATACAAAATGGTATAGCCACTTTGGGACACAGTTTTGCAATTTCTTACAAAGTTGAATATAGTTTTACTACTCAATCCAATTGCAATTCTTGGTATTTACCCAAATGAATTGAAAGATTACATCCACACAAAAACACACACACACGTGTCTATAGCAGTTTCATTTATAATTTCCAAAACTTGGAAACAACCAAGATATGTCAACGGATATATTATTGTGTTGATGGATATATAAATTGTGGTACGTACATATAATGGAATATTATTCAGCAACAAAAAGGAAGTGAACTATGAAGCCATGAAAAGATATGGAGGAATCTTAAATGCAAATTATTGAGTGAAAGAAGCTAATCTGAAAATCCTCACACTATACAATTCCAACTATATGACATTTTGGAAAAGGCAAAACTATGGAGATGTTACAAAGATCAGTGGGGGGGGGTGGCTGGGGAAAAATAGGGATAAATAGGCAGAACACAGAGGATTTTTAGGGCAATGAAACTATTCTGCATACTATAATGGTATATATATATACTTTATGCATTTGTCCAAACTCATAGAATGTACAACAGCAAGAGTGAATCCTAATGTAAGCTATGGACTTTGGATGATAAGGATATGTCAGTGTAGATTAATCAAGTACAACAAATATGCTCTAGTGTGGGATGTTGATAGTGGAGGAAACTGTGAGTGCATTGGAGCAGACAGTATATGGAAACTTTCTGTACTTCCTGCTCAAGTCTTCTGTTAACCTAAAATTGCTCTAAAACTGAAAGTCTGTTTTAAAAAATCTGTAGAACTGTACAGATGAGTGACCCTAACGTAAATTATGAAATTTAGTCAATAACAATATATCAATATTGGTTCACCAATTGTAACATATGTACTACATTAATGCAATAATATCAGTAATGGGGGAACCTGGAAGCAGACTGTAGGGAAAATGTGCTTTCTGCTCAGATTTTCATAAACCTAAAACTGCTCAAGGGGCGCCTGGGTGGCTCAGTTCGAGTGTCCCCCTCTTGATTTCAGCTCAGGTCATGCTCTCACTGTTCATGGGATTGAGCCCCATGTGCTGTCTGAGTTGACAGCACAGAGTCCATTTGAGATTCTCCCTCTCTCCCTTTGCCCCTCCCTCACTCTTTCTTTCTCTCTTTCAAAATAAATAAATAAACTTAAAAACGTAAAACTGCTCTAAAAATGCAAGTCTATTAATTTTTAAAAATTTAATCTCCCTAATTGCTATAAAGCTATTCAAGTTATCTAATTAATATTGGCAAATTGTGGTAGTTGGTACATTTCAAGAAATTGATCTGTTTCTTTTTATCTGTCAAAGTTATGTGTTTGTAGTATTTAAAAAAAATTGTTTTGATATCTAACAAAGCCTGTGGTAATATCCACTGTTTGATTCCTGATATTGGTAATGTGTGTCTTTTTTTTGTCAGTTTTGCTGAAGATTTGTCAATTTTATTGGTCTTTTATTGAATTTTGGATTAATTTTATTGTTAGTATTATTGATTCTTTGAAAAAATGCATTTTTTATCTTTTAAAAAACAAGCTTTTTGTTTATTTTTTATTCTTTTTCTATTTTCAATTTTATTTATTTCTTCTTTGTCTTTATTATTTCCTTTCTTTTACATGCTTTAGCTTCATTTTGCTCTTCTTTTTCTAGATTCTGAAGTGAGAGCTTAGGTGACAAATTTGACACTTTCCTCTTTTCTAATGTAAGTATTCAGTGCTATATATTGGCCTTAAAGTACTGATTTAGTTACATATCATAAATTTTGATGTTGTATTTTCATTTTCCTTTAGTTCAAAGTATTTTTTAAATTTCCCCAATAACTTCCTCTATGACTAAGATTATTTAAACATATGCTGTTCAGTTTCAAGTGTCTAGAGATTTTCTTATTTTCTTTCTTTTGTCAATTTCTAGTTTAATTACATTACAGATGGAGAAAACACTGTATGGTTTCAATTTTAAAAAATGTTTTAACGTTTATTTATTTCTGAGAGACAGAGCACAAGTGGGGGAGGGGCAGAGAGAGAGGGAGACACAGAATCCGAAGCGGGCTCCAAGCTCTGAGCTGTCAGCACAGAGCCTAGCATGGGGTTTGAACTCACGAATCGTGAGTTCATGACCTGAGCCAAAGTCAGATGCTTAACCGACTGAGCCACTCAGGAGCCCCTGTATGGTTTCAATTTTTTAAATTTGTTTGCTTTTTATTTAATGGGCCAGGATATGATCTGTGGTGGTGTATGTCCTTTGGGCATTAGCAAGAGTGTGTACCATATGTTGTTGGGTGGAGTGTTCTCTACATGTCAGTTCTGCTGGTTAATGGTGTTGTTGAGTTCTATATTCTTCTTCATTTGCTCTCTAGTTGTCCTATCAATTGTTGAGAGAGGGGTGGTGAAGTCTCCAACTATAATGTGAATTTGTCTATTTCTGCTTTAAGTTCTATTAGTTTTGCTTCACATATTTTTAGAGCTCTGTTGTTTGGCACATGCACATTTAATTTGCTATGTCTTATTGATGGATTGACCTATTTATCACTATATAATTTATCTCTACTTAGTAATTTTCTTTTCTCTGAAGTCTATTTTATCTGATATTAATATAGTTACTTGTTCTGTCTATTTACTAGTGTTGCATGTAATATTTTTTCCCATCCTTTAACTTTTACCCTACCTATATAGTTATATTTGAAATGAATTTCTGTTAGCATATAGTTGGGTCATGTTTTCTAACATGCTCCAAATTTCTGTGTTTTAAGCAATGTGTGTATATATCATTCACATTTAATATGATTGTTGCTATGTTAGGTGTTAGGTTGGTGATTTTACTTTGTTTTCTGTCATCTTTGTTTTCTTTTTCCTGCTTTCCTGTGGGTTACTTGAACTTTTTTTTTTTTAATTCTGTTTTATATAGAGTGTTTTTCAGTAAATCTCCTTGTATAGCATTTTTAGTGGTTATAAATTATATATATGTAATATATCAGTCTACTCATATGAACGTTGTACCAGTTTGCATGAAGCACAGGAATCTTACCTTCCCTTACATCCCTTTTCCTTCTAATGTTTATAGTATAATTTTCTGAAATATTTTTCTACATTTAGAACTTCATCACAGTATTGTAATTTATATTACATCTTTCAAAAATAAGAAATGCAATAGGTGAAGTAAAATGTATTATATTTATATTATGTTCAACCTTATCTTTACTCATTCATTACTCTTTCCAATGTTTCAAGAGTCCTTTTATTATTTTCTTCCTCTTATAGAACATCCATTAGCTGTTCTTTTAGGATAAACCTGCTGACAACAAATTCCCTTAGTTTTACTTCATCTAAGAACAGTTTGGTTTCCTCCTTTATTTCTGAAGAATATTTTCTCTGGATAAAGAATTCTAGGTTGAAAGTTATTTACTGTCAGCACTTGTGCCACTTCCTTCTATAGTTTCCTCCCTAGTTTCTAAAGAGGAAATTTGCTGTCATTTGAATTGATTTCTTCCCTGTAAGTGATGTGTTGTTTTTCTTTTGCTGTCAAGAGTTTTACTTTGTCTTTAGTTTCCAGACTTCAATTATGAAGTGTTGGAATGAACTTCATTAGAGTCATCCTATTTGGAAATAAACATCTTGAATTTGTACATTTCTACATTGGTCTTTTGCCAAATTTCGAGTGTTTTCAGCTATTATTTCTTCAAGTCCTGCCCTTTGCCCCTCTCTTTCTGGGACTCCAATGACCCAAATGTTAGATCTCTTATACCCCCACAGATATCTGAGATTGCTGGTTGTTTTCAGTCTATTTTGCCTCTGTGGTTTAGATTGGGTAATTGTTATTCTTCTGTATTCAAGTTCACTGATTCTTTCTTCTTTCCCTTCCATTCTGCTGTTGAGCCTACCCACTGAGCTTTTTATTTCCACTGCCATATTTTTCAGTTCTAAAAGTCCCATTTTCTTCTTTATATCCGGTATTTCTCTTCTGAGACTTTACACTTTTCATTTGTTTAAAATGTATTTCTAATGTCTCATTGAAACATTTTTGTCATGCTTGCTTCAAAGTTATTGTCATAAGCAGCTTTTTCTGCCCATGGATCCTGTCTCTGTGTTTGAATAAAACCACTTTTTGCACCAAAGACGTCTCAAGAATTCTTTCTTAGCCTAGGCTCTGGACCTTTACCACTCCACAACCCCACCACTTAATATATAAAATATATAATACAAAAGACTGTCAAATAAAGTTATTGTCATATAATTCTATTATCTCTGTCATCTCAGTGTTATCATGTATTGACTGTTTTTTTCATTCAGGTTAAGATTTTCCCAAGTTCTTGGTATAAAGAATGATTTCAGTAGAAACCAGGACACTTGGGTATTATTTATGAGACTCTGCATATTATTTAAATCTTCTGTTTTAGAAGGCTTCTGTGACACCACTCTCTAGCAGTTAAACAGAAGTTACTGCCTTGATATTGCCAGGTGGGGATAGAAGTCCAGGCTCATCACTCAGCTTCCATTGGCACCAGGGAGAGGAAGAATTCCTTGCTGCTGACAGGGGTGGAAATTCTGGCTCCCTACTAGGCCTTTCTGGGAGAAGCAGCAGTGCTTCACTACTGTTTTCCTCATGGTTTCTTCTGACACCATATGTCAGGAAGTGTTGTGCCTCATAACTGCCTGGTGTGGATTAAAATCCCAGTTCTTTACACAGGCTTCTATGAAACCATTTCATCAAGGAAGTTGGAGTGCTTTGCTTTACAACCTGAGAAGGGTGGAAGTCTAGGCTCCCCTACCTGGCATGGGTAGGGTTGGTGCCATATTTTTCCTGGGGTGTTTGGCTGGACTACAGCAGTTACTGACTAAAAGTTTTCTATCTTACTAAGCTATTCCCTTTCTGGTCCTTTGTCTAGAGGTAACAGGCTTTAGTTGGGACTTTTTTTGTTTGCACTTGGTGTTTTTAGGTCACCTGCTTCTTCAGCTCCATGCCTCGGTATGTGGAGCAAAAAGAACTCAGAGAACTTATTGCCATGTTGTTTCTTGGGTCATGCAGACCCCAGTTAGTCTTCCTTCTTCTCTCAAACTTTCAGAGGCTTCTTATATTGCTTTAATATATAATGCCCAGTGTTTAAATTATATTAAGTGAGAGAAATAGCAGAAGTATGTGGATGCCACCTTCCTGGGCAATGTGCATTTTTAAATGTCAATTTTCCTTCATTTGCTCAAGATCAGGAAACTGAGTTGATTTATCACAGTACAGAATGAATATCCCTTAAATATTTTGTAAATCTCTGAGACCACATTATAATGCTTTGCTTCTGAGGCAAATTTGTAGAACAAAAACTGTCCTAATTCTACTGTAGTGTTAGGATGTAGCACAATGGTGTAAAGCTCATGGAAATGTTCAGATAATTTACCAAGGATTTCAGGATACTAATTCACTTTTTTGTAGGTTGGCTTTTATATATAAATGTGAGACCAAATTTATTCATTTGTTTATTTATTTATCTATTTGTTTATTTCATTTCTGTTACTATTAGAGACTGAGACAGAATTAGTGAAGTCAGTCATGCCATCTAGCCAGACAACCTCCTACCCCCAAGTTGCATAGGTCCTTCTGAGTCTTTATGAGGGACCCTGGCAGTGCTCTCCATGGTTGCATATTTTTATGAAACTTACAACAATAGGGATGTAAATTGTATTTTCTTGTGATCACTTTGTTTCCACTCTGATTTCCTCTCCATTACATGTTCCCTGTTGTTGGGTTATTTTGGGGTGGCTGCAGATCTGTTAAGAGGAAGTGAGTTGGGGAATACACTTAACTTGAGTTATGTGGGATATATTTATATGATTCATAGTTACTTCAGTGTCTAGTTAAATTATTGGAAGCTATCTGATATAGAATGGCTTCCAAAAATTTGCTTACTGCCCATTGTGTTGGCACTCTTAGCAGGTTACAAGAAAAGACTGCAGACTAACTGAATAAAAGATTTAATCAGTTGAAGGAATATTTCAGATTGGCCACTGCACAAGAAACTTGATAAGATTTTCCCCAAAGTAGAAATAATCAAGTAATGACATTATTTGGTAATGACATTACTGAATTCAGACATTTCAGACCATGAAGTTGTGAAGCTGAAAATAACTTTTCTAACCTATCAATAAGGAAATCAAATGTAATCAGCATCGCTAAAAGAAAGCTTCATTTATTTTTTAATTCTCTACGTGGAAAATACCATTGCAAAATTATCATCCAAAAATATAAGAAAGAGATACCTAGAGATAAGTTAGGTTAGAAGAGTCATTTTTAAAAGTGCATTATTTTTCAGAATGTGGTGATATTTGTTGTTTAAAAGTTGTAATTTCTTATGATTTCTTTTCTCATTAAATAGATATTCACTTTTTATGTAGTACTTAGTTTTATTTGCATCGTTTTATGTTCTTTTTTTAAAAAGCCTCCCAATTATATAAACTTTGAGCCCCATGAACCTCAATCTGCCCAGAGGAGGCCATTCTTCCAACTTGTGAACACCCACAGAACCACATAATTTGGTTTAGTCAGGAGGGGATTTATTGATGTGTATGAGAAGTCTCACAGCACCATCAGGAAGATTGAAGGTCTTGGCTCTGGCTGAGTTTCCAGAACCACAGAACCACAGAGCTAGGCTTGCTGAGCTCAATACCAACCCACTTCCACCACGCTGGGGCTGATGCCTCCACTGCCACTGACTCTGGAACGACCACTTCAGCTGCCCTCGGCATGCTCTACATGGATGTCTGCCTGCCTGATGCTTCACAAGCTCCTTCTAAGTCACACTCACATTATGTCTCATGGGCAGTCACCAAACCAGGCTGGGGAAGGAAGTCAGTTTGGAAGTCAGGAGTCACAGTGCAGGAGGCTGTGAAAATATCTGGAGGGTGTTGAAGAGATTACAAGCAACTCCAGTGACCAATGTCCGTTACACCTACTGCAAGACAAAAATCCACGAGGGTTCAGGTGTAGATAGGTAAATAAGACACGGTCCTGACTTCCAGGACTCCCAGGAGCATGGGAGAGAGAGACTCTTGCCCAGACACTCCAAAGAATAGCACAATGGATCTGGCCACAGGCGCCTTTCACAATTCTGACTGTTTTCTAACAAGGGAGGGCTACTGACTTAGACAAATCTAACTGGTTGATCCAGAGGGAGCAGAGCCAAGAGATGACCTCCAGGGCACTGTGACAGGCAATCAGCAGCTTAGAATGTCTTACTATTGTTGCTGCTGCCTCAGGAATTCTCAGTTGCTGATAAATGTTACATCCCATCACACATGTGAAAAAAGAAGGGGGGGTTCTAAAATCTAAAAATATAATGTATACCAAACAGCCTGTTCTTCCTTCACCCACATAGTCACAGAATATAAATTAAGGTGTTCATTCAGAGTTTCTAAATTTGTATGTATCTACAGGATCAACAAATGCAAGGATAACTAATATTTCAAAATACAATCCTCCAGCAGAAGAAAGATAGAACATTTGTTAAGAACACTGCTTCTGTAATCCAGGATGGGGAAAGAAGGAACCTTGGAGATAGGCAACAGTGATTATTTCAAATACAAAGACTGCAAGGAGAGACTCCCACAGACAGAAGCAGGTAGAAAGGTAGAGCTGACTCGGACAAACTCAGGGTCCAGGAAGTCAGGCAAAAAGCTGAGGGCTGTGCTGGGTGGAACCTGAGGGAAGGTAGTAACTTGGTATAGGAGTCAGCCACAGATCATCGATGGTCGCATTCAAAATAAATACAGACACCTTGGGATGTCTGGGTGGCTCCGTTGGTTAAGCATCTGACTCTTGATTTCAGCTCAAATCAAGATCTCCCTGTTTGTGAGACAGAGCCCTGCGTGGGGTTCCATGCTGAGCCTGCTTGAGATTCTCTCTCTAGCTCCCTCTCTGGCCATCTCTTTCTCTCTCTCTCTCTCTCTCTCAAAAATAAATAAACTTAAAAAAATAAATACAGAAAACTCAAAGCCTCCTCTACTGAAACACAGTCACACTTGGGGATAGTTGTCTCAGATCCTTTTAATGCTCTATGAACAGGAGAAGGTGACCATCATCAAACTCAATATAAAATGGGTGCAGGTGCTACAAACTTCACCCCAGGGTGCAAAGGACATGTCCCTCCCATTGCAGGGGCCTCAGGCTCCCCCTGTTCCCCTTTCTCTTGGAAATGGGCACTAAGTAGTTGTGGGCTAATACTTAATCACTGACTTTCAGGAATATATAAATATAAATAAATAAATATATATATTTGTGTATGAATCAAATATATATTTAAATGTATATGTAGATAGATATAAAGAGATACACACACGTTTATTATCAATTTTACTGATATAAGAATGTGTAGCACATAAATTGTAAATAATAATAAAACATACTATGTCCTATCATAAATTCTAGATAGTCCATTGATTCTCATAGAATTTCTATATTCAGTTTCCCCAAACTCTTGTATGGGTGGCCGATGTTTGATGATTAAATGTGCTTCAGATATGACAGTTGGTTGATATTTCATTTAGGCTAATGAGTAAGACAAAAATGAGGCAACAAAGATAAATGCCGGAACTTCGCTTATGCACTAATGTTGCAAGTAATCTCGTTGCTGAATCAGGTAATTGTGTTCAAACCCTGGAAGAGCATTTTCTTGTATTTTTGTGCTAGGGGCAATGTAATGGCTTGTCAGTGTGGTAAGCTAAGTGATGGCCTCTAAAGATATCCAGGTGCTAATTCATAAAACCTGCAGAAGTTGCCTTATATGGCAAAAAGGACTTTGCAGATGTGACCAAGTTAAAGGTCTTGAGATGAGGACCTTATCTTGGAATGTGTCCTCATAAGAGAGGTGCAGAGGGACATTTGACAAGAAGACAAGGCATTGTGAATACAAAGCAGAGAAAGACTTGAAAATGTTAAGCTACTGGCTTTGGAGGTGGAGGAAGGGACCATGAGCCAAGGGAAGCCAGCTTCTAGAAGCTAGAAGACACAAGGAAATGGATTCTCCCCTAAAGCCTGCAGGGGGAGGGTGGCCTTGCTGACACCTTGATTTTAGCCCAGTGAAACTGATTTCACACTTCTGACCTCTAAAATTAAGAGAATAAATGTGTTGCTTTATGCCTCCAAGTTTGTGGTATTTAGTTGCAGCAGCCATAGAAAACTGATAGTTATCAATGTATTGTGTCTTGGCTCTGAATGAGCCTTTTAATTTTTTTAAGTTTATTTATTTTGGGAGAGAGAGCGAGCAGGGGATGGGCAGAGAAAGAGGATCCCAAGCAGGCTCTGCGCTATATTTCTGAGCTCAACGCGGGACCCTAAACCCACAAACCATGAGATCATGACCTGAACCCAAACCAAGAGTTGGACACTCAACAGACTGAGCCACCCAGGTGCCCCTGAATGCACCCTTTAGTAAAGGCTTTATGACAAAAAAAGAGGCCCAGTAAGTATTTCTTCTGTATTTTTAAAAAAAATTTATTTATTTAAATTAGAGGTAGTTAACATATAGCATAGTAATGGTTTCAGGAGTAGAACCCAGTGATTCATCAGTTCCATGTAATGCCCAGTGCTCATGCCAACAAGTGTCCTCCTTAATGCCCATCACCCATTTAGCCCATCTCTCCATCCACCTCTTCTCCAGCAACCCTCTGTTTTTATGGTTTGCCTCTCTCTCTGTTTTTATCTAATTTTTCCTTCCGTTCTCCTATGGTTCATTTGTTGTGTTTCTCAAATTCCACACATGAGTGAAATCATAGGATATCTGTCTTTCTCCGACTTATTTCGCTTAGCATAATACACCCTAGTTCCATCCAAGTTGTTGCAAATAGCAATATTTTGTTCTTTTTGATTGCTGAGTAGTATTCCATTGTGTATGTGTGTGTATGTATGTATATATATGTATATATGTATGTATATATATGTATATACATACATACACACACACACATACATATACCATATCTTCTTTATCCATTCATCAGTAGATGGACATTTGGGCTCTTTCTGTAATTTAGCTATTGTTGATAGCACTGCTATAAACATTAGGGTTCATGTTCAGCAATTTTGTATCCTTTGGATAAATTCGAATCAGCAATTTTGTAACCTTTGGATAAATTCCAGGTAGTGCAATTGCTAGGTCATAGGGTAGTTCTATTTTTATTCTTTGAGGAAACTCCATACTGTTTTCCAAAGTGGCTGCACCAGTTTGCAATCCCACCAGCAGGGCAATAGGCTTCTCCTTTCTTTGCATCCTCGCCAACATCTGTTGTTTCCTGAGTTGTTAATTTTAGGAGACATGGACACTTTTTCAAAGAAGACATCCAGATAGATAACAGACACATGAAAAGATGCTCAACATCACTCATCATCACAGAAATACAAAGCAAAACCACAATGAGATGCCACCTCACATCTTGTCAGTATTTCTTCTTTAAAGTGAGCATAAGCTTACCCTATTTCAGAAGAGGGCACTGGAGGTTCAATGCCAGAGAACCTGGCTTTCCGCAGTTTCCAAGCTGGCTGGAGGAAGGGTCCCCTGTGGGTGTGAGGACATCTGGTGGTCTTGGAGCACCAGCCCCAGAAGGCTATCCCTCTGTGACCTTTCTTGGTGATGACTGTCTACAATCCTCTCAACACAGAAACCAGCCCCACCCCCATCAAGACCCCGCCTAAGGGGGAAGGGGGACCATGCCAAATGGGAAGGGGAGGGACCCATCCAGAGTGACAGCTCACTCTGCAACCTCCCCACCCCACCCCCTGTGACCCAAGCACTCTGAGGGCTTTCTGCCCCCCTGGGTGCTCAGATTCCCACTGCACACACACATCATTGCTAGCTTACCACCTACAACCTGCCTGCGCTCTGGAGGGTGGCCTGCTGTCTGTCCAACAACTTGAGATCAGCTCTGTCCTGGCTAAACTAGAGAATGTCTCTGGTATCTGTGGTGGAACCACACCTCCAATAAAGTCAGAACCCCTAACAACTTTATTCGCACGCTAGCCAATTTCAGGCTGCCAACATGACATCACAGACTGTACCACTGGGAAGAGACAGCCAGTAGCCACCATTAATGTAGTGTTTCTGCGGTATAGATGTAAATAACCCGCAAGCACAGAAAATAGCAAAATGTAGTAAAATCATTGGGAGGAGTTTTTGTTTGTTTTAATATAACATTTCCTTACCAGTTCATTAATTGTTACTGACACCTGTCTTTCATGACCGCCTCACAAAGTTCCAGCACATTCTCTAGCTGGCTCTCATGGAGTGGAACACACCAGCTCCAGCACATTCCTGTGATTAAGGGCCCCATCAAGAAGCCATGGGCGCTGAGGATTCTTGGGGCTGGGACTGGTACCTGCAGCGATCAGGACAGGATCTGGGCGTGGCCTCTAGCAGTGGGCCCTGCATGGGCGGAGGTGCGGGCAGGAATTTCTCTGCTGTAGGGTCTCACTCACTGCCTCCCCATTGCTCCTGACATGACCACTCCTCATTTCCATGCCCTGAATGTGACCACTCCTCATTTCCATGCCCTGAATGTGAAGGCTGAGGCCCTACCCCTTGGTCAGACCCACCATTCTCCATGTATCAGAAAGTTGTCCTCACCATGGCTGCTGCTACTTTACTCTCGATTACTGAAGGGGCCCCTGCAGAAGTGATGTAGGGCACGTGGGTCCAGGAGCCAAGGGTCTGGTTCTGATGTCACCACTGGCTGGTCGAGGGACTTGGGCCAACTGCTCACACCGCCAGGCCTGATGTGTGCCTCAGTGAGGGTGGGCATGAGCTCTCCCCCAGCTCCAGGACAAAGCATTGCTTCAGGTCCACCTTGATGGCGGGATGATGTGTGGACCTCCACAGTTCCTGAGAGCTGCAGCAGCATCCACAGGTGCCGCGGTCCTGCTAGGAAACTTTATCCCTGGGAACTGGCTGAGGGCCCTGGTCACAGGACCTGCTGTCAGATATCTCAGGCTTCATCCAGAGAAATCAAAACATGGGCAAGATATATGATCTTCCTTTTCCATTTTTCCAGGGACCAAAGTCTCCATAACAACACCCAGCGGAGACAGACCCTCCCCAGAGATAAAACTGTCTCTGCAGCTGGGGTAATGCCAGGCTTGAAAGGGAGACCTGAGAGCTCTTCACCAAAGGGCTCAGCTGGGCTGGCTGGGTCAAGGTCTGGACGAGTTTCCTGGAGCCCATGCAGTAAGGCATCAAAGTGGGGGACAAGCTGGGGAGGTGGTCACCATAAGGAATATCAGAGAAGACCAACAATCCCCACAATTAAGGGGCTAAAGGGAAATCCTGAAATGGTGATGCCAGGTGCCTCAAGGGTCAAAGGGCAGACACAGAAAGATCCCCACCCAGGATCCAGCCTATAGATCTCCTGGCCAACAGCTGCACACCTTCCCTTCCTGCATTTCCCATCTGCACACTCCTTCCTGCTCGGGCCAGGGCCCCAGGTCCAGCCATCAGGGCCTTGGCAAAGCTCCCTGTTGCATTCTTGGAGAGATTTTACTCTGGCAACTCAAAACCAGTGCCCGAAGAGCTCTCTTAGAAAAGGCTCTCTTTGACCTGACGGCTCCCACAGCCCTCATTAGCCACCCCCACCAGACCCTCCCCATCCCCCTCTTTTATTTGCTTGTCTCAGGCCACTTGCCCCTCTACTCCCTCACCTGCGCTTCAACCAAAGACTCTCCTTCAGGTCGCCCTTTCTTCCCTGAAACAGCTTCCAAGGTCTGACCTAGTCCAAGAAAATCTGCCAACTGGGGTGCAGGATGGGCCCAGGGCGCAGATCCCTTCCAAGGAGTCTGGCCTGCACACCACACCCTCCGCCCACCTGGAGTCGGGCCTCCCTTTGTGTATACAGAGCGTCACTGTCACGGAGCTCACAGGTGCGTCTAGCAGGCTGGCATCCATGTGCTCCTTTTCCTGGCCTCACTAGTGAGAGGTCAATGAAACAGGAAAGAGTTTAATGGACTAGAAGGTTATTCTGGAGAGAGGCAGACAGACGGAAAGAGATAGATGGAATTATAAATAAATATATACATCAATACATATAAACACTGTATATATTATATGTCTAACATGTATATATGCATATATGTATGTTTACCTGTGTGTGCACACACACACATATATAGGAACCTGTGTGTGTGTGTGTGTGTGTGTGTTTGTAGCAGCTATTATAAATGCACAAGGCTCAACTTGACCAGTCATCTGTTCCAGGGCCTGGCAGTGCCCTCCCAAAGAGAACATTCTACCCTCAGGACAGGCAGCCCAGTGAGGTGAGTGCCCATCACATGAGGCAGGCAGAAGGAAGCGGGTGCCAGGACAGGAAGCTGAACATCCTGGTTTTCACACCCCTTGTGGCAGAATAGGTGACTCTTGTCATCTTACTGTTCTCTTGCTGAGCAATGCTGGCTAACCCCATGGCTTCAGTCACCACGAGATACTAAGGACCCTTGCTTGGCTTGTACGGCTGGCCCGACTGCTCCTGGGCTCCAGATCCAGAGACTCAGCCCCCGCTTGACACCTGCCTGGGATCTAGCTAGCCTCACATGATCGTCTTTTCATTGTCAGCCAGAAGCTGGACATGGCCTCTCTCACCGCATGCCCATCCATCACCCGGCTTTTCTCAGTTGTTTCTCCCAACTAGACCTTGGATCCCCCGCTTTTCAGCATTGGCACCAGAATGCTTTATGGGACCCACATGCTCTCTCCAATCAGAGCAGCCAGAGCGGTCTCTACAGAACTCAGCTCTTCCCCACAGTGGGGTCCCTGTCCTCACTGCTCCCTCACTGTGGCCCTGGGAAGCTTTCTCAGAGTCCACGTCTTTAAAGCGGTTGATGTTGGATGAGCTTCAGATAACCAGTCGCTAATGTGGGTGACACATCCCAGGCCCCATTTCCAAAGTCAGACTGGGCCTGCTGGTCTCAGGGGCTGGCAGAGGTACTGAGGCCTCAGCATGGCCACCCCATCCCATTCCCTCTTCTAGGGACGCACACCCATGGGTCTGTGGGTGCCCCTCTGTGCAGAGGGCGGCCGTTCCTGCCCACTGGAGTGGCCATCTCACAGTCCGGGACTCTCAGAGCCACGGGATCTCCTTCTTGGCTCCTTCCAGTGCATTTCCTAGGCACGGTGGCATCTCCCTGTGGGTGTTTCTGGTGTGCACAACATTCCAACCATTCCTGGCTCTCTCCAGGCTTCTTCAGCAGCCAATAGGCCCAGAAACCACCCACATGTGTCTGGAGCAGGGAACCAGCTTTAAAGAGATGCTGGCCCCACTTCCTCCCCACCTTGTGTCCAAAAAAATCTGGAGCTTCAGCTGGAGGGGCCCGTGCCGCCCAATCTCTCGGCACATCCCAGCCAAGAAGCAGACATGCCTGCTTGTGGCCATCAGACACCAGGGCTCCCAGTGGAGGGGACCGAGGTACAGATGCCCAGCCCTGGAGCTCTGCCCTGCCCGACAGAAGGTGCACCTTTGGCATTGTTATCTACCCAATAGGGACACCTGTTCCTAATTCACATGGAGGTACCATATGTGCTAATGGTGTCTCTGCCTACCTGCATAAAGACAGAGGCATCTGCTAGGACAGAGATGTCAGGCTTGGCCAGCTAGATCTATCTAGACAGTCAGGTCACTGGGGGAGGGAAACTGAAAGGGCTCTTGCACTGGAGATTCCAGAGGGACATGGAAGCATGACCAGTACAGCTGGAGAGCCACCCAACAGAGCACATGAGTGAGGGGACAGCCATCCACACCATCATGCACCCCCTAAGCCACAGAGTGCCACAGCAGTTCTCAGGGAGAGACATTCCTGCAGAGCACAGTGGTGAGGGATGGGGGGCAGTGGGAGGGGGGCAGACTAGCTCCTAGGTGTTGTGGGAATGCCAGGGGATGCCCAGAAATATCGGTGCGGGGTGGGGGAAAGTACCGATGGAAGACTTAGATGTCCCAACAAATGCTCTGCTCCAGGCAAGGTGCCCTGGTCCACACATGCCTCGGCCCCATTCCTCCTCCATCTTAGGGGAGCCACCCACCAGGGTTCTGACTCTCCTTCTGTGCTCTTGGCAATTATTTAGAATTGGGAGTCTGAGTCCATTGCTGCACAAACATGTTTGCAAGAGAAGGCAGAGCAGCAGCCATGCTCCCTGAGGGCAGCACCATATGTTAATCCCCCTTCCCCCTTCCTGGGAGCATCTGTGACTTTGGCTCAGCCAGGTCGACCCAAGCGACCGCATCATCCTTTATCAGCCTTCACATTTCTTCCTGATAGCCTTCTTCCGACTCCTCAGACTGGCCTTGTCCAATGTGATTACGACCAGGTGAGTGACCATCACCCTCTTTCACAGGACTCCACTGGAGCCCAGGGAGCAGGGTAGAGAGCTGGAGCATCTGGCCACCAAGGGTCACTAATTCACAAGCACAGGCCAGTGACATGGATGTGGACTGCACGTGACTTGTGGGGCACAAGTGAAATAGGGACCCACTTTCACGACTGTCTCCTTCAGGTCTCTTCACACCTGGGCACAAAGGTGGAGGCACAGGGTTCTCATTCCAGTGAATTTGGCAGCAAAGGCACATGCCATCGGGGGATGGACTGGTTTGGGAACTCGTGAACAATGCCGTGGAGCCCTGCACAGCCATGAAAACACAAAGCACATGGTGAGACACTCACTAGTGGATGGTCTCTGAGACTGATCACGCTTCAGAAATGAGACTCATGAAAGTGCTTATGGTGTGTCCAGCAGGACACAGTGCCACCCCCTGAGGCTGCCACCCTGACAATGAGAAGAGCTGAGGGCCCCACTCCCCAAGGATGCCGGGTCGTACACCCCAGCACATGGCCTATGGGTGTCAGACCCTACGGGGGGGCTACCCTTTCCAGGCAGACTTGCCAAGAGGTCCTCAAACCACTCAGCCCTTCTAGAAGGCTGTTTGATCATGGAGGCTGAGAAGGGAGGGTATCTGGTCAGAGAGCTTTGGGGACAGTTTGGCCAGAGCTCTGTGATGTGTCCCTGCTCCCACCATGGGAAGTTGGGGAGAAAGCTGACACTCTTGTCCCACCTCAAGCCCAAAGTAGAGGCTCTGAGGGCCCTGGCACCCAGGGCAGGAGCAGAGCATGGAGAGGGACTCAGGAAGCGCAGGGGGACCCTGGAATCTGAGCACATGGACTACACCTTGGCCCTTTGCCAGAGTTAGTTGGCAGACAATGTGGACAACTTACTTGTCCACCTTAGCAGGACAAGGGAGATGATGCAGAAGGGGTCTGAGTTCAGGCCATCTTGACCAGACTGCTCAAGAAATGACCTGTAGGGGTGGGGGTCATCCACAGGAGGTTATATGTGCCACAGGATGCAGGAAAGGGTCCCCAAAGAGCCCCTACAATACCTGTGTCCTCCATGGAGGAGCTGAGGAAGGCCTAATGAGTGGAGAAGCCCGCGGAGGAAGAGGAGGAGAAAGAGGAAGAGGTGGAAGGTGGGGATGTGAGATGGGAGGGAGGGATGCAGGAATGGAGGGATCCAAGGATGAAGGACTCAAGGGTGCAGGAGGGAGGGGATGTAGGAGCCGCAAGGGTCATGCAGGAAGCAGGGATTGGGGACAAGGGCGTGAACAAAGCTGGGAGGCAGAATTTGAGCTGTGGGGTTGCACAGCTAAGGGATACAGAATGCAGGTCTGAGAGATGGAGGGAGGAGGGATGCCATGTTGAGGAAAGCAGGTGTAGGGATGCAGGGACATAAACAGCGGGAGCCCAGGGATTAGGGATGTAGGGGTGTGGGGGGATTAATGCAAAACAACCATGTAGGGCTAGAGGGTGCAGTGATGGGGGAGGGGGTAAGGGATAGGAGAGTGACAGGTACAACAATGACTGAAAATCTAGGTTTGATCTTTTTTTTAAGTTACTTTATTTTGAGAGAGAGAGAGAGAGAGAGAGAGAGAGAGAGAGAGAGCAAGCAGGGGAGGGGCAGAGAGAGAAAGAGAGTCCCAAGCAGGTTCCAGGCTCTCAGCACAGAGCACGTTGAGGGGCCTGAACTCACGAACTGTGAGATCATGACCTGAGCAAAAATCAAGAGTCAGACGCTTAACTGACTGAGCTACCCAGGTGCCCCCCAGGTTTGATTTTAAATGCTGCCAGTTGTTAAATGTGGGCAACCAATTCCAATTTGGGTAAAATACTGAGCCGGCTGACCAAAACATAAGCCTCAAGCTCAGGGCCACCACCCATGCCTTTGGGGGCCAAGGCGAAGGCCGTCCCGGGGAGCACAGTGTTGGTCAGGGAGTCCTTGCTGAGGCTCAGCTGTGCCTGCAGGGGCTTGGGTTTCTGGGTGCAGAGGCCGCCATGCCCCCAGCTGAGCTGCTCCTGCATATTGCAGGCCAAGACTTGAAGGCAGTGTCCCCAGCAGCCACACAGGCAGAGCCTGGGTGACATCATCATTGTAACAACTTAGCTGGGATGGTGTGATTTTCCACACATTCCTAGTGTTGGTGGCCTTGTTTTATGGGAAGGATGTGGCTGGAAGGTTAAGTGTGGGGCAAGAATTGGCTGGCAGGTGAAGGCTGTCCCATTCCCCCTGGGGGAGCCTGGAGCCTGGGGGACAGAGGCCCAGCAGGGATGAGGTACCAGTCCAGGCCCCTTGAAGCCCTGGCTGGGCTGGTGCCTGGGCTCACAACAAGATGTCCCCAAGGGCACCAGCTGGAGTGTGGAGAGCGTGGTGCTGGCTCACAGGGCAGTGTGAGCACTACGTTGGCCCAAGGAGCCCTGATGAAGGATCTGGCCCCAAGGGGGGGTGTCAAATCAAGCACTAGCCCTAGGAAACACAGAACCCAAAGCAGGCAGGTGGGGACAGGGCCGACCTGAGAGCATCCTGCTTCCAGGCACAGCCAGTATCTCTGCCCTCTCTGTCCCCACCATCCCCACCATCCCCACATAGCTGGAGATATGTACTTCTGCCAATAGCCTCTATCCTCACTGGTCCGTCTGCCCTCTGTAGTGCCAAGCTCCATCTTGTCCTGCAGCCTGGCAAAGAACGTCTCATCAGTGTGAGAGATGAGGCACCAAGGTACATTTGAGAGAGGAGGACACTGGGTGCACAGAAGAGCATTCCTTTGCCCAACATCCCCAGGTAGTAATGAGGTCACCTGGAATTCATAGGCTTCCTCCATTAGGCTAAGGTCCTGGGGATGGGGAGAGTTGGAGCTGGCCACAGGACAGCAGCCAGATCAGAATCAGTGTTTGGAACCAACTACTTGAGCCACCAACGAGAGCGGCGCCATCATAGGTAACGTCAAGTTGATGCCCGTGAGAGCTGGAGACAGGTGCGGGGACAGGTGTGTGTGCCAGGTATGGGGTGGGGTTCAGAGGAGGAGAGAAGGTCGAGGTGGGGTGGGGGTTCCTTGGAGCCAACTCTCCCCTGATGACAGTGGCCTGGGCCCCCTGAGGTCCCAGGCATGCCCGGGGCCCTGCTGTAGTTCAGGGTGAAGTGTCTGTCGCTGATGATGGCTGACAAGCGGCTACTTCCTCAACACCCCTCATTCGTCTGGGAGGGAATTTTCAACTCTCAGGATTCAGAGCTGCTTCTGATACATGGGGTCTCTGAAAATCAGACAACATGGGAGGTTTTCATTTGAAGGTATCAACAGGATGGCAGTGAATTAACAGACTAAAGCAGCATAGTGCTGGGCCCGCCCCACCTGGCTCAGGAGAGGAAACGCCGAGAACATCCACCAAGGGCTGCAGCTTCCGTAGAGCCGGTTCCTTGCCCCAGCAGAGACTCAGGGGCGAGAACCCATGTGTGGTCCAGGATACCACCTGGGGGGGGGAGGGGGGGCAGACCTGGAATGGAATGGGGGATGGAAACATCCTCTCTGATCCCATGGTACTCGGCTTCCGGACTGCCTGCAGGCTGAAGTGAGCTCCCCAGAAAGAAGTCATCTCACTGTGCTGTAGTGGGACCCCAGGCACCCGGCTTGGGAAATGCTGCCTTGGCCACAGGGAAATGCTGCTGGGTTCCAGGGCCACCATTTCTGCTCTTTCCTCAGTTTCACCCTTCTCATTGCCCCAAGATACACCCACACCATCTTGATTATGTCCATGGCGAGGGCTTCGTCCACTCTAGAAAGGAGGTGATGCTGCTGTGGTCACATTGTGCACACTCACTGTGTGTCCACCACTGTGACAATTAAGAAGGACCATGGTCACCTGGAAGCGTCCTCCCTGGGCTCCAACAGCCATCCAACAATTGAGCACCTACTGTGAACAACATGGTGGCAGCCATTGAGAATCAGCTAGTGAACGGGGCAGATATGGTCCCTGCCTGAGTGGGCTCACAGGCAGGTGGGAGGCAGCACACCCAGGCCACCACACCAGTAACACACAACCTCATGAAGGAAGGTCCTGGGGAGTGGGCACGTCTGGGTGCTCAGGCAGGAGTCCCAGGTCCCACTACTTGCGGTTACAGCAGAGCTGACCATGGAGGGAGGCCCAGAGTGGCAGAGACTCCTGAGTGGATGGGTAGGACCAGAGGGCAGAGCATGCTGGCTCCATCAGGAATTTTGAACTTTATCCTGAGAGCCATGGAGGTGACCTGCAAATTTCAGAGACTCCTCGCAAGCAGGCGGGTCCAGGATGGTCGTGATTGGGTGGTGGAGGAGGCAGAGGAAATGGCTGATGTCGAGGGAGGGACACATAGGAGGTGATAGGCAGCCCCGTGGTGTCTGGGTCCTTTGGGCCCTCAGGTCATGGCTCTCATGGGCTCACAACCCTCAGGCTGGCCTTTATTCCCCACCCCATCCCACATAGCAAACACTTCCTAAGAGGTCTTAATTGTACCAGATGACCACGGCATGGGTCCTGGTCATGCAAGATCCTAAGTACCATCTCACCAAAGTCTGGGAAAGGAAGGAGCTATTTGGTCTTTGGTTAGAACCCTCACAAGCAGACAGGTGCCCTCTGTTACCCCATGAAGGTGGTATTTCCTGCTCCTGTGTCCTTCCTAAGCTTCCAACTTCCTGGAAAACTTCTCTACCCACCTAGCACTCTCACCTAGCCAAGATCCTGCCTGGGGTAACTCAGCCCTCCCCAAGCCCCGAGTCTGGCTTCCCCCCACCCTAGCTCAGATCTTCCCAGGTCTCATGTAGTTTCAATAGAATACATCAGGGGCATCCAAGCCATTTGGTCCCTGATGCCACCTTTGGGGCAGGGTTCTGGTAAACAGAGCAGTCTTGAGGAGGCCACCAAGCAGACAAGTTCCCACTCTGCCACCAAGACAGCACAGTGAGGGCAGTGGACATGACTTCCAGGGGGCTTGGGAAGAGGCATGGTCACAGCCTTCAGGGGCAAGAAACTGAAAGAGGGTTTGGGCCACATGCTGACACTACAGAGCTGAATGGGTGGAGTGTGGGGGTCTCAGGGAGGTGACCCCCCCCTTGATGTGGAGAGGACTTGACAAATGCCACCCATAGAGGCAGGAGGACACAAGATGAGGACTCAGGGTTCTGCCACTCACAGAGCAAGTGACTTCACTTCTTCCAGCCTTGAGTCTTTGCTGGGACCACCCAATGAAGATTTATAAAGGGGACTCAGGGGCAAAATCAGCATTATTGCTAGAGATCAATAGTTATGTAAATTACCGCACATGGAACAGACAACTCACCAGAAGTGCCCTTTTCTCACCCACTTGGGGTGCCCACCATGATTATGTTCCGACCTCAAAGCAGGCAGCACAAGGCAGGCGTTGCATCGGGAAGCCAGATGTGAAACAGATGTGTGCCAAACTTCACCATTTAGCGTTTGAAACTGATGTAAGCAGCCATGCAAGAGGCCCCAGGTAGTATCACAGAACTGAATCAAACATCCCATGTGGGACACACGAGCTACAACCCGAAGTCATGGTTAAGTCACTCAGGGAGGAGCAACGGCCCCTCCTTCCCATCAGGAATCTGGTAATCTGGTCTCATTTAAAGGCGTTCTACCCCCCACCCGCACCCCTCATGTCCCTTCTCTTTCCCTGCCCTTTATTTACTTCCCCGCTGCTTTACAAACTTGTGCCAGTGTCATTGTCTAAACAGCAGGCAGCGGCTTGCAAAACAAACATGTACATGTGCATAACATGTGTATCTGATCAGTCACCAGTAGGTGAGCAAAATAAAATTGAATTTACAACCCAGGGGAGGTGTGATGTGTGAGTCAGTGTGTGCTGGGGTGTGAGTGTGTATTTGGTGATGGCACGATGGCCTCTTATCTGTATCAGAAGATGCATGATTTGTAGAAACACAGACAAATGTGTTAATTGTAGGATGAATGGCTGTGGGCATTGTAGGTCCGTCAGCCTCAGATTATACATCATAAAGGAGATCTTGATAAAAGAGTGAGTTCACGGTGGTGACATCTCATTAATTCAGCCCTGGCAGGAAACAATGAAATCTAATTTTTCCAGATAACTTGGGTTACCCCTGTAATCACTCAAACTTACAAATTAACATCTTATCAGAAACATTGCTATCTTTAACCGAAGTATTCCAACCACAATTTAATCTTCGTCTGGTAACTCAGGGCCGCCTGTGGAAGACGGGTCATTCTGTAGGCTGTGCTCAGGATAGCTTTAGCAGTAAGGGCGACCGTTTGGCCCTGCAGACTAGGGCTCCAAGTCACTGCACCTTTTGGCTTTGCATCTATAGTGTGGCTGAAGCAATTGACAAAGGCCCATAGGGATCAATTACAGCAAAATGGCTGGGGTTAACAACATCATAATCAATTGAAATGCTCTGGCTGAGCTAAAACATAATGGATTGCATCATAATCCATCTAGACTTTGCCGAGGGGCAGAGAGGCTGGAGCTGGGGTTCAGGGAAGCAGCCACACGTACCCATCTCATAACCCCAGGGAGTTGGGAGTGAGTGCCCAGCGTACCCTGGCCAGGTGCAGGTCTGTGCCTGGGGCCGATCCTCAAACTCTGGCAGTTTATACACCACAGCCCTCGAAACCATCGGGCCCTGTTGTTACTGGTTGGCTTTTACCCCGCCATGCTCCATGGAGGACTTGAGGTGGCAACCACTTGTCACCCTGAGCTTGGACCCTCTGCCCACCATCTGCTGCTTTCAGGGAAGGGGTGCCTGGCTGCAGGTGGGTCGTTCTCTGTGGGAACACCAGCATGGTGCGTTGTTTGTTTCTGCAAGTCTCCAGGAGTTTGCTGGCTGACTCAGTCCTCCTTCCAGCCCCCAGTACCCTTCTAAGGGCCTTGACTAAACTGAGGGCCAGGAGCTACATAGCTGAGGACCAAACCCTGGCTCATGGTGACTGTCACCCTAGAAGGTGAGCTGTGAGAACAGTCATAGGCCATTGCAACTGATAACAGTAAAAGTAAATAAAAGTTTGCAATCTTTTGGTTTGGAAGTTAGAGTGGATTCTATAAATTTTATTTATTTATTTATTTATTTATTTAGAGAGTGAGCGGGGGAGAGGGGCAGAGGGAGACAGAGAGAAAAAGGGGGGGGGGAGAGAGAGAGAGAGAGAGAGAGAGAGAGAGAGAGAATCTCAAGTAGGTCCACACTCAGTGAGGACCCCGACACAGGACTCGATCCCACAACCCTGGAATTATAACCTGAGCTGAAATCAAGAGCTCAGCCAGATCAACAATGAACCATCCTGCACACCTAGAAAACTGATCTGAGGATTAACACAACAATTTGCACAACCTGAACCACAGAACTCAGCAGGTATGCGGGGCAGAGAGGTGAACTGGGGTAAAGAGAAGCCATGGAGGGCAGGGAGCTGTTTTTGTGTGTGGGGAGAGGACAGAGATGGGGTGGGGGGGGTGGGAGAATATGGGAAAAGCATCCCCTCCAAAGCAGCTGGAGAGAAAGTGGAAACAGCCACAGGGACTGAACTAAAAAGGGAGAAAGGAGAGGGTTTAAATTCCAGTAAGACTATAAACGGGGGGGCACAGAGTCTGAAACTCCACAGCTCGATACCTGGCGGTGCTCTGGTGGGAAGGGCGAAGCCCCAGGAGCTGAGTGGAGTCTGAGGCTCTTCAGGCCACACGGGGACAGGCGGTTCCCCTGCTGGGAGGACACCTGGTGGAGGCTCTGTGGGTCCCCCAGGGAAAAGGCCCCAGTGGACCTGGGAGAACAACCACATTTGCTGGTGCTGGGACAAGGTCGTTAAGGGTGAAGCCTGGTGCCAGATGCATGTTGTGATTTGCCATAATCCCTGAAATGCTGCTGCTACACAATCACGTGAACTTTTTCTGGGGCGGGTGGGCACCCGGCCACAGTCTCCGGGCATTGGCAGCAGCACGGTCCTGCAAACATTCCTGGGTGCAGCCCGCACCCGGCCATCGCTCCGTGAGAGCCTCCCGTAGAGGGGCAGAATGGGTCACAGCCGCAGTCCCTCAGAAGTAAGGGGTCAGGAAACACAGCTGCATCTGAGATAAAACTCAGGAGGGAGGTTCTGCCTGGGGCTTGGTCAAGAGTCAAGTGCTCAACCAACTGAGCCAACCAGGTGCCCCTAGAGTCTATTGTAAATGTCAAATGTTGAGATCATGCATAATGCTGTTTTATATAGATTTATATGACTGTTTTATATAGATTGTCTCATCTGGTGTTCACATCAACACAATGAGGTAGCAACTAATAATACTCCCATTTTATAGATGAAGAAACTGAGGACTTGAGCAAAGACCACACCGAGGTATTCGAGAGCTCCACAGCCTAAGCTTTCCACAACTTTGCTGCTTGCCTCATGAGGTCTAACTGCCTCACCATTTCTGTCACATCACTTGTACTCTGGTTCAGGAGAGAGAGGGACAGAGTGATGACCGGCCCCCTGGACATTGCCTGCCTCCCTCCTGAGTGTTGCAGACCAGCAAAGGTTTTTTTGATGTCTGGTTTCATCATCTACTTCCAAATGTCCTCATGAT
Organism: Panthera tigris; assembly: GCF_018350195.1. Classification (NCBI taxonomy): domain Eukaryota; kingdom Metazoa; phylum Chordata; class Mammalia; order Carnivora; family Felidae; genus Panthera; species Panthera tigris. The sequence goes on from NC_056665.1 coordinate 19,891,876, forward strand.
ATCACATAAAAAAATTAGCTGACTTATTTGTTTCTTCAGATATTTTCCTTCCTTATGCAGCCCAGACATCAACTGTTCCCCTTTCCGTTGGATGCCATATCAGATCCTATAGGGGCAGGTCACCTAGGAGTAGCCCTTGTAGCGAGGAGTTGACAGGTGTAAACAAAGGAACATTTTGTTTCTTGCTCCTGGAAATGAAGGCAGAGTTAGGGTGGAAGCTCCCCTGTGTCCTCAGGGACCTGACATCTTTTGGCTCTGCCTTCCTCGGTGTGGGGCTCTGTCATGAAGGTCATTGCATCCTGGTCCCAGCCAGTAGAAAGAGCTAAAAAAGCAGGCAGACAGGACACAGGCTCATTCTTAGGGAGTTGTGTTTGTCAGGGTTCAACCCAAAAAACAAAACATCCAGAAACTACACTTGGGATATCAATCTAAAGGAGGTTGACACAGGGAGCTGGCAGGTGGAAAGAGGGAAAAGAGCAAACACAGACGCCCAGGTAGCCGTGACACCTTAGCCGCCCCAAGCAGCATTGCCCCTGGGGCTGGGGGACAGAGGAGACACGTGGTAGGGCCACAAGCAGCAGCTCAGAAGAGGGTTGTGCCATAACCTCCAAGGGAGCAGCAGGGCTGACCCTGGGAGGGCCTGAGGAAGCAGAGGCAGACTTGTATTCCGCTGCACAGCAATGGAGCATACACGCAAGCAGAAATTCTGTGCAGTTTGTGGAAAATTACAGCAACCTAGTAAAGTCACAACCACTGAGGATTCAGATGCAGCAGGAGTGGTTTCTCCCTTGCAGCAGCAAGCTAAATAAGCTTTAACTTTTCTGGCCACTGATGTGATCCTGGTGGTCTTAGGTTAGTGCGCAGTGACAAGCGGAGGGCCCACCGTGATTCAGCCAAGACCCTCAGTCCCGCACACCAGGTCCTTGATGCGGTGATGGCATGCACATCCGAGACCCCTTGAGTTACCATCTGTCAGAGGCCACATCCTGCCTGCGACACCAAGGTAAGTGTCAGCTCCAAATGTTTCACTAAGCCCTGAGTGAACTGAGTGTTGTTTGTCTATAAGGGGCTATCTACAGGGAGAGGGCAGATGTAGGTCTAGAAGTTCCCTCCTCAAGCCAGCCCCAAGGACTGTGTCTGCCCTTGTTCTATACATGTCTTCTTACAGACGAACAACACTAAGGGCGCAGTCAAGCCAACAGGTAAGAGGAGGGTCCTTGGCTCCACAGTTGAGGACAGCTGGCTCTGGGCCAGGTTCTGGAGACACTAGATTGCATCCACATCATTCCTTCACCATAATTCTGGAGGGATCATCTTGGTCCAATTCTGGGCCCCTACCAGGCCAAATACCTGTTCTTCCATATTTCCACATTACAAGTCTTACTCAAGTAAATGTCATTATTTCCCTGAGGACAACGTGAAGTCACAGTGGCCACTTTGGGTAACTTTTTTAAAAATTTGTTTAAATGTTTATTTATTTTGAGGCAGAGAGCAAGCAAATGGGGGAGGGGCAGAGAAAGAGGGAGACAGAGAATCCTAAGCAGACTCCATGCTGTCAGCACAGAGCCTGACGTGGGGCTCGATCTCAGGACACGAGATCATGATTTGAGCCAAAATCAAGAGTTGGCTGCTTAACCGACTGAGCCACCCAGGTGCTTTTGATGTGGACAAGATTGCTATTTTGACTGACATCTGAAAACACAGAAAAATAACAATCCTGAATATCCAATGGCTTACACTTTTTACTTGACATGAGGGGATCTCTAAACTCAATTGTAATTCTAAAATTGTCTACCTAGAAGATCTCCTAAATCCCAGGTGAGAAAGGAAAAAGTTCAGTGATGAATTCAGGCTCATACTTGGCACAAACATCCCAGGCTTTTCTGACCACCCCCCACCCTGCCAGCCAGTCCATCTGTGGTTGGGCCAGGAGATGCAAAGCCTTGGATGTGAGAACCTACTAGCCTGCATGACCCTAAAAGGGACACAAGGCTGACAAATCCTTAAAAACACAAAGTAGAAACTCTGCTAGCAGGGCCACTTATCAATTTTCCAAACAAAAGAGTAGCTGGCAATTAATGCTGTCACCCTAGCCATAAAGAAATAGGAACTTGAAAGTTCTGATTGGTATTCTGAAGTGGCTCCAAGGTAGAGTATAGCCAGTTCCTTCTCCTCTTCTTTCCCCACTCTCTTCCCTTTTGTTCCACCACATGAAAGACTTTGGAAATTAATTGCAATAGATTGTATTTTTCTAAAAATGTCCACTGCAATATCTCTCATTTCCTATGTTTTTCGTGAGTCTACCTACTCCCCCAGTAGGAGATAGAGCTTATGTCCATTCCCCTTGAGCTTGAACGGGCCTTTGTAACTGATTTATGGATAGGCTGGGGTAGAAGCAATGCTACGATAATTTCCAGAGCTGGGCTAGAATAGGAAGTCCAGCTTCCACATGTAGCCAACCACCGTGCTGTGAGGACACCCAACCAGACCCATGCAGAGACCCATGGAGGGGTTTATATGGGAAGGAAGCACCAGGCATGCGAAGAATGAGCCATCAGGTGATTCTGGCCCCATTCTTGGAGCTTTCCAGCTGCGTCCCAGTTATCACAGGACACAACACCCCATTCTGCCTTGCCATGTCCAAATCTCTGATCCACAGTATCTGTGAGGTAAGTGGTTGCCTTATACCACTAAGGTCTGAGGTAATTTGTTTTACGTCTGTGGAAATTCAAACATATAAGTAACCACAAAAATGTTCTGTCATCATGTGCACACTCTAGAACTAACCACCCAGGTTCACAAACCTAACACAAAAGAAAAATAAGCTAGATTGTAAGGTCTCTTAAAATCCACAGGAGATACTGTTCAAACTGGTTGTAGAGAGCTTATGTAAGTTTGAAAGAAGGTAATTCAAGAACTTCCAAAGGAAAAAGAAAAAAATTAACCCACTGATTTTGTTGTTGATTCAGATTTTTTCAAAGGGAAAAAGTTTAACTGTGATATTCATTAATGACTTTGGTTACAAAATAAGAATAAAAGCAGGTCATTCACAGCTCTTAGCTTTAAATATGGCTAGGAAATTCTTTTAAAGCCATTTTATAAATATAGAAGGATATAACTGAAAAAAAAACATTCACAAAGTTTTCTTGATAGAACACTCTATAGGCAAATTAAAGTGAGTTAGAAATTTTAATTGAAAACATCCAATTTCTGCTTCCATATAGGATATAGAAAGCTGTGAAGAACAATGAGAAAAATCTGGAAAGTCTACAAATTAGGAGTGTCCAACTTTTCTCGAATCTATCAGAAATATGAGGTTACAAAGGAACCAAATAAGCTGAATTCCAAAGAAGCAGACCCTCCTACAAAGGGAAATGGAGCACACAGCCGGTTTCCCCTTCAGCCAAGCCCAGGAGAAGCATGGAGACATCACCTCCAGGAGGTATGAAGACATCAGCTTACATTTCAGCAAATCATTGAAAGCCAAGTGTGGGCCCAGATGTAAGGTTGGAATAGCTGAGGAATGCAGACTCAGGGGAGTTGGCACTCACTTGCAGATCTCTGAGTGTTCTTGGGAGAAGCTGAGCAGGAGACTGGGGAGAGACAGGCATGTGAAGATGCAGGAGGCAAGCTGCTGTTGGAGGGCAGGCACAAGGCCTTGCCCCTTCCCCAGATCCATCCCCACTAGGAAGCAAGATCCTGAGACACTGAGGGAGGGGCACAGGTAAAAACCCACTGCTTTTGAAGGAAGAGTAGAAGCAAAACCCATTTGCCTCTGGGAGAGAGGTAGGAAACCTGTTGCCCCAAGGACATAGGGAAAAGCCCATTTCTATGATGGGAGGGAGAGGCAAGAAATCATTTGGGGCCCAAGAAATGATACCAAAAAGGCAGAGGTCTGCTACCCATGAGTGGGGAGGGACAGGAAACTCACATGTAAAATCAGAATTTAGTGACAAGGCAGAACTGAGTTGCCATGGGAAGGAGGGGAGGAATGTTGAGAAAGCCCACGCTGAAGTTCAAGATCTGCCTAACAGTGAGGCTGGACCAGGATAACAGAGGAGCCCCTCTCACCACAGGTCTAGTGTCAAGAAACAAGTCATAGCATAACTCTTGATAGAGAGGCAAGAGTATAGGAAGAGCCCCGCAGTAGCAGAGGCATTCAGAAAAGGCTGAAAGTTGAAGGGATTATCAGAAACACCAAGAGAAACTGTCTGATACCCCGGTCCCCCCTGTCAGCATGGGTAAAAGCATCCCACATTTCAAGAAATTGGAAGCCTCACCTGTGCAGCAGTACCAATAGCAACAACAAAACCCAAACCTGGTCCAATGCCTAACTGGATGGACTGAACCTCTAATACAAAAATCCAGACATAAGAGGCATGCTAATCTGCAGGTGTCAATATCATTTACTTCTGTCTGCATTGTTCTTCTACACATAATGTCTAGCATACAATAAAAAATTACATTTTTTAAAAAAAAGAGAAAACAATCTAAAGATAAAGCAATCAGCAGAAAAGATTTGATGACCCAGATAGTTGGAACTATTAGAGATTTAAAAATAAGTAATATGTTAATGCATCAGTGGAAAGGGGCGGGCAACAAGCATGAACAGATGGAGAATTTCACCAGAAAGATACCAACTATAACAAGGAGTAAAATAGAAATGCTAGAAATAAAATACATGATATCATAGATGAAGAATTCTTGTGACTGGCATGTAAGGAAAATGAATATAGCTTTGGAAAAATCAACAAACTTAAAGATAGGTCAATAGAAATGATGTGAACTGAAACACAAGGAGAAAAAAGTGGTGAAACCAAATCAGAGCTCCAAAAACTGTAGGTAGGACATCATCAGATGACCTAACACACAGGTAATTAAAGTCAGAGATGGGTAAGAGAGAATTTTAAGGTAATTTGAAGAGAAGAAATATTTGAGGATAATAGTCAAGAGTTTTCCAAAAATAATAATGGACATCCAACCATAGAGCCAGAATTCAGAGCACTCCAAGCAAAATAGCAAAAAGAAAGAGAAAGAAAAAGAAAAAAAACACCAAACCACCACCAACAAAAAAAATACACACACACCCCTATACACATCATTGTCAAACTGCTCAAAGTGGAAGATGAAAGTTTCAAGGTAGCCAGAAAAGAGAGGGAAGTTACACACAGAAGAGTGAAGAAAGAGTTACAGAGCACTTCTAATCAGAAACTATGTGAGCTCAAATACAATAGAATGGCATCTTTAGAAATGCTGAAAGAAAAAAAAAATCTGTCAACTCAGAATTCTGTACTCCGTGAAAATACCTTTCAAAGTTAAGGTAAAACACAGACATTTTCAAACAAACAAAAGCTGAGAGAATTCACTGGCCGCAGACCTGCATAATAAGAACTGTTAAAAGACTTCTTGAAGCAGGAGTGATAGTCACCCCAAGCAGGGCAGGATGAACCCTCCCCCACCACCGTCCTAGAATAGTTGAGATGTTGAGACTGATAATGAGTGTCACATACACCAAGAAGATATGGAAAGATTTATTATTCATGGAATTTCCTGAGGAGAGGAGAGAAGGCACAAGCCAGTCCAAATGACAAGAGCAAAGTGGGGTCAGTGACTCTGGCTTACACTGTGGCTGAGGGTGGGGCCAAGGAAAGGATTCAGGCACTCAGGCTGGAGTTTGTGTGGTTTGAACTTCCTGTTGGCACCATCAGAAGGAATGTACAGGATTTCTTTCAGGACCAGCTTTCTATTGGCTTTTGCCCCAGATGTGGGGCAAAAACAGAAGAAGGAGTGGGGCTTGCAAGCTGTAAGTGGTCCAACAACAAAAGTGGAATCCTATTCTTTATTACATGTAGTATGATGGCAGGTGGAAACTTGGATCTATACAGAAATAAAGAGCATTATTTTTAATCACAGTAACAGATAATTCACAGCTTCTGGTTCCAGACAAATTGGAGTAATCGCATTTCACCTTATTGCCCCCACTGTTTGCATCCAAAACTCTGAACAAAACACATAAAGGGGCACCTGGGTGGCTCAGTTAAGCATCTTGACTCTTGATTTTGGCTCAAGTCACGATCTTACGAGATTGAGTCCCACGTCAGGCTCTGTGCAATCAGTGTGGAGCCTGCTTGGGTTCTCTTTCTCTCTCCCTCCCCCACACCCTTTCAAAATAAATTTAAAAAAATACATAAAGCAACCATTAGAAGGCTCTGAGAGATGGAAATGAAAAGTTGGGCTGCCCAAGGACCTTGGGATTTGAGGGAAAACCAGGCAGTGATTTCCTTCAGGGTTTTGTGTTTTGTTTGTTTGTGTGTGTGTGTGTGTGTGTGTGTGTGTGTGTGTGTGGTTTGTATGTGTGTGTGTGTGGGGGGGGTATTTTAGCCCCCTACATATCCTTGTCTGAACACTAGAGACACCTAAAACCCAGAAATGTCAAGAAACAGACCAAAAAAATAAAAGCTCCAAAGAAAGCTTCTTCTCTCTGGCCAAAAGCTTTGACAAAGGGAAACCCTGCAGGATGGAACCCACTCTATTCCAGATGGAACTCTGCACAAAATTCTACCCCACCCCCATCCAACCTGCAGCTGCAGGGAGTGGAGGCAGAGCCATCAACCACCCTGCCCTATACTGACGAGGAGGCAGCCTCCTTCCTCCCATTGGGAGGATGGCAATGAGGATTGTAGGCAGAGACCTACTGACCATGCTTGCCCAGCACTAATGAGGAAATCCACCTCGTCCACACTGGGATTTGGGGCAGACTTTGGGGTGAAATCCCAATAACCTTTCTTTAAAAAAAATTTTTTTTTAATATTTATTTATTTTTGAGAGAGACAGAGACAGAATGTGAGTGGGTTAGGGGCAGAGAGAGAGGGAGACACAGAATCCGAAGCAGGCTCCAGGCTCTGTGCTGTCAGCACAGAGCCCGACATGGGGCTCGAACTCACAAGCTGTGAGATCATGACCTGAGCCGAAGTCAAACGCTCAACCGACTGAGCCACCCAGGCGCCCCCCAATAACCTTTCTGATCCTACACTAACATGAGCATAGGTGGCACCCCTCCCCCTCCCTTTCTAGCACTGCAGAGACTGTGGAGGATCCCTGTCTACCATCTCTGCCCTACTAAGCAAATATCAGCAAAAGGTGGTGCTCTTCCACCACCCACTGGTATATCAGCTTCAGAGACAATGACCATTCCCCCATGCACTAAGCAAGCAGCAATAAGAAGGCACCACCCCTTTCCTCCAAATCAGAAAGTGAGTGAGGGGTGGGGGGCAGTTTATAGGAAAAAGAAAAACTAAGACAAGGATACTTTACATCTGTGTAGGAAGTCCTGGACAGACCCCAAAGCAGTCCAGCCCATGCATGAGCAACCAGAATGAATACATCAAGAGAATGGAAAACTTGACTATAATGTCAAACACTGCTCTCATTGCAGATTGGCCTCTGAGTGGCACACAAGCTGGACACACCAAAACGGCGCTGCAAACTAACTTGGCATTTGAACCACAGCCCACAAAAGTGTGTCAGAACATGCACTCTGGACCTAAACAGGTTGACTGCCTGCTGAGAAAGATTTAAATAGAAACCAGAATCTCGTAACAACACTCAAAATGTCCTGGTTACCCACAATTACTCATCATACTAAGACCAGGAGAGTCTCAACTTGAATGGGAAAAGACAATCAACAGACATGAATACCAAGATGATACAGATGCTATGACTATGCGACAAGGATTTTAAAGGATCACCCACAAAAATGTTCTGAAAAACAAGTACTAACACTCTGAGGGAAAAAAAAGAACAAATACAAACCTTAGTAAGCAAAGAAGATGAAGACTTAAGAAGAACCCAATAAAAAACTGAGAACTGAAAAATGAGGTAAGTGAAATTTTAAAACTCACTGAATGGGCTGAATAGCAGATGGAGATGACATAAGAAGGAATTGATGAACCTGAAGATAGAATAATAGAAATTATTGGGGCACCTGGCTGGCTCAGTAGGTTCAGTGACCAACTTCGGCTCAGGTCATGATCTCACAGTTTGTGGGTTTGAGCCCTGCGTCAGGCTCTGTGTTAACAGCTCAGAGCCTGGAGCCTGCTTCGGACTCTGTGTCTCCTTCTCTCTCCACCCCTCCCCAACTTGTGCTGTCTCTCTCTCTCTCTCTCTCTCTCTCTCTCTCTCTCTCTCTCTCAAAAATAAGCATTAAACAAATTAAAGAATGATAGAAATTATCTAATTTGAACAGATTGAGAATAGATTTTTAAATGACAAGAATCTCAGAAACGTGGGACAATAACAAAAAAATCTGACATTCATATCATCAGAAATTCAGTAAGAATATGGTGCTGAACATAAATAATGAGTGAAGACTTCCCAAATTTGGCAAAAGACAAACTTACAGATTCAATAAGTTGAGCAAACCCTAAAGAGGATAAACTCAAAGAAATCCATGCCTAGGTATATCATAATCAAATTTCTCAAAACTAAAGACAAAGAAAAAATCTTGAAAGAAGCCAGAAAAAAATGTATTACCTGCAGCAGTAAACTACTCAAATGACAGCACATTTCTCATCAGAAATTATAAAGGCCAGAAGAAAGTGTCATGACATATTCAAGTGCTGAAAGAAAAAACCTGTCACCCAGAATTTTGTATCCAGCAAAACTATCTTTCAGAGATGAAGGTAAAATAAAAGTATCCTCATATAAAAAAAAAAGTAAGAAAATTTTTCATCAGAAGACTTGCACTTAAAAAAATTATTAAATTTTTTTTTATGTTTATTTATTCTAGAGGGGAGGAGAGGCAGAGAGAGATAATAGAGAGAGACAGAATCTGAAGAAGCCTCCAGGCTCTAAGCTGTCAGCACATAGCCTGACACGGGGCTTGAACTCACAAACTGTGAGATCATGACCTGAGCCAAAGTTGGACATTTAACCAACTGAGCCACCCAGGTGCCCTCCAAAAAAAAAATTCTAAGGAAAGTTCTTCAGACAGAAAGGAAACCTGGAATGATGTTAGGAATGAAAGAGCTATGTAAAGGTTGTATTAGTTTTCTATTGCTATACAACTAATCATCAGAAACTGGGAAGCTTAGAACAACACATGTGGGATCAGGAGTCTGGGATGATTTAGTTGGCTTCTCTGCTTCAGGGTCTCACCAGGCTGCAATCCAAGTACCAGTGAGGGTGCTCCTTCTGGATCTTGGGGTCTTCTTCCAAGCTCCCATGGCTGTTGGAAGAATTCACTTCCTTGCAGTTATAGGATTGAAGCCCTCAGCTCCTAAGAGTCCAGTTCCTGGCCATATGGCCCTCCAAATATGTTCATCTCATAGCAACTCACTTCTTCAAGAACTCCTGTGATTAGGTTACAGCCACCTGCAACAAGGCAATGTCAATCACTGCCAAAAGTGGTCCACTTTTGTCAGGGTGAAGTCAATGAAGCCTAGCAGGGAGCTGAACATGCTCCCCAACTTGTACCTACACACTACACCTAAACAGAAGGGTTTGAAAAAAAAAGAAAGAAGACCAAACAGGTCTCACAACACAATACTCAAAATGCCCAAGATACAATTAAAAAAATCACCTGTCATATAATAATGAGGGTGATCACAACTTGAGTGAGAAAAGATAATCCTAAGGTGCCAACACTGAGATGACTCAGATGTTGGAATTATCTGACAGGGATTTTAAAGCAGCAATAAGAAAAATGCTTCAATTATGAATACTCTGAAAACAAATTAAAAAACGCAAAATCTCAGCAAATAAACTGAAGATAAAAAAGAACCAAAGGGAAATTATAGAACTAAAACTTCAATAATTTAAACTAAAACCTCACTAGACAGGCTCAATAGCAGATTTGAGATGAGTGAGGAAAGAATCAGTAAACTCAAAAACAGATCAATAGAAATTTCCAATATGAACAACCTGAGGAAACAGACTAAAGAAATGTTTAAAAAGAACAGTGCCTCAAGAACCTATGGGACAATAATAAAATAAAATCTAACATTTGCATCATTAGAGTCTTAGAAGAGGAGAAAGTGTATGGGGTTAAAAAAATGAAGAAAAATGGTTAAAAATCATTTTTAAAAATTCAACAAATCTAAAAGCAAGCAGGAAAAGAGGGGAAAGAATGGAACAAATAGAAAACAACTAACATGATGGCAGAGTTAAATCCAACCATATTGCTAGTGATGTTAAATGTAAATGGTCTAAAACCCCCCAATTAAACAGCAGAGATTGTCTAAGGTGTTTAATTGGGGGATTTATACAGCCAAATATATGCTGTCTAAAAGAAAATATACAAACATAGGTTACAAAAGTAAAAGGATGAAAAAAGATATACCCAACAAATACTAATAAAATAAAAGGAGAGGTGTTTATACTAATATCAGACAAAGTAGACTTCAGAACAAGGAATATTAGCAGAGACACATCATGATAATAAAGGGGTCAATCCATTGAGAAGATATCACAGGTTCTCAAAAACTGAAACATAGAATTACCACATGATTCAGCAACCTACTCTGGTTATATACCCAAAGTAATTGAAAGCAGGGATTCAAACGAATATTTGTATAACCATGTTCATAACAGCATTATTCACAATAGCCAAATGTAGAAGCAGCCCAAATTTCTATCAACAGATGAATGAATAAACAAAATGTGGTATACACAAATAATGGTATGTTATTCATATTTACAAAGGAATATAATTCTGACACATGCTACAATATGGGTAAGCCTCAAAGATATTATGCTAAGTGACACACAAAAAAACAAATATTGTACAGTTCCACTTATAAGAGGTACCTAGAGTCATCAAATTCATAGAGACAGAAAGCAGAATGATGGTTGCCAGGGACTGGGGGAGGGGGAATAAGGAATTGTTTAATGGGTACAGAGTTTCAGTTGGGAAGATGAAAAACTTCTGGAGATGGATGGTAATGATGGCTCTACAACAATATGAATGTACTTAATCCCACTGAATTAAGCACATAAGAAGGTCAAAATGGTATGGGGTCCCTGGTTTGCTCAGTTGGTTGAGCGTCCAACTCTTGATTTCAGCTCAGGTCATGATCTCACGGTTCCTGGGTTTGGGCCCTGTATCAGGCTGTGGGCTGGCAGTGAGGATCCTGCTTGGTATTCTCTGTCTCCCTCTCTCTGCCACCCCCCACTCATGTGCACACTCTCCCTCTCTCTCAAAATAAATAAATATTTTTTAAAATGGTAAATTTTGTTATATAAATTTTACAACTGAAAAAAAAAAAGAAGTCATCACAATCTTAAATGTGTATGCTTAACAGGAGAGTAACAGTTGACAGAACTAAAAAGAAAAATACATAAATCCACCATTATAGTTGGAGATGACAATACTCCTCTGTCAATAATTGATAAAGTAAGTAGGTAGAATACTGGCAAGAATGTAGAAATCCTAAAAAAGTACTATCAACCAACTTGACCTAATTGACATTAATAAAACAATTAATTGGAGAAGAATAATACATTCTTTTTAAGTATGTATTTAACATTATCATTACAGATGATATTTTGAGCCATAAAGCAAACCAATGAATTTAAAACAATTAATACAAATTTTATTCCCTGACCACAATGAAATTCAACTAGAAATTTAAAAATGGTGTCTTGAAAATTCTCATATATTTGGAAATTAAATAGTACATTTTAAAATAACCCTTGGGTCAAAGAGGGAAACCAAATGACGACTTACAAAATACTTTTAATTGGACATAACAGAATTAGTGAGATATACCCAAAGTTTGGGGGGGGGGTGGAATTTACAACATTAAATACTTATATTAGGAAATGAGAAATGGGGCACCTGGGTGGCTCAGTTGGTTAAGAATCCGACTCTTGATTTCATCTCAGGTCATGCTCTCATGGTTCGTGAGTTCAAGCCCCACATGGGGCTCCACGCTGGCAGTGTGGAGCCTGCTTGGGATTCTCTCTCTCCTGTTTTCTCTGCCCCTACCCTGCTTGCTCTCTCAAAATAAATAAACTTAGAAAAGAAAAGAGAAGAGAAGAGAAGAGAAGAGAAGAGAAGAGAAGAGAAGAGAAGAGAAGAGAAGAGAAGAAGAGAAAAGAAGAGAAGAGAAGAGAAAAGAAAAGAAAAGAAGTGTCTTGAATCAATGGTCCAAACTTCCACCTTAGGAAAACTAGAAAAAAGTCGGGGAGTATTGCTTGTATTCTATGTATTTTTTTATATTTAGAGGCTAAAATTACAGTCTAGCTACTAAATGTAGTACTGGTTACTACCTTTTTCCCCTTCTCGATGTGAACTCACATTTGCTGCCACATTTTTTTTTTGCTGTGAAATGAGTTCCTTGATCAGAAGCAATTTTGTGTGAAGCAGTAAACAAGATTACGGGAGGCAAACTCATATCCACAATGTGTCTATATATACACTACAGGAAATTGCCATTTGTTTTTTAAAAATAGCTTTTTATAATATATTTTATTTATATAAAATAGCTTTTATATTGAGATATAATTCATATATCATAAAGTCTACCAGCTTAAATATAACTGGCTCTTTTTCACTTTAGCACAGTGTTTTTGAGGTATGTCCATGTTAAAACATGTATCAGTACCCCACTCTTTTCTAAGACTGAGTAACATTCCATTGTATGGATATACCACATTTACTTCTGCCATTATTCTCAGGTGATGGATACTTGGGTTGTTTCCATTTTTTGACTATTATGAATAATGCTGCTAGGAACAAGTTTTTGTATGTGCACATATTTTCATTTTTCTTGTGCATATACCTAGGAGAATTGCTGAATCACGTGGTAACTCTGTTTTAAAAATTTAAGGGGTACTTCCAGGGGTACCTGGGTGGCTCAGTTGGTTAAGCATCTAACTTCGGCTCAGGTCATGATCTCACGGTTCATGGGTTTGAGCCCCATGTCAGTCTCTGTACCTCCCTTTCTCTCTCTCTGCCCCTCGCCTGCTCACGTTCTCTCAAAAGTAAATAAACATTAAAAAAAAATTTTTTTAAAGAACTTCCAGACTGTTTTCAAAAGTGGCTGCAATCATTTTACATTTCCATCAGCAATTTAAGAGGGTTCCAATTTCTCCACCTCCTCACTGATGCCCGTTATTGTCCTTTTTATTATAGTCCTTCTAGTGGGTGTGAAGCGGTGTGTCATTTCTTGTGTTCCTGTGTAATGTGGGCAACTTCATGAGATCATGTGAATAAATTCCTATTTATTTTTTCTCTCTGAGCAGTTTGAAAGTCGTATTGTGTGTTCTATTCAATGTTTTGTGGTGTGACAGCGAGAGGTAAGGCAGGGAAAACTCAGCTGAAACTATCTTTGCTAAACTGGTCTCTTCATTGAGATTTGCTAAATGTTTTTTCTTCCCCTAGTTACTTAGTGCATTTCATGACCCATGGAGGTCACCTTGGGCTTTGGAGCCTTTCTCTGGTTCAGTGCAGAACCCTCAGATCCAGCAGAAAATCAGTCCTGGTTGTTCACAAGTTCCCCCCTCCATCTCTTTCCAGAAATCCTTTCCACTGCCCTCTCACAGTAACCGGGGAAAGATAAGGATATTCCCCTTGCCCCTAATCAGTCTGTTCCTCTTGCGAGTGGGTTCCTGAATTTTGCTGACTCACCAAGACCATTTGCATGAGTAGCCTGGCACTTGAGCAATGTACTTTTTCTTCTCTTACCAGTTTTTGACATTTTTGACATTTGGTTAGGTCTTTTTCCTTGTTTGCTGATGGGTTGTTTGTTTTTCGCAGGAAGTAAGTGCCAGTTTTTACTGTATTGTGTTTGTGTCATCAGGCATTTGAAAGGGATGTGTTGTAACCCAGCTGCACTCCACCACTTTATGCAGTCTTAGCAATACTTTTCGGTATTTAAGCTTACTGCTGGGGATTCCCCATTATCCACTTTTTGAACAAACAGTCCCTGTGCACCTACTGTGTGCCAAGCAGGGATCTCTAAGTGGAGCTATTGCACAGAACCAGAGCCCTGCCATTGTGGAGCCTCTTAGTAAATTATGCCCAAGTGTCTCCACCAAAACATCCTCATTTTGCATAAAATTGTGTTTGTAGAAAACAATTTCAATTTTTGAAATCTAAGGATTTATACCAAATTCACCCAGGTTATAAAATTAACTCACATACCCCCTAACGTTCTGTGACACTTCCAGCAAATATGGCATGGTCAGAAAGGAAGCTTCAGAGCAGAAGTGAAGGAATCTGCCCTTCATTTTTAAGCACCTGATTGTTATATTTGAAAAGCTGCATCAGATACAGCTCGTGTTCCACTCTTTGCTTTGTGGGATGGATTGAAATCATTTGCAAATTCCTTAGTTGATGATATGCCAAAAATAAAAGCAATTCTAGCAGAAAGTATTAAAGACTTGGGGCAAAGAGAAGACATTTTAAAATCTTGCAAGTATTAAGATCTTAAAAGAATCTTTTTATAAGCACCATGAACCAGAGCTGTTCATCAGCAATTTGCAGAAACCAGATGAACACGGTGCTACAGCCAATATTTACTAAAAGCCAATTTCTGTGCATTACCTCCCTGCAGCCACCTCAACTGCAGTCCCTGTAACACCTCAAGTGTTTCAATACCTCTAACACACCCATGGCATTAACTCAGCAAATATATGAACCACTGTGCAAGACATTGTGCTTAGGACAATGGGGGAGATAGAAATAAATAACACAGCACCTGCCCAGGAGGAATTACTAAGGCAAGTGGGAGAGCCCGGACAAAGCAAGGGAAAGATTCTTAAGACAAGGTAGCGACATATGGCATGCTGCAGTGATAAATTCTAGATTTCCAGAGAACCCTCAATAGAGGATGAGGACTGACAGGGTCTCCACCCATGTAAAGCTTCCTTAATAGCTCCTTGACAGAGCCCACAGCACACATGACTACAGCCTGAAGGTCAGATCCAAATGACCTTTTTGCTGCTAGCAGAGGCCCATGGAATTTTCTAGAGATCACACCCACCCTCTGTGGTATCCTTTGAAAGTAATTTTATTAGTTTTTTTTTTTTTTTTATGGGCCACATGAGTTCATCATTCATAAATTTGTTTAAACTGTATTTGGAAATCTCATTTTCCTGCTAGTTGTATATCTCAGAGGCCCTCGGCTCCACCGAATCCTGGGTAGGAGGCATCCCAGATTTACTTATATTTTTTAGGTCCCAAAGTATCCTCTTGTCAAGGTTTCTTAGGACTTTAGAACAATTTCATTTGTATGTCTCCTTTCGTGGATTCTGCAGCTTTCAGTTTTCATCTTTCAGACACTGGAACTTCATAATTTAACTCAGGCCCCAAAGCCATAAAGATGGTCAACTGTCAAAGCAGCTGCTGCCTACTTTCTCCATGAGCACGGTGCACAGCCAACCACTCCTGGTAGTTCCCTGGCTCCTCGTGTGGTCGCTCAACAGGGAAATGCCAGAGAGTCTCTTCCACATAGAGCTACTCTGGAGGAGACTCAGGGGGAATTTTTGTAATAGGACTAATATATTAGTCCCTCTTTTCTTTTTTAAGTTTATCTATTTTTTGAGAGGGAGGGAGGGAGGGAGGGAGGGAGAGACAGAGAGTGAGTGGGGAAGGGGCAGAGAGAGAGGGAGAGAGAGGATCCCAAGTAGGCTTTGTAGTGTCAGCGCACAGCCCAACTTGGGGCTTGAACTCATGAACTGTGAGATCATAACTTGAGCCGAAATCAAGGGTCCACACTTAACTGGGCCACCCGGGTGCCCCAGGGGAAATTTTTAATAGTTAGCAAAGGGGCTGTTTCCTTATAGGGACAGAACCTCTACTAAAGAAATACTGGCTCAACCAAGAGTCTCATATATCCATGACAGATAAGAAAGTGGGTTTCCCCAGAAAAGAAAGGTCCATGCAAACTGCGCTAATTCCATCTGGAAGCACTGCACCAAGCTCTGTGGTCCTAGGAAAGAAGTTAACATCTGCTGTTTCTGGAAACATAATGGAAATGCGCCACCTAGTGACCACAGATGGAACTGCTACTTTTCAAAAAAAACCCCAAAACAAAAAATCCACCTTGGCTGAAGATTCTGAGCTTCCAAAGCAGCCCATTCTTACCTGGCAGGTTATCACACCAAAGTGATTCAATACCCCTGTATTTTATAGGTAAACTATAATTAATAATCTTGTGAAGAAAATGTTTTTTTTTTTCCTCATGAGATTTATGGAGACATTCTGAAAAATATTTTATAGCTTCTAGATCAGATAGGCTGGTTATCTATCTTCTAGCTATTAACATAAATGTTTAAAAAGTAATACTCAGATACTCAAGTTTGAAAGGAAAAAATGCTAAGAATTTTTTAATGTTTCAAAGGAAACCCTGAATAAAATGCATTTGCAATAACTTTTTCTTTCCACTAAAGGGTCTACAAACAGATTTATAAAGACTCGAAAACACTTTTTAACACTTCCACTGTGTCAATAAACCAGCCAATTATGAATATATCTGTTGAAATGGAGTAAGGCTCTGGAAAAGAAATATTTTACCTCAACAACAGTTGTTATGATTACTTAAGATCGTATCTTAATACAGAAAACAGTTCTACATGCTTCTTAAAGTAACTTGTAATTATTTTAATTTTTTGGTGCTCTTGCAAATACGTGACTAACAAAATTCAAACCACAGCAACTACACATAAGAGTTCTGTGGTTTACTTCAAGCATCTGTATATAAAGAACCAAACTACATAGATATACACTGCAAAACTTATAGGTGAAGTTTAGGTTAGACAACTTTATTAGCTAAAGAACAAAAACACGTTCCACTTTCTGCAATCACAGCTGAAAAAGCTTTTCAAGGAGATCCAAGGATGTATGGACTTAAACAATCTGAAACTAAAGTCATGGGAATTCAGTAGATTCTCAACCACTGCATTTGTTCTAGTTTAAGTCAGTTTAAATTTTTTCATAGAAAAAAACAGATTTCAGGCAAATAAAAACAAATTCCAGATAAACATGGTTCGGTGTTGTTTTTTTTTTTTTATTATTTTACCTTTATCAAGGCAGGCAAAGTACAGATGCTGTACATTAAAAACATACAAATACATTACTCACAGCACATCAACTCCTACAGGCAAAGAGACTGGGAAGCACTGCTCCTCTGAAGCTCGGAGCCACAGCTAAATGTACAAGGAGCCATCTGCTGGTCCCACGTAGCCAACGCCAATCAGCAAGACGTCTATCAGCGTCCATATCCCCAGGCCGCCGAAGCTGAAGAGCTTGCCAAGGCCTTCCCGCCACTGACCCAGGTAGAAACGGTCAGCGCCAAACCCCCCGAGGGTGATGCTGCAAAAGCAAACAGGAAGGGGGTCCATCAGCCATACCCCCCAGGGTAGCTCAAAAATGGCATGGAGTCGCACTTGTAAAAGGGCCTCAAATGATCACAACCCCTGATGAGAACACAAACATACAACGTCAAATAACCATGGGCCAGAAGACTGTTTTAATGTCAAAAGTAGGGGCGCCTGGGTGGCTCAGTCGGTTAAACATCCGACAGCAGCTCACTAAGGTCATCATCTCATGGTCCAGGAGTTCGAGCCCCATGTTGGGCTGTATGCTGACAGCTCAGAGCCTGAAGCCTGCTTTGGATTCTGTATCTCCCTCTCTCTCTGCCCCTCCCTGCTCGCGGGTGCACGTGCACTCTCTCTCTCAAAATAATAAACATTAAAAGAATTTTTTAAAAAGCCAAAAAGTAAAAAAATTTTTAGCTATACTGAATCTGAAGTTCATCTTCTGAAGAAAAGTAATCTGTCTCATTGCTTTTTCATCTAGAAAATGGCATATCCAGAACAAAGCAGGGAGCCAGTCCAACAGGAAGTACACGGACAGAGTCAGGAGGTGGTGTCGTCATGAAGCAGCCCAACACCTCCTGACTGTCCCAGATCAAGTCGCCTGAGCTCTGTCACTCATCTCCAAGCAATGAGTGTCGAGAATAAATGACTTTAAGGTTCCTCCAAATTCTAAGATCTAATGCTATTCAGACAACTTCTCGTTGTACTTCTTTTAAATGTTTCATCATGGAAAATTTCAAGCCATGTAAGAGTAAGAAGAGAAGAGAGCAGTACCCATGACCCAGCTCCAACAATTCTCAGCATGTGGTCAACCCCGTTTCACCCGTACTTCCCCCCACCAACCTCCCCCACCCCCCCACATTGGAGTACTTTGAGGTAAACCCTGGATATTCTCCCATTCAGGGAATATTCTGAAAGAAATGATGCTGAGCTCTGAGCAGAAAACTATTCTTACATTTTAAAAGTCAAGCTGTTAAATGTACCATGGTAATTTAAGATGTTAACAATCTTGGGGCAACCAGTTGAGAGGGGGACAGGGAACAATCACTGTAACTTTTCTGGAAGTCTGAAGTCATTCCAAAATAAAACATTTACTTAAACAAAAAGTCAATTGTCAGTTTTCATTTGAACCACTGCTGACAAAGACCCTGGCCAGTTAACAAATCTCGTTTTTGTTGTATCTAATTTTCTATTTTGGACTTTTACTTTCCAGCTGTGACTTCCTGCCAGGCAGGATCTGGTCTCTCCTCAGCCCAAACCCTAAAGCAGTGGTTCTCACAAAGCAAGGGGCTTTGCTGAGGGGCAACTTAGCAGTATCTAGAGACACAGGAGTGCTACTGGCATCTAGTAGGTGGAGTTCAGAGATGCTAACCACCCTACTGTGCACAGGACGGTGCCACAACAAAGAATTATGTGGCCGAAAGTCAACAGTGATGAGGGTCAGAAACCTAGCCCACATCACACAGGCCACAGGGTCTCAAGCTTTAATGCTAAACCTTCAACTGTAGGTGCCCCGACTTTTAATTAGTGAATTGTTTAACCAGCATCCCACCTGCCTTCCCACTGAGGGAAAGAATTGGTACAATTTTTTTCCCCCAAAGCTGTTGAAAAGTTTAACAAATTCAAGCACATTTTAATGTTAAAATTGTAAGTCCGTGCTTATCTCTGGATGGTGGAATTACAGGTGATTTTTAGTGTTTTATTTGGTCATTTTCAATTTTTCCAGTTTTACTAAAAACCAAGTACTGGGTAGGTATCAGTTTTTATAATAAAGGAGGAAGTTACTAAAAATTAACACTATGAATCATAAACCTATCCATCCGAAATAGTATATAGCATTTTTGCTGAATCACAATACATTCAGGATGGGGAAACCATGACTGGTTCTAATAATCTATAATAATGATTAGGTAAGTCATCTCAAAAAGTATGCAGGCATCCTGGGAGAAAGGCTAACATCCTGCCATTAAATTCCATAAAGGGACTGGTCTGATCATCTCACTAACCCCATGCAGCTTCATTGCCTAGGCCTAGCCAACAAATGTGAAAGAATCTGAGTGAAGGAGGAACTCGGCTGAGTTCAATGTATGGAAGATTCCATTGATCCCAATGGAACCCAAATGGCACCCTCAACTTACCAGTAGCCACGCTTACCTCAGAGCCAGAGCAGTAGACCACTTATAACCTCCAGTCCAGTTGCAGTATAGCATTTTTGGAAAAGTACGGTTACCTTAAAAAAAGGGAAAATACTCTACATTAGAAACATGGGTAAACAAATACTCTTACACAGTGACTAATGGTCTTGTAATGTGAAACCTAAAAATCAACTCTTTATGGTAATTAAAGTTTGCTACGGTCAATGGTAGAAAGTCCTTACCATCTCTAAGCTTACATTTAATATTTAATCAGAGAAGGAAGGATTACAGTTTGAAGTATGTGAAACGCCCTACCAGCTATCAAGCCTTCAGCGAAGTTTAGGGTCAGACAGTGTGGTACTGAAACAGACAAATCAAGCAATGGGAAAAGGAGAGAGCCCAGCGTCCCCGCCCCCCTCCCCGACAAACACACACACACACACACACACATACACACACACACACACTCACTCTTCCTGTGGGAGACAGGGCACACGCAGACTGGCCTGGACACTCGGGAGACAACTGGCTATCCACGTGGGGAGAAAAGTAAACCTGCATCTACTTCACACCACATTCCCAACACCAATTCCAGGTGGATTACAGACCTCTATGTGAAAGGCCAAACTTCCAACTTTCAAAAGAAAATATAGGGAAAAAAAGGGCTAACGATGAAAGGCTAATAACTTCAACTAACTAAAATTTTCAAGTTCTGCTAAAAAAAAAGTCAAGTAAAGTCAAGTTCTATTCAAAAGACACACACACACAAAAAGTGGAAAAACTAAAAATCTGGGAAAGGATTTTAGGAACACCAAAAGGTTATTATCCAAAATATAAAAGAATTTACAGAAATTTTTAAGAAAAAGACAAAACTTATGAACAGTAAGTACTGGAGAATATGTCGATTAAGAATAGTTATGTACCAGGGCATCTGGCTGGCTCAGTGGGTTAAGCATCTGAGTCTTGATTTCGGCTCAGGTCATGATCTCAAGGTTCATGGGTTCAAGCTGAGCCCGTCGGGCTCTGTGCTGACAGTGCAGACTCTGCTTGGGATTCTCTCTCCCCCTCTCTCTGCCCCTCCTTTGCCCTCTCTCTCAAAATAAATACATAAGCTTAAAAAAAAAAAAGGAACAGTTATGTACCAATAGTGGGAATGTAAATGTTGAAACCATTTTGGAAAATAGTACATGCTAGAGAGTATATGCTACACAAACTCGTGCACACCTGCAACCAGGAGAGGATACGTACAAACACTTTAAAAGCACCACAATCCGTGAGAGCAAAAAACTGTAAATAATCCAAATACACAGGAGAATGGATAAACTATGATACAATTTCACAGTGGATATTATACAGAAGAAAATAAATAGATAAGACACATGGATGAATCTTAGAGACATGATGCTGAGAGGAAAAAAGTACAAGAAAACATAAACAGACTATTATTTTACAAAAGTCTAAAACCTGCACCATTGAATAATATATCATACTATATTTTGTTATATACAAGTGACAAGAACTATACAAAATGTAAAGAAAAGGAAGTGGGATGATGATGAAAAGAAAATTCACCAGGGCGGTCACCTCTTGAGAGAAGGTAGGGCACTGGGTGCAGGAAAAGCACCCAGGTAGTTTCAGTGGCATCAGACTGCTTTAGTTGTTAATTTGGGTGAAATGCTATTACTATACATCAGGCTTAATACCTTACACATTTTTTTCTTGTTTGTTCAAATATTACATTTTAAAAGATTAAATTACAAGTTTTCTAGGTTTTTTTTTAGTTCATTGAGTTTATTTTTTTATTTTTCAGTTGACATATGATGCTGTATCAGTAATTCAACAACGATCTGTTAAGCTGTTCTCACCACAAGCGTAACTACCGTCTGTCACCACTGAGTTTATTATTAGTGAGGCTTGGTGTAACTAATAAATGTTTCTGATTAGACAACTGAATTCTCTAATTGCTAATTGAAGTTCCACATGCAAGCTTAAAGGAAAGTCTTCTGCTCACGAACTTCGCTGAACCCCACTTACCCAAGCAGTGAATGTGGTCCCGCACCGTGCAGTTGGCAGTGTAGCGTTGCCGAGGACAGGACACTGTCATGCAGCTGGTGGAGTTGGAACACTCATAATCGGTTTCTGGAAGCTGCCAGCAAAACCTGCAAGTCATGTTGATGACGAAGTTCTTTTGGGATTTGAAGTCTTGATCCTAAATGCCCAAGGACGTAGAATGAATCAATCATCATATAGCAGTTAATATGCCAATAAAAATACAAGGCACAAAGCTTCTAAAAGACTTCTCCTCCTGGTAGAAAGTGCAGAAAAACAGGTACAAACCAATATGTGTGCAAAACAAATGTATATGGTATGATCCTATAGTCATGAAAATATACACCCCAAAATATATACCTAAGGGAAAAAAATCTACATAAAGTTACATCAAAATAACAACAGTCATTCCAGGATGGTAAGATTATTTTACCACTTTCACTTGTATAATTTTTCATAATGAGCATGTGTACTTTTGTAATACAACAAAAAAGGGGGGGGGTGTATTTTATCAAGCCACAGTCACAGAGAGCTGGAAGGATGGATGAGTACATCTGTTCAAGGTCACTGAGTTGCAAGTGATGTGTAGAACCCATGTTCCCCAACCCCAGTCCGATGCTCCCAGGAGTACAACACAGATTGGCTACCGAGTCTCAAATCTCCACTATGGCCCAGTACCAAAGGGCTGTTACCACTGCTCACATCTCTACTGGGTAAGCACTCAACTCAGAACCACACTCAAAAAAGGTTCACTGTTGGTGCTAAGCTTTTAAGACCAGAGGGTTTTTCCCTTTGATTTAAAAAAAATCATTATTTTGTTTTCTGCTTGTAAGAGTAGGACATGCACTATGTGAGTTGCACATTTGGAACTTACAAGAAAAAACCTGTAACCTCCCCAGAGTGAACCACTTTTAATCTTTCCTTATTTCTTCTGGTAATATAGATTTATGTAAGTGCAATTATACTGAAATCATTTCGTATCCTTTTCCCCCCACCTGACATTACACTGCAATATATAATTTTCAAAATCATTTTTAAATGGTCAATCACCTCTGGACGTATCAATTTATTAATTTTTTTCATCAACGCAAAACTGCTTTTGTGAATAGCATCCAAAACTGGGTAAGGCACCACTTGACTTAGGCAATATTGTTTTATGTATCTAGTGATACAGTGATAACACATGCTTATCAACTGTTATTTATATTTATTTATTTATTTTTAATGCTATTTTTGACAGAGAGTGAGCAGGGGAAGGGCAGAGAGAGAGGGAGCCCACAGAATCCAAAGCAGGCTCTAGCCTCTGGACTGTCAGCACAGAGCCTGATGTGGGGCTCGAATTCTCGAACCCCGAGACCATGACCTGAACCAAAGTCAGACGCCTAACTGAGCCACCCAGGTGCCCCTTTATCAATTGTTTTTTTAAAAACTAGGCAATACATGGGGGCGCTTGGGTGGCTCAGTTGGTTAGGCGTCTGACTTCAGCTCAGGTCATGATCTCACAGTTCGTGAGTTTGAGCCCCACATTGGCATCTGTGCTGACAGCTCGGAGCCTGGAGCCTGCTTCAGATTCTGTGTCTCCCTCTCTCTCTCTGTTCCTCCCCCGCTTGCACTCTTGTCTCTCTCTCTCTCTCTCTCTCAAAAATAAATAAAGATTAAAAAAAGAATTAAAAAAAACCCCAACAACTAGGCAATACATGTATGTGGTACAAACTCCCAGACAGGACAGGAGCAAGGAGGAAGCTAGTCCAGCCCAGCCATCAGCAGCCACTGCCCTCTCCAGCAGCAAGTGCTGCTTAGCCTCTGGCCTTCCAGGGAATCTATTCTATGCATGAGCATGTTTATGTCACATATATTTCTTTATTTTTTAAATTTAAGTTTCCACTGATATTTACTTTTCACTTAATTCTGTAGCTATCAGTAAATAGCTCAAGATCTGCTTCATTCTTTTTAGTAGCTGCTATTTATTTCATTTCATAGTGAGTCATAAACAGTTCTCTCTTGGACATTTAGCTTGTTTTAAATCTTCCGTCTAGGTGAACAATGCAGCTAAGAATATCCTCAGGCATATTTATTTGTAACCACGTACAGTATCTGTAAGATAAATTTCTAGATAGGGAACTGCGGTCACAAGTTCTATATATCTGTACGTTTCATACATATGACAAGTGCCTACATAAGAGGCTGGCCATCTGCCTACCCACTAACAAGATAGGAGTGTCCCTAGCATCCTCACGAACTCACACTATTGCTAACATTTATTACTTTCTTGCCAACCTGGTAAGTTTAAAAACATGCATTTTTATTGCTTTAATTACAAGGAAAATTAAATAGTTTTTTTCGTGTGTTGAAAGCCCATTTACCTTTCCTTTCCTATGAACCATCTACTTATGTCCTAATACCATTTTTCTATAGGACTGTCATCTCTTTCTCATTTGCTTTTAGGAAATCTTTTTTTTTTTCTTTTATGTTTATTTTGAGAGAGAGAGCACGTAGGGGAGGAGCAGAGAGAGAGAGGAGAGAGGATCCCAAGCAGGCTCCACACTGTCAGCACTGAGCCCTGATGCAGGGCTCGAACTCAAGAAACTGAGATCATGACCTAAACTGAAATCAAGAGTCAGAAGCTTAACCAACTTGAGCCATCCAGGCATCCTGGAAATGTTTAATGCGTTATTTGTCACCCATGTTAGAAATGTTTTTTTTTACTTAGTTTGTCATTGCTCTTTGGCCTTTATGCTTTTTTAGGTCATTTTTAGTAGTCAAATGTATCAATTTGTTCTTTTATGGCTTCTAAATTTTACTTCATACTTAGGAAACTATTCCTTTTGAGATGATAACAAAACAATCTCAAGCTTTCTCTGCTACCTCGTGGTTTCCTTTCATCACCTTAAA
Source organism: Panthera tigris (assembly GCF_018350195.1). Lineage (NCBI taxonomy): Eukaryota > Metazoa > Chordata > Mammalia > Carnivora > Felidae > Panthera > Panthera tigris. The sequence continues at coordinate 19,916,274 of NC_056665.1, forward strand.
TCCCTGATCTTTCTGAAGTTTATTTTTAACAAAATAGGGATTCCACTTTTTTCCACACAGTGACCCAGGCATCCCAGCACCGACTGCACCCGCCTGCTCCTCAGGAAAGAACGGACCCCTTCAAAAGCTGATCTATAGGAAAAGTTATCTGTTACCTTTACCTCTGTGAAACAGCTGTCATTACTAAGAATCCAGAACCCATCAGAAGGAATTATACTGCTTCAGATACACTGGCAGACTGATTGCTTCTCCAAGTGATACAAAACTACATTTCTGACAAGCACATTTCCAGCTGACCTCAACTGGCTTGACAGTTGCCATTACAACTGGAACAGGAGGGGTTGCAGGAGTTGCTGGATTTTTACATTAATTTCTATAAAAGAATCCAGATGAGATTCCCTTAGCCTGGGAGTCCCTAGTCAGTATGCATGGAGAAGGACTAGAAGAGTTAATTTTTTTTTCCATTAAGTTCAAAATAAGAGGGGGCAGGAGGCACCTGAGTGCACGCACATGCCAGTGAGAGAAAACAAGGATTTGCAGGTGAAGGTCGTGGATTATTTCTTTCTGAAACAGTAACTCAGTTACCAAGAAGGGACCCTACAGATCTTCATTAACAAACAAGTTAAAAACACATGACTTGTCATGGACAGCCTGGCGACAGCAGTCCTAAGACTCATGTCTCCAGGTAGTCAATTCGTGTATTTTACCGCTCTCTAGTTTTCAGAACAGACCAAAAAACTCCCTTGGCGGCAGACTTCAAATTCTACACCTGACAACCAGGCAGCTGCAATTTTATAGGACTCACTATTATTGGCTAATAGAGGAGGCAGGTGATGTGAATTCACCTGGAGAAGGAGAGAAAAAAAATCCCACCCAGCCCTGGTGAGGGCTGTAGCAGGCACCATGACCAAGGAGTTCCGAAACTTCCCTAAGCTTTATAA